>NW_028258137.1:19090833-19442500 GCF_053883595.1 Heterocephalus glaber
CTTAGCAAGACTGCTTTGATATAAAAATAATAATGAAAAGGATTGGGAATGTAGTGCAGTGCAAAGACCTTGAGGGTTTAGCTGGGCAAGGTGGCCTGTAATCCTAGCACTCACAGTTCAAGGTCAGCCTGAGCTACAAAGTGAGTTCAAGGCTGGCCTGAACTACAAAAAAAAAAAATAAATAAAAAATAAAAGAAAGCCCTGGGTTCAATGCCCAGTACTGGGGAAAAAAATGTGGTATAGTGATAGGTGGAATGCTACTCTACAATAAAAGGAAACAGATACAGCTTGACATTGAGAAACATTAAGCAAAATGACAGTCAATCACAATTATCTTCTATATGATATTTGAGCAAAGGCAAACTAAAGCAACAGAAAGCAATTAGGTCATTACCATGAAGAGGTACTCAAGGCAATGATTGACTTTGGAAAAGAACATGAATGTTTTGGGGGTGAAAGAAACATCCTCATACTCGATGTGTCAGTAGTTGGATGTCTCATACATTTACTTAAATTTGCCAAACTATGCAGTAAAAATAGATGAATTTAATTGTATGCAAATTATTTCACAATATAGCTTTTAAAAAATAAGATAACAGGGATTTAGCTCAGTGGTGCCAGGGAGCCTGCCTGGCAAGCGCAAAGTCCTGAGTTTGATCCCCACTATCAAAAAAAAAAAACCTACTAAAAATCTAAAATACCAGGGAATCTACCTTGGGGGAATGTCCTGTGTAGCTGCAGCCTGAAAACCATACAGGGGTCCACCTGCATCCGGGGCTCTATAAGACTTTCACCTCACAGTAGAGTACTATCGGCATTGCATCAGTATGCCTAAAAGGATACCTCTACCCTCTGCCAAATGCATCATCCCAGGTTTAAGGTTATCCTTGTTTGCCCCCTCATTCCCAGGGTGGACAATGTGAAAGTCTTCCTCAACCCATAGGACTAGACTCAAAAGTCTCTGTGGTTAAGCTTAAATGCAGTGGAGGAAAGAAGGGGGATGCTTTCCCTGTTAAAACCGGTGCTCTAGGAGGACAAGTTGGCCAGAGGTAAGGGAATAGAGTGGATGCCATGGTCAGTGGGGTAAGTGAAATAGCCTCTTAGTGACAGAGAGCAAATGCATCAGGTGAACAAAGAGGCAGGTAGAGCACACTTTGGCATCTTTGTACAATGAGATAAAATACATGAGAAGGATTTTACTGGAGAGGCCAAAAGTTGTTTAGGGGCAACAATGAGGTGAGAATAAAAATGAATACCCTGGACACTCATGGTGAGTAGGGAATATTCAGGGTCTAAGGAGGTTTCAAGTGGAATTCTGAAATTCAGGAGGATACCCTTCTGGATGGAAAAGCCTTCAGGGAGGCAGAGACAGCAATCTCTTCTGCAAGACACGTCTAGAACTACTTGACTCTCCAATGGCACTTTTAGAATATATCCTGGAGACAGAACCCTTCACAGATGTGCCATGATTGTGCAGTTGTAGATTTCAGGTGCTTGCCAAAGAAGATAAAGCGCAAACTCAGGAGGCAGGCCACTGAGGAAACCGGCCTCCTGGACATACTCCAGATGGCCCAGACTCTGGGGACCATGCTCAGTCCTGTTCTAACAAAATGGGACCAGTCACCTCTTTGGGATACAAATAGATGAGTAAGTGGGTTGTTTTTTTGTTAATGAAAAACTACATTTAATCTACAAGGGCAAGAGCTGGGTGCAGAGACTTCACATTTTTATTAGTTATAGTCTCAGTGGCTACGATTTGGGAGCATTAAGTATGGTGATCTGAAGGTTTACATCCCAGATTTTTACATATAGAGAGATACCCAGTGTCCAGTGTGATGGTATTAAGGAAGGAAGTCTGGGGGGGCGGGTGGAATTGATGCCCATATAAAAGAGGCCTGAGAGAGCTTGATTGTCTCTTCTGTCATATGGGGAAATAGTGACAATTTACCCTAGAAGAGACTAGAAGATACCAAATCTGCTAGTACCTTTTCTGGACTTTGCAACTTCCAAAACTGAGAGCAGTTAACATTTGCAAACAGATTATGATACTTTTTAAAAAATAGCTTCCTGAGTACACTAAGATACTGGGGCTTCTCGTGTCCAGATTTCCTATTAGCAATTTTTAGATCCAAGAATATGGGGCCTTGCTGAGAAGTGGATGTGGGGTTCTGACATCTGGGTGAGAGCAGCATCCCCAGAGCACATTTCTCAAAGTGGGGAGAATGTGGGCCTGGGAGGGGAAGAAAGACAGGGTGGAAAAAATGATATCTGAGGGAGGGAAGAGGGGCCTAGCTCAGTGGGATGTGGAGGAAGGTGGGAATCCATTGAGACTTACCCAACCACAGCTTCCTTGGAATATACTGAGTGTGTCTGACAAGAGGAGACACACTGCAGGCTTGGGAATGAGCATTATGCAATGGGTTCTTCATATGTGTTGGCTGAGCAGATGGATGAATGGGTGAATGGCTGTGTGAATGTGGAATCAACCCAGTCTCCTCTGTGGGTGTGTGGTACCACGGGAAGACCTCACCTCCATTCAAGCCCACCCTTTTCCCCACGCAGGGAACTACAGCTCTGTGTGGTTTTCCTCAGCTCTCTTTAGCTCCTGGATCTTCTGGGGCAGGATCTCCTTCCAGAACTTCAGCCTGTGGGCCTTCAGGGCACGACCCACAGCAGGCTTGATGTCCAGCTGCAGGTATAGCTCCTCGTGGTCCAGTGCAGGCCAGTGGGAGAGGCCCTCGCCACTGGGGTTCCTGTGGACACACCCACCCAACATGAGGGGAGAGGTCAGCCTGAGCCCTGTACAGTCCAGACCTCAGAGGCTTTATTTGGGTCAGGCCAGGTAGCCAGGTTGGCTAGGGGACTTGGGTGATGAGAAGGGGTTTTCTGGATATAAGAATGCAAGGATTTCCTTCTAAGGTCCCCTTTATTTGGGGCAGGGTAATGGCCTTTTTTTCTCCTTCCCTCTCAGAGGAAGGCTGTGACTAAACAACAGCACTGTAGCCCACCCTCTAGGTCACTGGCAGAGGGACGAGTGATTGGCAGCCACAAGGCCCCTCTCTATGTCCATGTAGGTCCTGGAGTAGGGAGGCTGTTATCATGTAACTAAGGACACAAATATGCTAATGAGGTCACCACAGACAAGAAGAGAGTCTGATGGGTTCACACACCCTGAGAAGGTTGAGGCAAGGGGAGATCCTCTCACCCATTTCGAGCTAAGTTGGCCCAGTACTTCATTATCCTCCTGCTCAGCAGCTCCTCCTCTTCAGTGAAGTCAACTGCAGAGAGGAAGAGGACAAGTACCCAGGTTCTCATCAACCCCTATTCCACTGACCAGGATGCCTAGAAGGTCCCTTCTTCCTTCATGAACCCACTTCCCTGCAAATATGCCAGACACCATGGTTTTACTGGGTACAGGTGGAGATGGCAGAAGCCAGAGTGGAAGGAGCTTAGATTCTAAGCCTGGAACAGATTTTGAGTTATAGTATGGTGAACACCTAATTCTATCTCTCTCTGAGCCTCTGAAAAGTGAAGGGAGTTACCCTTCAGGGACCCAGCTGTGGCCCTATCCCAGCTCTTGAAGATCAGGGCAGACTCAATTTTTTTGCTCCAGAACAAGGATCCAAAGACAAAGAATATCTCATCACAATGGTCAGCTTTCACGTGAGGTGGCTTGGAATATTTGAGGAAGTTAGGGGATGCTGGAACTCATAGAAGCAGACTGTGCCACGGGAACCTGGGGATATGGACAGTCTGTGACATGGTAGCTCCTCACCTGGAGATCCTCTGCCTCTCCTTGGTGATAAGACATTTTGTTTAATGCTGATTGGATTCTGGACAATGGGGAAGGGATCCTAGACTGGAATAGGGGCTGTGGGAAGGACCTCAGTTAAACCATAGCCTTGGCATTCCTAGTTGTGTGGTTACTAGTCAAGGGACTGAATGTTACTAACTCAGTTTCCTCAACTGTAAAATTGGTAGATGTCAGTTTCAGCCAGTAAAGGAGTACCTAAAAGAGGGACATCAAGTATCTTATCTCAGCAATCTGATAAAGATATGGGTCAGGAAATGGACATGAGAGATCTCATCTTGGACCCAGAGCTCTGAGCTGGCCCCTAGGCAATCAGGCCTCATTATAAATGTACTCACACTGAAAATGTGCTACTTGGAGTGCAGGGATCACAAAGATGGCATCTCCCATCATCTCTTGGAACTGGGTTTGGAGAAACTGAGGATCCTCACTGTCTCCCACATATTCCTCCATCACCAGGTCTCCAAACTCAGCAGACAACGTCTAGATCAGGGGGATCAGGAAGAGTCGGGACATAGACAAGAGTCGGAAAGAGTCTGGGGCCGGGAGACAGAAGACTCAGGGTGGGGAGATAATGTCTGGAATGGGACTGGGAATGCAGCAAAAGATCAAGCTGTCAATCTTTATTAATGGGAGTGGCTGCATGGCAGGAAATCAAGGAGGGCCCAGTATATCATGGCAGGACAACAGGAGCCTCACCATATATGTTGCTGAGTGCTGCTCCTTCATGGTCTCTCTGTCCATTTCCTTTTGGGTGTCAATAATGCTTGTTCCCTGGGTAGTGGGGAGAAGAGTTTCATGTTGGGGGTAGATGAGCTTGGAGCTACAAACAACTAACATCTCCCTAGAGCTGCTCAGACATAGGGAGCTGAGAATGGACCTCAACTTGGGGATGATCCAGCCAAACTCATCATTTTTAACACCGATGATGCTAGGGACAGGTTGAAAATCAGCAGAGGCAAGCAGCTCCTGGGGGTGTCTGCGCAGGAAGTTTCTGTCCACTACACCAGCAATGAAACTGAAGGCCTGAGGGGAAAATTAAGGTCAGGAATCAAGGTCAAGTTCTAGAAAATTTCTGATGTCCTCTGGGTGCCTCATATCCCTTTCTGCCTCATTCCAAATGCCCACTGTAAAAGGTCCAGTGCCTGGCTCTACATGGCTCAGTGTGCCAGTTAATATCCAGGACTATCAAACATCATGGCATGGAGATGAGCAAAATGTCCCTGGGAGTTTGAAGGGCACTCAGGCCTTCCTGACTCACATACAGTTACTTCCTTGCATCCCACCCAAGACCATTCAGCCTGACCTTGTTAATAGCCAGCATTTCCTCTTCACTCTTGCCCTGAAGGCATCTCACCAGGGCCTCTGAGTCTACTTCCTCACAGGCAGACAGATTGGCCACCGTCTGTAAAGGAATCAGGCAGGGACTGGCTCATCCTTCCAGGCAGGGACTGGCTCATCCTTCCAGGCAGGGAGAGGAGTATACCTAAGGCTCCATCAGATGTCCTTTTTTTTGTTGTTTTTTTGGTTTTGTTTTTCTTTTGTTTGGTACTGGGGATCGAACTAGGGACCTTGCGCTTGCGAGGCAGGCGGCCGCAGCACTGAGCTAAATCTCTGGCCCCAGATGTCCTTAAATTTCATAGGGTACTCTGTAAATCTGTGCAGGTGTGAAATTGTTTGAGTTTCTTGGTACTCAGAGGTTTCAGCCAGAGGAGCTATTCTTCCTGCTACATGGTTCTGCCCACCATGGGCGTCCCAGGGAGCAGCTTTGCTGTCGACAGGACATACTCAGTTTCCGTGAGGCACAGCTGTATGGATTCTGACCCCTGAGTCCTTCAGTAATTCCCAGCAAGGCAGCAGTCAGGTCCCAAGGTGCCTCAATTGTTCTTGTCTCCCCCACTGAACAGACAGAGCACCAGTGCACTAGAAGGTGAGGGGAGAGGGAGGAAGCCTGGGCTGGGATGGTTAAGAGCACTCACTGTGGAGATGCCCTCAGATGAGTTGGAGATGATGCCAGGTACCACAGCTACCCTGCTCTCCATGATGGCACCATGGAAGAGTCCTTGGGACATGGGGGACACAACATGTGAAGACACGCTTATGCCACCTGCAGACTGGCCAAAAATGGTGACACGGTCAGGGTTGCCTCCGAAGTGGAAGATATTCTGTTGCACCCAGCGTAGAGCGGCCACTTGGTCCAAGTAGCCCCAGTTGCCAGTGGCATGCTGGTCTCCAGTGCTGAAAAGTGGCAAGGACAGGGTTCATAGGCCTGTATTGGCTCTGCTCAGTCCCCATTTCCCATCCCAGCCCCAAGCTCACCTGAAGAAGCCCAGGATACCAAGGTGATATTGGATAGTGACCACTACGAGGTCCTCAAAGGCTGACAGAATGGATCTGTCATATTGGGAAGCCATGCCTATAACTAATGAACCACCGTGGATCCATACCATCACCTGGGGAAATCAAGACAGATGCTGCCACATGGGTCTCACCCAGCCCAAACCCTGCTGGGGTAATGCCTAGACTCTTTACTGCTTTTTCTTGTGTTTTTTGGTACCGGGGATCAAACTCAGGACCTTGTGCTTGCAAGGCAGGCGGCGGAACCACTGAGCTAAATTCCCGGCCCCCTCTAATGATCTTATAGAATAAATATCCCCCCACTCCTGACCGACCACGTAATGTTACTCACAGGTAGGTTAGAGCCCTCATGGGCATGAGCAGGTGTGTGAATGTTGAGGAACAGGCAGTCCTCAGACTTGGGGATAGGAGGTATGGTCAGATTCAAAACATTCACTGGCGATATATTCATTCGATAACTATTTTGTAGACACCTGGTAACAATGACAACAGTCAGTCTAAGGGCTGTCTAATGGTCAAAACCAGCCCCTGAGTCCAGACTTGCTCCCAGCCACTCTCAGTCTCAGCTCTCCCTTATTCCATGCTCACACACGACCCTTCTCTTAAGTCCCTGGTCACCAAGACACACATTGCAGGCTCTGGGGGAAGTTGAGGTGGAGCCCAGACTTCTGGAAGGGCTTAAGGTTGCTGAGGGCCTTGGATCCCACTCCTCCTGAAGGTGGAAAATTGTCACTCTTAGGAGTCTCTATGGGAACCATTGCCTGCAGACGTTGGCAGTCATCACTTGTCCCCTAATCCGTGCAGATGTGGCACATGGGCAGAACCCCCACACAGGTGGTGGAGGCGAGAATGGAAGTTAGTTTCCATAGATGAGGGGTTGGATGCTCCTCATGTCGAGTCTAGACTCTCCAGGGGCCTCATCTCTTTCACAGCTCCCAAGCCTCCTTGGTTCTCAAAGTAGCCACCACAGGTTCCCTCCTCTGGCATCTGCAGTACCTACTGCTGGAGTCAGGGCATCTTACAAGTTCATAGAGCCAACTTGACCCTCTCCCAGAGACACTTCCCCTGGTGGTAGAGAACATGTGGCATGATCTGAATCTGGGGATAAGTGTGTCTCTGCTCCTCTTTTCAGCATCTGGAGCAAATACCCTCTGGGTGACAAGCTCTGAGCCAGGCGCCTGTCATTGTTCCTCCATGCCTCTTGATTCTCAGTGTTCTCATTGTGGGAATACCCCTAAAGCAGAAGAAAACTGGCTGTGGGGTTTAGATGGCAGAACTACTTCAGCCTGGCCCAGAGCTCAGAGCACCTGACTCCTCCCCAGGCCCTGAGTTTCCCCAGTTCCCCAGAGAGCTTACATGGTAGGGTGTGAGGTCCCATCCCTCACACCACTCCAGGGTTCAGGGGCCTCAGGTGGTGCAAACCACAGTGGCTTGGCAAAGGGAATGCCCAGGAAGTTGTGGACCCCTATGTCGGCACCCCTCACATGGATGAGGCTGCCTTGCACCTTCCCCGTGTGTGTGGTCTGAATGGGGCTGGCAGAGTCCTGGGCTGTGGGCAGAGAGATGCATGTCAGGGTTGGGTCTGCCCAGTCGGCTCTCTCCCGCACTGTGGGTATTGGCACTTCCTTGCCATCCTCAGTCAGCCTTGTCAAGTGACTCTGATCTGGAAACACTTCCTACCTTTCCTACATTCTTCCTACCCTGTCACTTTGTACCATGAATCTCACCATGATTCTATTTGTATGACAAATAAAGCAGATTAGTGGGTGTCTATGATAGGTCTCCCACTACCTCAGCAGCTATTATGTATAGTAGCTGCCCTCTTCCTATGGTGCCTTGCCCCCTCCCCTGTGTGACGTCTTGCCAAGATGGTTGCTCCCTCCAAAGAACAAACCCTTCTTCCCAGCATGCCCCCGTTCCTGCCTAGAAAGTAACCTAATACTTGCTCATCTCCTACCACCTAGTGACATCACTGGTTCCTCCATTCCCTAGTCACTACTTCACTCAACCCCACCTCAGCCACTACAAACCCCACCCCAGTCTCTATAAAAGATTTTCCCTGCCCCGACCATATTGCTTTTGTCTCTCCTTTGTTCAGAGATAGCCCGGCAGATCTATTCCCCTAATAAAGGCTTGTTGTGGCCTGGTCTGGTCATGGTCTTTGGCCCTTTTATCTGACAGTCTAGTGCTAAGGTTTGAGGCTATGTTTCAGGAAAGGGGCATTGAGATTATGAATTCTGTGACTACAGTAAAAACCACTGAAGTATTACTGGGCCCTATTCATGTAAGGCCCTAGGGAATTTGATGTTCCCTATGGAAAAGCCAGGGCTAGGTGTACTCCCCTCTACTGAAGTCCCTTAGGGCTTGTGAATTACAGTTTCCTTCTGTGTCAGTGAGTCCTCTATTATCATATTCAATCCACTCTGCAGATTGAGAATAATCAGAGAAAAACTTGGTTCTGTATTAACCACATACAGAATTTCCTTGTCATTATTTCCTAAATAATGTAGTGTAAAAATTATTTACATCGTATTAGATACTATAACTAATCTAGTGTTTTTTTCCAAGTATATATGCTTAGGTTATATACAAATATTAGGGCATTTTATATAAGGGACTGGAGCATCTGTAGATTTGGATATAGGTTGGTATCTCCTGGGTCCAAAATCCCATGGATATCAAGGAATAACTATGTTCTAGCTGAATGGGGGTCCAAGCCAACTTCCTTCTTCCCTCCCTTTCTTCCTGTTTTCCTTTTCTTTTTCTCTCTTTCTGTCTCTGTCTCTCTCGTTTTTGAAAACAATATATTATATTATATATCAATTACTAATTACTAAATAAACACATATATGTAATAAGTATATGAAGAGTTCATTCCCCATTTCATTTCTTTTATATGTTGGCAAGCACTATTACATCTCTTTCAGTATTGTAATTATGCTTGTTCTCCAGTTACTTTTAACTTTCCTGATTAATTCTGCTTTCTCTGGTAAAGTTTTTCCAATTGATGAGTTTGTGGACTTTTGAAGAAGTCTTGGGATTTAGTCATCTGACAGCCATTAGGTAAAATTATTGATCATCTGTTGTGTGTTAACTGGGCACTGAACAGTGAGGGCACATTGGTGAACATGTTCCTATCATCATGGAATTCATACTCTAGTGATTAGCTATGAATTCTTGGTTGTTTTTCTTATCACTGTGGTTAAAAATCCTTGTTAGTCCATCTGCACTGTACTTGAATAATGAGATTTCAATATTACCTATTGTGCCCAGTTTCAGAGTAAAGGATTTGACAGGCCTTCCGTGAACACCTTCATACACACACGGGTATTATTATTTCTGGAGCTTCTGGTGTATGTAGGTTAGTTGCAACATTAATCTCTCCAACACAATAGTATTTTCTGTAAATCCAGTCTACACAGAGAAATTCCTATTGAAATGCAGCTTAGTCTCATTTGGAAAAGCAGGAAGTCTACCAGGGCTCCTGGTACAAGTAATAGCACTGATCTCATTCCCCCCACTCATTGCTTTCAGGCTCAGGGTATTTTTTATGGTTTTTGCCTCTTTGGTGTAATGCTGGCCTGAAAATATTTTGAGCTACAGGTTTGGTTTTATATAATCTTCAGTTCAGACTGGCTTTGAACTCAGTATGTAGCCCACGCTGGCCTCCAACTCATGACAATTCTCCTACCTCAGCCTCCCAGATGGTAGGAGTACAGGTGTAGGCCACCATGCCTGGCTTGTCTTATTTTTTTAGTAGATTTGCATATTTTACAAAATATGATTTGCAGAGACTTGTGAAAAGAAGATAGTATACACTATCCACTCTTTAAAAATATGTATTCTTCTAACATTTGGAAAAGTTCCATTTTACTTTCTCTAGCTCTGTAGCATTCCACATTAATTCAGAATCTCACCAACACCAAAAAAAAAAAAGCCCATATTGTTGTTGTTGGCAATTTTATTTTTATTTTTATTTTTTAAAATTTATTTTTTATTTTTTATTTTTTGGTACCAGGGATTGAACTTGGGACCTTGTACTTGTGAGGCAGGCGGCACCACCACTGAGCTAAATCTCCAGCCCTTGTTGGCAATTTTATAGGAAATTAACTTTTTAATCTTATGCAAAATTTTTCTAATGTAAACAAATCTTAGTAAATCCATTGTGGTAGTCACTTTCTCTTTGCTTGGACAAAATGCACTATACCCACTTAATGGAGGAGAGATTTATTTTGGCTCACAGTTCAGAAGTTTCAGTCCATGTTCTGCATGGCAAGAGGGCCTGGGCAGAGAAAAGTTGCTCATGTCTTGGTGGCAAAGAAGCAGAGAGGGAGAAGACAGGAGCCAGGGAGACAGATATGCTTTCCAAGATATGCCCCATTTCCTAACTGCAAATTAGCTGCAGCACTCTTATAATTCAATCACATTCTAATAGCCTCACCTCTTTGCCCATGAGGCTCCTTGGAGATATTCTTTTTTTTGAACTGGGGATCAAACTCTGGACCTTGTGCTTGCGAAGCAGGCGGTGGAACCATCCCTGGCCCGGATATTCTTAATATAAAACAACAGCCATCATTTGTTGTCATATAATACAAATATTCTCTTCATTATTTGCCTTCTAGTTCTACGTGAACTCTTTCAACAAAAAGAATTTGTATTTACTCATTTAAATATATTAATCACTGTGAGTTTTTTGCTTTTTTCTTAATTCTAGAAAGATATTCCCCAGGGCCAGGGATTTAGCTCAGTGGTGCTGCCACCTGCCTCACAATGGCAAGGTCTCCAGTTCAATCCCTGGTACCAAAAAAAAAAAAAGAAAAGAAAAGAAAAGATATTCCCCATCAAATAACATATAGAATATTATATTTTTTCCTCCAAGTGTTTGTATGTTTTCATTTGTATAATGAGTAAATCTTGATCTGATTTTTTCTTTATTATAGTTCTGTGTTATTTTCTTCATTATTTTCTAAAAACAACTCTATTTTGACTTTAGTGTTGTCACTTAAAGAATATATTCTTTTGGGCCGGGGAATGCTCAGTGGTTTCGCTGCCTGCTGCACAAGCACAAGGACCCAAGTTCGATCCCCAGTACCAAAAAAAAAAAAAAAAAAAAGAATATATTCTTTCCATTTCCTAGAAATTTTGGTGTATAAAAATCTCTATTGATATGAAGACCTTTTGCATAAAGATACAAGCTATTCTCCAAGCAAACATAGTGAACAATCTATTTCTTACACTTTCACCTTCTGCTCTACTAGACAGTCTGCCAAGCCAAAAACTTTCATTACACTCTGGGTCACAAGGAACTCTCATTTTGTGGTCAATGCTAGTTATGGATTGCTCATCTTTACTTCACGGTTGAACTCCTCTGCAAAAATAATTTACACAAGGTCTCAGAGCCATCAATTCATTCATCTCAGCAGTAGGTCTGGCAATAATTAAAGGAGACTCTACTGAAAGGAGAAATCTCATGACTCAAGTTCTACCTACTACCGCCCAACATGGGTGAAGCAGCCTTGTCTTTCTCCTTATGTCTTCATAGTCTTGAGTTTCTATATGAAAATATCAATCAGAGCCTCCGCTTGGGTCATTGTAAAAGTTGTGAGCAGTTATCTTCATGACTCAGGCTGAGAGTTCCTCTTCTTTCATCTCCCAAAATGGTATCCCTTTAACCATGTCCTTGTTTGATCACAGCTCATACATGGATAAGACTACGTAAAGGCAAGTAAAGCCAAAATACTGTGAAAACACTTTCAAAGGGAAGTTGGTACACAGGGCAGACGTACTCACTCTACAACTCCTTCAAGCCAGGAGAAGCTCTCTGTCGCTTTTTCTGAGACAGGGTCTCACTAAGTTGTCCAGGTCGGCCTTGAACTCAAGAGCCTTCTGCCTAAGGCTTCTTCTTCTTCTTTTTATTTTTTTTGGTACCAGGGATCAAACTCAGGACCTTGTACTTGCGAGGCAGGCAGGGGTACCATTAGTTGAATCCTTGGCCCCCCTGCCTAAGCCTTCTGAGTGCTAGGATTACAAGCATGCCCAAACACATTTAGCTAAAATCTTATTTTTAAAGGCAGGCATCAGCAAGGTCAGGCAGATTTTCTTGTCTAGAAGGTCCTGGTGACCTCCAAGAGCTGGGGCAATGGCAGGTAAAGGAGGAAGTCCCTCAGGATTGGGCTATGAGGGCAAGGTGGATGTAGACTCTTCCTGGGAAGATTAGATTGAGAAAAGGCCACCACAGATATCAGACCAGGAGCCTTATCAGTGTGAGCATTAAGAGCCAAGGAGATGCTCAGGTTTGGTGTCTGCCTGGCTTAAGCTTCTGATAAGGGCCTGGGGACTGCCTAGCTGGCACAAAACATGGCACCTTTGCCCTAGAAATCAAACTATGCCTTTCTCTCAAGAAGGGTGCACAGCATGAAGGGAACCCAGTGGCTTCTCAGTTCAGCTTTGGGATGTGCTACTGGGAGCTTCTCTTTCCTTCAGGCCAATAACTTTGTCTGGCTTCCCTTTAGGCAGTGTCAGAGCTACAGGGTACTCTGTAGGGGGTGACACACTGAGATAATGACAATGTGAAGATATTATTGTTATTAGCAGTGGGAAGTGCCAGCTCCAGTCACAAACACTGGAGGAAAAGCTTCCAAATGCCACCCCCACCTGCCCTGTGCCCAGGCTGTTGGCTGGCCCAGTGGTCCACATGTCTCACAGTCCTTACTCAGCTGTCCTTTCTCAGCTCTTCTCTGGCAGCTCTGACCCTCCTTGGGCTTCTGGGACCCAGCCCAGGCACCCGGCTCAGGGTGTTGAGTGGACCTACATTTCCCACGCTGTCATCTGTCCTCTCCACAAGCTCCTCCCCTGCCTTGTATTTCCCTCCCTTAATCTCAGGTCCTGCTTCCAGGCAATTTGGCTGATGTGATCCCAGTCCCTGTTGTCCCCTGTCACCCAAAATGAGGACAAGGAGAAGCAGGAGCCCACAGACCACCGCGTTCAGCCACACAGAACATCTGTCCAGTTGCATAGATGGCTCATAGGACTGTTTCTGTGCTGACAGGGAGCTGTGGAGCAAGCAGGGCCTCACCCCTGTAGGAGTTTGGACTCAGCAGGGAGTAGGCGGGGCCCTGCATTGGCCGGGCAAGGTGGTCTGTCGGAGAGCTGCCTTGAGCAGGCAGTGGTGGCTGGGAGCCAGGGACCAGTGGGTGAGGTAGGGCTGTCTCCTATCTGCCCTGGTCCTTTTCATTCTCTTCCCAATCCACTTCCTAACTTCATCTTTTTTTCCCCTCAAGAAAGAATGCACCAAACACATTCATTTTTTGTTTCTTTGTTTTTGGTGGTATTGGATTGAACCTAGGGCGATCACACTGAATTGAATCACAACCTCTTTTTCAGATTTTCTATGTTGAGAAACAGTCTTGCTAAACTACCAAATCACCCAGGCTGAGCTTGAATTTGTGATCTTACTTCAGCCTTCCAGAGTGCTAGGATTAGAGGCATGTACCACCAGTCTAGCTTTCTTTTTAAAGCAAACAGTGTATTTCTGAGGGAGCGGAGGTTGTGGTACAGGGACTTCAGCTTCTTTTCCTAACTCACAGCTGTTTGCTCTTGCAGAGGAACAAGTCATTCAGGAGTCCACTTCACAGCCATGGCTTTTAAAGATACCAGAAAGACACCTGCAGAACCAGAGCGGGTGATTTGCCTAATTAGAATTATCCTCACCAGCCGCAAAGTGAAATCCCTGGAGAAGGTGCATTCTGACTTGATCAGAGGAGCAAATCTAAAAGTGAAAGGACCTGTTCAGGTGCCTACTAACACCTGGAGAATCACTACAAGAGAAACACCTTGTGGAGAAGATTCTCAGACATGGGACCATTTCCAGATGAGAATCCACAAGCAACTCATTGGCTTACACACTCCTTCTGAATTGTTAAAAGGATTATTTCCAACAATATTGAGCCAGGAGTGGAGGCTGAAGTCACCATTTGCAAATGCTTAAGGCAACTGTTTTAATAAATTGATTATCAGTGGTTAAAAAGAACAAATTACATAGTTTACCAGCTTTTTAAAATTGAGGCTTAACATTATATATTTGAAGAATTGTCAAAACTTTACTAATTTGCTAGCATCCGTGCACAACTAGAAAACATTCTTAAATTTATTAAACCAGAAATGGATTACCATTAATGCATCGATACCTTTCATTTCTAAATACTGAAAAAAATTGAAATTATTTATTCTTTTTCTTTCTTTCTTTTTTCTTTTTTTGGTTTTTTGAGACAGGGTCTCTCTTTGTAGTTCAGGTTGGCCCTGGACTCACTATGTAGCCCAGGCTAGCCTCAAACTTGAGATCCTCCTGAATCTGCCTCCCAAGGGCACCACCGTGCCTGGCTGAAATTATTTCTTTTTTTTGGCTGAAATTATTTCTGTAGAAGCCTCGTCCTGGCAATGTTAGCTTTAGAGTAGGCTGACACTACTTGGCTCACATTTCAAAGACAATGGAAAGCAGATTCATGCTGGTGTTAGAGTACAATCTTGTCCCTGTGCTACTCAAGAGTCAAGGCTCATCTTGGATTACATTTAATAAAAAAGCAAGGCACATACAAAGATTACAACAATTTTAAAGACAAAATTGGCTCTATTGTGTGGTCCCAACAATAAACCAAAAATGTCTATGACAAATAGGGGCTCCCATGAGATATGTATGAATACTTTAGATTAAGTACAATTATACTGAAAGTTGAGTTGGTTTGAAATTTTCAAAAATATTTCCTATTAATCCTTAAGTGGTGCCTGTTATAATTTCATATTTCTGTTAAATTTGTTCATTAAATTAATTACTTGTTATCCAAATGTAGCAGCTACTCCTTACCATTTATCATTAAGGATTTTAACTGGCCATCTTCTTGAATTTCCACTCTTTCTTGGGTAGCCTTGACAATTCTCTTTGTAATGATTTTTCTGGCATTAACTATTTTAGAAGTTGATACAGATTTGAAGTTGTCCATTCTGCTTCCACCAAATCACTTGGAAGAGAACAAAGTGAGTGACTCAAATGAAGTAAATCTTAAATCAAATTAAGAAAATCTACCTCCAAAAGATGGAACTATACTGAAAGTAGAGACAAACAAGCCAGCATCATGGCTTCTACTTCCTTAGGGACCCCTTCAGTTCCTAAGAAATCCTCAGACTGATCTTCAAAGAGCTTGAATAAAAATATATCCCTTTCACCAAAAAATTCCCTAAGACATTATCTGGGTTCCAGACTGTCAAAATGACCTCCTCCTCCTCCACCATCATCTTTGCCATAGATGTCCTTTTTTAAAGCATTTGATAACACTTCATATGCCTCCACTACTTGTTTGAATTTTCTCTTTACTGTTTCTTATTCTCAGGATTTTTAAAAATTTGGATGCCATTTTAGTACTAGTTTCCAATATACCTTTTTGATCTCCTTGGGTAAGGAATGTATCTGCATGACTAGAACTTCATATTAGCCCATCATGTTTTAACAGGTTGCTGGGAGAAGTTTAAGGATATAGGATATAGGTGTCCCACAGCAGAAAGAAAGGAGGTGGATGGTGTGTCTCCTGGAGACTCTGGCACAGCTGTGCTCATGGCTGCTTTGTGACTTCTGGCTTCTTGGAATCTAACCTCCAACGTACCAGGAACCCCCTCCTCAAACCTGAAGTCATTATGTCTACATTATGTCTACTGTCCTTGCAGTCATGGGCTGAAGGAGGGTGTTGGGGGTTCCGAGAACAGAGTAAAAAGCTATAAT
This sequence comes from Heterocephalus glaber, assembly GCF_053883595.1. Classification (NCBI taxonomy): domain Eukaryota; kingdom Metazoa; phylum Chordata; class Mammalia; order Rodentia; family Bathyergidae; genus Heterocephalus; species Heterocephalus glaber. Next base: position 19,106,772 of record NW_028258137.1, read on the forward strand.
TGGGGAACCCGGGAGGGCTGCCTGAGGAGGTGCAGGATGAGGATCCCCACAGACAGAGACTGGAATCAACTTTCAATCAGCGTGAAGGGAAAGGATTTTGGCAAAGGCAGAGAGGTGTAACTGTGCCCTTCATCTTGAGAGTTCCTCATCGTTTCCTGGGTCCTCTACAAGGTTCCTAACCTCTACAGTACATGGTCTGAGATGCTCTGAAGGCCTCTTTATATTCAATCTCATCCCTTCCTATCAAATGCACCTGGAACTGTGGCATTTCTGTAGGTTCCAAAAATCCCATTACTGAGATCAACTTCAGTCACTTATCAACTCAAAAAACATGAATCTTTCTTCTTTCCTCCCTCCTCCTTTCCTTCTTTTCCTCCCTCTCCCCTCCCTTCTCTCTCTCTCTCTCTCTCTCTCTCTCCCCCCCCTCCCCCCACTTCTCTCTACCTCTCTCTCTCCCATGAGCCTGAGCTGGGAGGAGCTGAACATCTCTCAGCACCAACAACCCAGCTATTAATCAGGGCAAAAGAATTAGGAGCCGAGAGAGCATCTGCCCAAGCAGGGGCTGGGACCATGACTTGGGCACAGTGCCTTGGATGACAGACATTGAGTCAACAACAGGCTTTGCTGATTGGATGAGGGTTAAGGAGAGCAGGTCTCAGCATGCCGGCCACCCAGACCCAGTTAAATGCTCATTGACCCTTTAAAGGCACTGGGAAGGAACCTAGACAGCGCTGCACTGAGAGACCCTGCAGGGCACTGGAATGTAGAGGCAAGGCCATTTTCAGGGGCACTACAGGCCGTCTGAGGTGAGCATGACACCCTTTCCTCTGGATGGTCAGGCTGGGCAGGCTTCTTTAAACCCCTGTTCCCCTCCCCCTGCAGGGCTCAACGTGTCTAAGAATCTCCTTGTGACCCCTCTTCCTTCCCTGAGAAACCTGGGATTTGGCTGCCAGGTTCTCATTGCCAGGCCAGCATGCTGTCAATTCATGTTTTTCATCCAGATGCCTCCCACCTGTGATCCAAGCACTTGGAACTGCAAATTAAGTACCAGCTGGGCTACATAGTAAGTTCAAGGTCAGCCTGGAAACCAAAATGAGACCCTGTCAGAAAATAAGAAAGAGAGAGAAAGAGAGAAAGAGGAGAGAGGGAGAGAGAGAGAGGGAGAGAGGGAGAGAGGGAGAGAGGAGAAGGGGATGAGAAGAAGATGGAAGCAGAGGCCAGGGAAACATCTGCAATGAGATTCCACTTCACTCATTCAATAGAATCAGGTTTAAGACCCATAAATCCAAGCACTGGTGAGGATATGGGTCAGGTGGCACCTTCATGTATGATCAGTGGGGATGCAAATTGTACAGTCATTCTGGAGGACAGTTTGACATTCTACTGACACAGCAGTTCCTCTCAGGTCTTTACTCTCAGGGAAATGAAAGCATGTATGAACACAAAGATGTGTCAGAAAATGTTCAGAACAGCTTTATTAAAAAATAGCCAGTCCTGGGGATGGTAGCACACACTGGTAATCCCAGCATTCTGGGAGATTAAGGCAGGAAGATTGCAAATTTCAGCCCAGCCTGGGCAGTTTAGTAATATAGTGACTTAAATAGATCCTGTCCAAAAAAAAAAAAAGGCAGGGGATGTAGGTTCTGGAAAGGCCCTGGTACTGCAGAAAGGAAACAAACAAACAAAAAACCCAACACACCAAACAGCAACAATAAAAATATATAGAGGCATGTCTGCCTCAGGAGCTCTATAATGCTTTCTTGTCTCAGTGGAAGTGTACATAGTGTGCCTTACAAAAAGGCCCTTAACCTAGGTTGTAAGGTTATCCTTGTCTGTCCCCTCCCTGTCCAGGGTGGGCAATGAGAGAATATTCATCATTTAACCCAAAGGTCTAGAGTCTCTGTAGTTAAGCTAAATGCAATGGAGGAAAGAAGGGGGATGGTCCTCCTGGAAGAACTGGTGCCCAGGAGGACAAGGTAGTCAGAGGCATGGGAATTCGAGGGGTCCTAGGGTCAATGGGATGAATGATACCACCTCTGAGTGACAGAGGACAGAGGCAGGTTGAGCACGCTTTGACACCTTTGCACAATAAGATAAAATACACAGGGCTGGGGATTTAGCTCAGTGGTTTTGCTGCCTGCTGTGCAAGCTCAAGGACCTGAGTTCGATCCCTGGTACCCCCCCGCCAAAAAAAATACACAAGAAGGGCTGTGTTAGTACTTTTCTCTCATTGCTGAGATAAAATACACAATACCCAAAGTTAAAGGGGAAAAGGTTTATTTAGTTCACAATTTGTAGAAGTTTCAATCCATAATCGTCTGGCTCCAAGGCAGGGTGGCAGAGGGACATCAGTTCATGGTGGCAGGAGACAACAAAAGCAACAAGAGAATTTAACAGTGTCTTTCTGCCCCTTTTATCTTATTCAGACAACCAGAATTAGGGTGGTGCCAAACCAATCAGTGTACTGGTTTAGTAATCACACACCCTTAATTTCAGCACCACACACTCTAGATTCAACCATTGCATGAGGCTTTGGGGGAGACATCTAGATCCAAACCATAACAGGGGCCAAAAAATATTTAGAGACAACAATGAAATGAGAAGGAAAATGAGTCACTTGGAGACCCATGGTGAGTAGGGGATGGTTGGGAGCCCAGGAGGTTGTGAGGGGAATTCTGAAAGACAGGAGGACACCTCCTCCGATGGAAAAGCCCTTGAGAAGCCAGGGGACAGGAATGTCTTCTGATAGATATACCTGGACCTTCTTGACTCCCTATTTCCACTTCTAGGACACACTCCAGAGACAAAACCCTTCACAAATGTGCTCTGATTGTGCAATTGTAGGCCTCATAGCGTTTGAAAACTACAAGAAAAAGAGCAAACTTCAGGAGATCCACCACCAAGGAGACTGTGAAACTGGCCTCCTGAACATACTCCAGCTGGCCCAGGTTCAAGGTTTCAGGGTCTAAGCTCGCCCTTGATTATTACAAAATAGGGCCACACACCTCCTTGGAACAGAAGTAGATGAGTAAGTGGATTGTTTCATGTTAATAAAAAATGACATTTAATCTTCAAGGGCAAGAGGTGGACCAAAGACTTTCACACTTTTATTAGTTGTACCCTCACTGGTTAAGATCTGGGAACATTAAGAATGGTGGTGTGGGGCCGGGGATTTAGCTCAGTGGTTTCACCGCCTGCTGTGCAAGCGCAAGGACTCAAGTTTGATCCCCTGTACCAAAAAAAAAAAAAAAAGAATGGTGATGTGAAGGTTTACAACCACCATGTTTACATATAGAAACCAAGCCTTTGGTGTGACAGTATTAAGGAGCGAAGCTTTTGGAAGGAGAATTGGATTGATACCCATATAAAAGAGGCCAGAGAAAGCTTGATCATCCCTTCTGTCATACGAGGAAATAGTGACAAGGTGCCATAGAAGAGCCCAGAGCAAAACCTCACCAGACCCCAAATCTCCTGGCTACTTTCTGGATTTTGCAGCTTCCAAAACTGAGAGCATCCTGAACAGACTAAGACACTGGGGCTTCCGGTGCCCTGATTTCTCTTTGCCCCTTACAGACCTAAGAACATGGGGTCTTGCTGGGAAGTGGATGTGGGCTTCTGACACCCACATGTAGCAATGCTTGCCAAAGCACATTTATCAAAGTGGAGAGGATGTAGGGCTGGGAGAAGAGGAGAGAGGGTGGGCAGAAGAAGAGGTGAGGAGGTGAGGAGAGGCCAAGCCAGTGAGGTGTGGAAGAAGGTGGGTGTCCATTAGGACTTACCCATCCATAGCTCTCTGGGGATTAGTGAGTGTCTAACAAGAGGGAATCTATGGCAAGCTCGGTAATGGACACTTGCAGTGGGTTCTTCATAGGTACTGGCTGGTTGGCTGGAGGAAGAGTGGATGAATAGCTGTATAACCATGGAGTCAAGCCAGGCTCTTCAATGGGTATGGGACATTCCAGGCAGACACCATTTTCTCTCAGTCCTATTCTCCATCCCCACACAGGGAGCTACAGCTCTGCATGCTCCTCTTCAGCCTTCTTTAGCGCCCAGATCTTCTGGGGCAGGGTCTCCATCCAGAACTTCAGCCTCGGGGCCTTCAGGCCATGGCCCACAGTAGGTTGGATGTCTAGCTTCAGGTATAGCTTTTTGTGGTCCAACATAGGCCAGTGGGGGAGGCCCTCGCCATTGGGGTTCCTGTAGACATGCGCTCCCAATGGAGCAAAAGAAGGCTACTCTGAGCTCTGAAGACCCCAGTCCTCAGTGCCCTGATTTGGGTCAGGTCAGGTAGCCAGGGGAGTCTGGGTTGTGTGGAGGAGGTTTGTTTCCTGATATAGGAAAGCAAGGATCTCCTACCAGTATCCCCTCTATACGGAATAGGGCAACTTGATCTCTCTCTCTTTTTTTTTGGTACCAGGGATCGAACTCGGGTCCTTGCGCTTGCACAGCAGGCAGCGAAACCGCTGAGCTAAATCCCTGGCCAACTTGATCTCTTTTGTCTCTCCTTCTCAGAGACAGGCTGTGACTGAACCACAGCACTTCAGCCTCTCTCTGGGTTATTGGGAGATGAGTTCCAGGGACCAGTACCCACAGGTGCCTTCTGACTGTCCTTGGTTTGGGGAGAGTACTATTATGTGATGAAGGACACATATATAGTAAGTTTCTGACTTATGAATATTTGAGTCGTGAACTTTCACAGGTGTACTGTACAAGACTCACTTTGTTATCTTATGAACAGTTCCCCAGAACTGAACTCATTTGTAAGTCAAGGACTTACTGTATTCTAATGAGGTCACCACAGATAAGAGGAGCACCTGATAGGCTCACAAATCCCAGAAAGGTTGAGGGAGGGGCATCCTCTCACCCATTTCGAGCAAAGTTGGCCCAGTACTTCATCATCCTCCTATTCAGCAGCTCCTCTTCCTCAGTGAGTTCAACTGCAGGAGAGGAAGAGGACAAGGGCCCAGGTCCCAGCCTGATCCTCATTCTGCTCATCTCACTGCCCATTCATGTTCCAATTTCACATCCTGCTACAGCCTGACCCAGGACCCAAAATCTGGTCCCTACCCTCCTAATCCACCTGAGGATATATATCATCCTCTTTCTCAGCCTGCTCTTACTCATTCCAGCCTCTAGCTGAATTTACCTAGGGCTCATTCCACAGCCAGAAGTCTCCTTCTTCCCTCTGACACCGGGAAGTCATTCAAGAATTAAATGTGCATTTAGACACCGCCCAACCCCGTGTACCCAAGATGTACACCATAGTTGGAGTGGGGACAGACAGAGGGAGCACAGACTGCAGTGGAAGGGTTCAGGTTTGAATCCTGGTACAGACTTGAACTATAATATGGTGGACACCTGCTCCTGTCTTCTCTTTGAGTCTCAGCTTCCTCATCTGGACAGTGAGGACAGTCACCCCTCAGGGACCCAGCTGTGGTCCAAGAAGACTTACTTTGATTACCCCAGAAGGAGGATCCAAAGACAAAGAAAACCTGATCACCATGGTCAGCCTTAACATGGGGCGGCCTGATATCCTTGAAGAAGTTGAGTGGATGCTGGAACTCATAGAAGTAGACAGGGCCGTGGGAACCTGGGGACATTGACAGGCTGTGATGTAGCCCTTTACCTGGAGCTATTTTGCCTCATTCTTGTTGACAAGATACCTAGATCCAAAGCTGGTTGGGTTCTGGACAAAGGGATGAGAAACTTCAGGCTAGAATAGGGGCTATAGGAATGGCCTTGGCTAAATCTTGGCCTTGGCCTTCCTAGTTGTGTCGTGACCAAGTAATTGAGTGTCACTAACTCAGTTTTCTCAACTGTAAAATGGTTAGATGTCAGTCTCTGAGCATAGCCATGATTTACTGAGATGAGAGACATTAAGAATCCTTCTTTAAGAGTTTGATAAAAACATGAGTCAGGAGATGGAGATGAGAGACTTCACCTGAGACCCAAAGCTCTGAACTGCCCCCAAAGATAGTCAAGCCTCAGTAACAGATGTACTTACTCTGAAAATGTGCTACTTGGAGTGCAGGGATCACTACGGAGATATCTCCCATCAACTCCTTGAATTGGGCTTGAAGAGTCTGGCTGTCTTCATTGTCCCCCACGTATTCCTCTATTATAGGGTCAACAGACTCAGCAGGCAATATCTGAACCAGGGGAATCAGGGAGATTCAGGTCATATAGCTCTGGGGCGGGAGAAAGCTGCCTCAGGGTGGGGAGATGGGCCTGAGAATGCAGGAAATGATCAAGCTCTTGGGTGACCTCCAAGCACATAGTTCAGCCTTTGTTTATGGGAGTGGCTGCATGCCAGAATATCTAAATGGTCCCTGTCCACTGGGGCAGAACACCAGGAGCCTCACCCTCTCTACTGACAACCTCTGCAGAACAGCCTTCATGGTCTCTCTGTCCATTTCCTTCTGGGTGTCAGTAATTCCAGAGGTCTGGATAGGAGGGAATAATCTTGAATTGGGGGTAGATGAGCCTGGAGCCTTGAAATTAAACATCTTTCCATAGTTTCTCAGTCCTGGGGTGAAAGATGGACCTCACCATAGGAAAGTTCCAGCCATACTCATCGTTGTTAACACCAATGATGCTGGGGACAGGTTGAAAATCACCAGAGGCCAGCAGCTCTTTGGGGTGCCTGGGCAGGAAGACACCATCCACTACAGCAGGGATGATTTTGAAGGCCTGAGGGAAAAATGTATGTCAGGAAGCAAGGTCAGGTTCTAGAAATTTTCTGATGTCTTTTGGGTGTCTTATACTCCTTCCTGTCTTATCCCCAAATACCCTCCCTAATTAGGTCCCATGCCTGGGCACTAACTACATAAGTTAGTCTGAAGTTCACACCCAAGACTATCAAACATCATGGAATGGAGAGGAGGATATTCTCTCAGGAGTTTGAAGGGCACTTCCTGCCCCATATACTATTATCCTCACTCAAGATCATTCAGCCCAACCTTTGTTATAGTCAGAATCTCCTCTTCACTCTTGCCCCGCAGGCATCTCACCAGGGCATCTGAGTCTACCTGCCCACAGGCAGACAGGTTGGCCACCACCTGTAAAGGAACCACGCAGGAGTTGGCTCATCCTGCAAAGGAGTATGCCAAAAGCCCCATCTAGGTGCATCTGTACCCTAAACTCACAGGATACCCTGTGTGTTTTAATGCAGGTGTGAAAGTGTTTGACTTCTTCGATACTTAGAGGTGTCAGCCAGAGGAGTCCTTCCTTCTGCTACATGGTTCTGTGGATGATGGGTGCCCTGGGGAGCAGCTTTGTCTGTCACACAACATCCTCAAGGGCACCTTAACTGTCCTTGTTGTCCTTGCTGAACAGAGAGGAACCAGAGGCTCTGAAGATGAGGGAAGAGGAAGGGAGCCTGGGCTGGGGTGGTTGAGGGCACTCACTGTGGAGATGGCTTCAGGTGAGCTGGAGATGAAGATGGGCATTAAAGCCACCCCACTCTCCATGATGGCACCATGGAAGAGTCCTCGGGATATGGGGGCCAAGATGTGGGAGGATGCACTTATGCCACCTGCTGATGAGCCAAAAATTGTGACGCGGTCAGAGTTGCCTCCAAAGTGAGCGATATTCTGCTGTACCCAGTGTAGAGCAGCCACTTGGTCTAGGTAGCCCCAGTTGCCAGTGGCATGGTGGTCTCCAGTGCTGAGAAATAGCAGGGACAGGGGTCACATCCCTGTCCTAGTTCTCCTCAGTCTCCCTTTCCCAGCTTAGCCCCAGGCTTACCTGAAGAAGCCCAGAATACCTAGGCGGTACTGGATAGCTACCACAACAACACTCTCAAAGGCCGCCAGCCTGGAACCGTCGTGTTTGGAAACTGAACCTGTAAGTAGTCCACCACCGTGGATCCTTACCATTACCTGGGGAGATCAAGACAGATATCCTGTGGCTCCCACCTAGACCAAACCCCACCTAGGCTACCTGTAGACTACACATTGCTTTATCTCTGTGAAGCTACTCATATATACAGAACCCCACTAGGTGCTATGATCTAGGCTATGGGTGAGGGCCCTAGGTTGGATAGAAAACAAGGTCTCTCATCATTTGGAATCAGCTTAATGTCTCAAAACTTCACTCCATTATTTCTAGACCTCCTCAGATGTGGAAATAAAAGGAGTGTCTCTCTGAAATCCTCACATAACCTTAAGCGTCTTACATTCGTTTTTGCTCAACAGATAATCATTGGTTGAGGTATTTGGTGACCTCAAAGTGCAATCTTTGGGGGACCAAATGGGTCTCCTGTGCACAAGTTAGTTGAGTGAGTCCTAGGTCCATCCAATGGTCACGGACTCTCACCTCTGGAAGAAGCTAGGCCTCTGTGTTTCCATGTCCAAGGCCCAGATGCCCACCTGAGAGTGAGAGACTTCTCATCAGGGTGCAGATTGCAGCAGGACCTAGGCTGATCTTGGTCCTTCTAATCTTGCAGATCGAATATCCTCCCACTCCCAGCTAACAATGGCCTGATACTCACAGGCAGGTTAGAGCCCTCGTGGGCATGGGCAGGTGTGTAGATGTTGAGGTAAAGGCAATCTTCAGACATGGGAATGGTGGGTTGGGTCAAATTCAAGAGGTTCAGTACTAATGTATTCATTCTATCAGTATTTTGTAGACATCTGATGACAATGGCAACAATTAGTTCAGCAGCTGTGCAGTGGTCAAAACCAGACTTTGGGTGCAGATTCATTCCTAGCCACCCTCAGTCCTTTCTCCCCCAGATTCCCGGTTCACACATAGTCCTCCTCTCAAGTCCCTGGCCACCAAGGCACAAGGCAGAGACCAGGAAAGCTGGGATGGAGCCCAGACTTCCAGAGAGGTCTCAAGGTTATTGAGGGCCTCAGATCCTATTCCTTATGAACCTGGGATATTGTGACTCTTAGGAGCTCTTTGGGAAACTTTGGCTGCAGGTGTTGATGTTCATCACTTATTCCTCTACTCATTTGGGGCTAGACTAGGGGCAGAGCTCTCACACAGGTGTTGCAAATGTGAATGGAGGTTAGTTTCCCACGAATGCATAGTTGAGTATTCCTCATTCCAAGTCTAGACTCTCCAGGAACCTCAGTTTTATCACTGTCTCCAGTTTCTTGGCCAATGGCATGGGGCCATGTTGGTTGGCACAGTGACTGTGGAGGTGGTGTATTAGGAGCCACAACTGCTGCCCTCCTCAGGCATCTGCAGTATCTGCTCCTGGAGTCCAGGCCTCTTACAAGTCCTAGAGCCAGCCTGAACCTCTCCCAGAAACACCTTTCCTGGTGGCAGAGAACACATGGCATAACCTGAAATCTGGGATAAATATGTCTCTGCTCATATCTTCAACACCTGGAACTAATAACATTCTGGGTGTCAAACCCCGAGCCAGATACCTGGGGTTTTTTTTTTGAGACAGGATCTCACTACGTAGCCCAGGCTGGCCTCAAACTCAAGGCAATCCTCCTGCCTCACCCTCCCAAGTGCTGGGAGAGATGCCTATTATTCTTCCTTCATCCTCTGGAGGCTTAGCATGTTCATCATGGAAATCTCCCAGATAGGAAAACCAGCTGAGGAGTTGGCAGAACCACTGCAGACTGGCCCAGAGCTAAGAGCACCCAACCTCTCCCCAGGGCCTGAATATCCCCAGGCAACCAGGAAAGTTTACCTGGAAGGGTGGGAAGTCACATCCCTCACACCACTCCAGGGTTCAGGGGCCTCAGGGGGTGCAAAACGCAGTGGTCCTATAGGTGGTTTGGCAAAGGGAATTCCCAGGAAGGAGTGGACCTCCACATTGATGCCCTTCACGTGGACAAGGCTGCCCCGCACCTGCCCAGTGAGTGTGGTCCGGATGGGGCTGGCAGAGTCCTGGGCTGTGGGAGGAAAATGCACATCAGTGTTTGGTCTGCACAGTCAGTTGCCTCTCACTGTGGGTGTTGCTACCTCCTTGCTATCCTCAGTCAGCCTTGTCAAGAGACCCTTTTCTGCAAACATGGCTTTCACACTCTTTTTAGCCTACCACATTGTTCCCCTTGCTTCCATTGCCTTCATGATTCTATTTGTATGAGAAGCCCAGAATTTCCAAACCCATTGACCCACAAAGGAGATTGCTGTGTGTCTAGTGCTGAGGTTAGGGACTGTGTTCAGGAAGGGGAAACTGAGCTTGTGAATCCTGTGAATATATTAAAACCAGGGAAGTGTTACTAGGTGGTGTATTAAGGCCCTGGGGAATTTGATGTCCCTGGGGAAAATCCAGGGCTGGGTGGTGCCCACCACCTGAGCCCCTTATGGCTTGTCAATTATAGTTGTCCTCCATGTTAGTGAGCTCTGTATCCCTTGATTCAATCTCCCATGAAGACTGAGAACACTGAAGAAAACCTGGATTTGTACTGAGCATTTACAGACATTTTTCTTGTTGTTATTCTCTAAACAATATAGTACAACAACTATTGACATAGCACTTACCTGGTATTAGGCATTGTAAATAATCTAGTGTTTTTTTCAAAGCATATAATTATGATTAGGTTATAGGCAAATACTTGGCCATTTTACATAAAGGGCTAGAGCACCTGCTCATTTGGGTATTGCTGGGAGGTCTTGGATACAATTCCCACAGATATCAAAGAACAATTTATACTCTTGCTGAATGTGGGTCCAAGTCAAAATGGCATTTTTTTTTGGTACTGGGGATCGAACTTGGGTCCTTAGCTTGCCAGGCAAGCAGTAAAACCACTGAGCTGAATCCCTGACCCAAAATGGTATTTTAAATGTAGCCATCAGTAAGTCCAGGCAGATTTTCTTGCCTGGAAGGTCCTGGTGCTCTCAAAGAGCCAGAACAATGGCACATAAGGGAAGAAGGCCCTAGGGAATAGGCCACAGGGCACAGTGAGTATGGGCTCCTTCTGGCCAGACTAGTTGGAGAAAAGGCAGCTATCAGGTCCCACATTAGGAGCCATGTAGGTGAGAACATTAAGGGCCAAGGAGGCAACCAGGCTTGGTGCCTGCCTGTTCTGAGCTTCTGATAAGGGCCTATACTGACCAGCAGGCCCAGAGCAAGTCACCTTTTCCCTGGAAGCCAAGCTATAGTTATTAGCCATGGAAAGCACCAGTTCCAATCACAAACATAGGAGGAAAAGTTTACAAATGCCACCCTCACCTGGCCTGTGCTCAAGCTGTTGACCTGCCCAGTGTCACCATTTTTGTTTCTTGACTGTGGACTTCACGTTGGGTGTCCTCTGGCAGCCCTGACCCTCTCTATGTCTCAAGTCCCCACCTCGGGTATCTAGCATGGGTGGAGGTGTTGAATGGGCTCATATTTCCCACACTGTCATCTGTCGTCTCTACCAGCTCGCCCCTCCCTCGTATTTCCCTCCCATAATCTCAGGCTTTCCCTCTGGCAGATGAGACCCAGATTCCTGTTATCCCCTGAAGAATCTCACCCAGGTCTTGGGCAAAGAGAAGCAGGAGTCCCCCAGCTATGGCATCCAGCAGTACAACAAATTGGTTCAACCTCATGGTCTGCTCCCAGGCCTGTTTCTTCACTGCTGCTTTGTCGTGCCTTTCACTCAAGGCAGCCTCTGAGCAGGACCTTGCCCAGGCTGGAGTTTGGACCCCTTAGTCAGGGATTAGGCAATCCAGGAAACAGCTTCAGGAGACTCATACTAGCCAGGAAGTTTCCTGGTGCTCACCAGGAAGGGCATGCTTGCTTCTCCCCTGTCCTGACCTCTTTGGGCTCATCCTAACACATTGAGTGACTTCTGAAGCTCCTGGAAGATAACAAGAAATGTTTTCCTCAAAGGTGGAGTCACTATGTTCCACTGACTTTGCAGTCACAAGTTGGAGGAAATTGTTGGGGGTCAAGAGGAGGGAGTAAGAAGCTGTAATTGGAGAACCCAGGAGGGCTGCCTGAGGAGATGCAGAAGGAGGATCCCCATAGATGGAATGGAATTGACCTTTTTTTTTTCTTTTTTTTTGTGACAGTCTCCTTATGTAGTTCAGGCTGGCCTGGAATTTACAGTAATCCTCTTGCCTAAGCCTCCTAAGTGCTGGAATTATAGGAGTGCACCACTGTGCCAGACGGAATTGACCTTTGATGGGGGTGAAGGCAAGAGCTTGCGCAAAGGCTGGTAGTGTGACTGTGCCCTTCATCCTGAAGCTCTTCCTTGCCTTCTGGACTCATGGCTGACTGGGTTCCCTTCAAATCTCTTATCTCTATAGTCCATAGTCTGACATCCTCTTAGGGCCCCTCCCTTTGAAAACACACATGTGGTGGTGGCATTTCTGCAGGTCCCCTCATCATCGTGTGACCAAGATCAAGGTCATAGTCAATTATTAACAGGAGAAACATGAATTGAAGGTGTGCCGGCCTGGCACTGGGGAACTGACAGCTAACTCTCAGGCCTTCAGTCCTCAGGAAAGGAAGAGGGGTCTAGAGGGGATTCTGAGGCATCCTGAGGCTGGAGGAGGGGAGGGAAGCAGCCTGGGTCTGGGGGCAACTGCCCAGCCAGACTACCCAGAGGAAGGGGTGTCATGCTCATCTCAGATGGCCTGTAGTGCCCCTGAAAATGGCCTTGGCCTCTACATTCCAGTGCCCTGCAAGGTCTCTCAGCCCAGAGCTGTGAGGGTCCCTTCTCAGTGCCATGGAAAGAGCAATGAACATTTAACTTGGTTTGATTGCTCAGCACGTGGAGACCACTGTCCTCCTTAACCCTCATCCAATCAGCAAGGCCCGTTGTTGACTCAATTTCTGTCATCCAAGGCACTGTGCCCAAGTCATGGTCCCAGCCCCTGCCTGGGCAGATGCTTTCTCTGCTCCTAATTTTCTGAGCTGATTAATTTCTAGGTTGTTGGTGCTAAGAGATCCTCAGCTCCTTCCAGCTCAGGCTCATGGTCCAAGCTCCTTATGTTAACTGGAAAACACAGTGCTTCTTCCTAATCTGGGTTTGCTGTCCACCACTGCTGGGGTGAAGGTCCTTATGTGCTCTCCACTACTGCACCATCATTAGGAGGTCCCTGGCACTTTTGTTGACCAAGTTAATAGTGAAAATGCAGAATGAAGGAAAGAAGAGTCTCAGGAGTGTCTCTGTGTTTATGTGTTTATCTTTATATAAATCTATCTAAATGCAAAAAAAGATGGAAGCAGAGTTTAAAAGTATAGGGAAACATCTGCAAAGAGATCTCATTATACATCTATTCAATGGAATCAGATTTAAGGCCTGTAAGTCCAAGTCTTATTGAAGGTACAGAGTAACTCAATGTCATGTATGGCTGGTGGGGTTGTAAATTGTGTAATCATTTTGGAAGGTAGTTTGGCATTTTTCTTAAAAGGTACACATACTGACTGAGCAATTTCCCTCTCAGGTCTTTATCTCAAAGAAATGAGAGCATGTGTCCAAACAAAGACATGGAAATGGAAATGTTCAGAGCAGCTTTATTAAAAGTAGCCAAGGGCCAGGGATTTAGCTCAGTGGTTTCGCTACCTGCTGTGCAAGCACAAGGACCTGAGTTTGATCCCGGGTACCAAAAAAAAAAAAAAAAAAAGCAGTGGATGAAAGAAGAGGGGCTGTCCTCCTGGGAAAACTGGTGTTATAGGAGAGCAAATTGGTCAGAGGTAGGGAAAGGAGGGGAATCTTAAGGTCTCTTGGGCCAAAGATACAGCTTCTTAATGACAGACAGAAAAATTCTTTGAGGAAACAAAAGGGGAAATTGAGCATAATGTACAGTGAGATAAAATATGAGTGGGTTTTTGTAAGGGGAGGAGGGGAGAAAGTTTAGGAACAACAATGAGGTGAGAAGGAATATGAATTAAGTGGACACCCATGGTCAGTGGGAATGGTCAGGGGGCTCAGGAGGTGTAAGGAGAATTCTGAAAGACTGGAAAATTCCTGGTGGAATTTCCTGGTGGAAAATCCTTCAGAGAGACAGGGACAGGAATATTCTGAAGATGTGTCTGTATCTTCTTGACTCCCAATCCCACTTCCAAGAAAGATCTCACAGATAAGCTCTGTCACAGATGTGCAATGATCATGTAGGCCACAGAGTCTAGGGACAAACATCAGGAGACAGATTGCTGAGGAGCCACTTCCTGACTGACACAGGTTCCAGGGGCCAATGGATATGTCTAGTCCTGCTTCTCACAGAATGGACCAGTTACCTTTTGGGGATATAGACGAATGAATGTGTAGATTGTCGTAATGCCAGTGGTAGACTGGGATTTGTGTCTGCTCTGACATGGATAATATTTGACCCCAAAGGTTCATGTGCTAGAAGCTTGGTCTTCAGTGTTATGGTGATAGGGTGGTTGAATCTTCAGGAGGTGAGGCCTATTGGGAGGTAATGGTTGGTGTCATTGCTCCTGACAGGGATTAATGCAATTCTCATGGAATACATAGTTGTGGAGTTTATTTTTTTGTGGAACCAGGGATCGAACTCAGGACCTTGTGTTTTCCAGGCAGGCTCAACACCACTGAGCTACATCCCCAGCCTCGAGTGTAGATTGCTATAAAGCAAGGCCATCCTGTGAGCTTTTTCCTGCAGTTGGCCATTTACCTTCCGGCTTCACTGCTGTGTTGTGAGGCAGTCCAGGGCAAACAGATGACAGAACTCAATCTTGGTCTTTCAGCCTTTAAAACTGTGAGCTAAATAAAGCTCTTCTCTTTATAAGTACTAGATTCAGGTATTTATTTTAGTGAAAGGGATAGATTAATATAATGCTTTTGCAAGTTTTGCCTGTGGAAGTTTGTTTGTCTCTGCTTTGATATGAGCACAAAAGGAAATTTTCAACTATAAACCAGAGAATAAGTCCTAACCAGCTACCAAATTATCTGGCTCCTTGATCCTGGACTTCTTAAACTCCAGAACTGTTGACAACCAACTTTGTGGTGTATAAGCCAACCAGGTTATGCTACTTTTGTAACAGCATCCTGAAGAGACTAAGATAATGGGGCTTCTGGTATCCAGGTTTTCTATTGAACTTTGTACAAATCTGAGAATGTGGAGGATCTGCTGAGAGGCGGATGTTTGGATTCTGACACCCAGGTCAACACTTGCCAAAAGATATTTCTCAATGTGCAGAGAGTATGGGGCTGAGAGGGGGAAGAGACAGGGGAATGGAGAGAAAGACAGGCCCAGTGGGATGTGGAGGAAGGTGAGTGTCTACTGGAACTTACCCATCCATAGCTCCCTGGGTAATGTACTGAGTATGTGTAAGAAGAGGGAGCCATGCCAGGTTTGGCAATAAACACACAGTGGTTTCTTCATAAGTATTGACTGAATGGATGGATGAAGAGTAAGTGAGTGGCTATGTGACTATGAAGTCAACCTGAGGTCCTTGGTGGGTGTGTGGCACTACAGGCAGATCCCACTTGCACTCAAACCCACTATACCTCCTCATACAGGGAGCTACAGCTCTGTGTGCTTCTCCTCAGCCTGCTTTAGCTCCTGGATCTTCTGGGGCAGGGTCTCCATTCAGAAATTCAACCTGGGTGCCTTCAGGGCACCACCCACAGCAGGCTTGATGTCCAGCTGCAGGTATAGCTCCTCATGCTCAAACATGGATCCCTGGGGTAGGTCCTCACCACTGGGGTCCCTATGGACATGGCCTCCCAGTAGGGGAGGAGATCAGGCTGAGCTCTGCTGTCCTGAGTCCACACTGGCCTGATTTGGTTCAGACCAGGTAGCCAAGCTGACCAGGGGTGCCTGGGTGATGAAGAGGTTTCCTGATATCGGAAAGCAAGGGCCTCCCACCAGTGTGCCCTCCTGGTGGAGCAGAGAAAAGTGCCTATTTTCTTCTCAGAGGCAAGATGTGACTGCACAACAGTACTGTGGCCCACTTTCCAAGTCACTAGGAGAGGGTGAATGACTGGCACCCCCATGTCCAGATGGGGCCTGGAGTTCAGAGGGTGTTATCATGTTATTAAAGACACATGTACGTTAATGAGATCGCTGCAGACAAAAGGAGCACCAGATGGGTTCATACGCACTGAGGAGGTTGAGGTGGGTGCATTGTCTCACCCATATCGAGCAAAGTTGGCCCAATACTTCATCATTCTCCTGCTCAGCAGCTCCTCCTCCTCAGTGAGTTCAACTTCAGAAAGGAAGAAGGCAACAACCTAGGTCCTGCTCAACCCCCATCCCACTGCCCATTCATGGGCCACACTCGCCGCCCAGCTGCAGCCTGACCCTGGACCCCAGGCTTGATCCCTTTCCTCCCCAGCCCTTCCCAGGAACCAGGCCATCTCCTTGCCCAACCTGCCCTCACTCATCCCAGCCTCTAGTTGAATCAACTTTGGGCTGATTCCAGAAGGCTCCTTCTTTCTTCTGTCACTGGGAAATCATTTGAGAAACAATTACGTCTTTAAAATACTCTCCCTCTCTCCATGCACCCATGCTATATACCATGGTCAGGGTAGGGGCAGGTGGAAGGAACACAAGTTGGAGTGGAAGGAAGGGCTTGGATTCTAATCTCAAGACAGACTTTTGAGCTGCAAGATGATGGAGAATGATCCCATTCTCCATGAGCTTCAGTTTCATCATTTAGAGCAGTGATGGTGATCGTTTTAGAGATGAGTGCCCAAACTGCAGCCCCAAACCAACTTATTTTTCACGAAGTGCCAGCACTGCAATTAAACCTGAGTACTGATGTTTTAGTTTAGAAAAAAACAACTCTTACATTAACATCTTTTGCCTTAAAAGAAAAAAGCAAATAACACATGTGTCATAGGTTCACCACCACTGATGTAGACAGTGAGGGCAGCTGCTTCCAAGGGACCCATCCAGAGATCCATCTTTGCTCCTGGAGATTAAGGAAGTCTCACCTTGGTGGCCCGAGAAGAAGGATTTGAAGACAAAGACATTCTCATCACCATGGTCTGGCTTCACATGGGGTGGCTCGATGTCTGAAAAAGTTGGGTTGATGCTGGAACTCACAGAAGTAAACAGAGGCATGGGAACCCGAGGGCCAATACAGGTTGCAACATGGTTACCTGAGCTCTTCTGCCTCACCCTTGGTGACACGATAGCTAGATCTGAAGCTTGCTGGAGTCTGGAGCATGAGGCAGGGAGCTCAGGGATGAAAGAGGGTCAAAGAAAGTCATGACTGTGGCCCTCTTAGCTGTGTGGTTTGGGCAAATCACTGAGTATCACTAACCTCAACTTCTTCATCTGTAAAATGGGAGCTAGGTATGAAAATTTACTGATCTGAGGGCCATCAACTACTGGGCATCAGAAGCACAATTAACACATGGGTAGGGGACTGGACACCTCAGATGTCACTGGAGATCCACCATTCTGCTGCCCTCAAGGCAGTCTGGGCTTAGTTACAGATGTACTCATACTGAGAATGTGCTACTTGGAGTGCAGGGATCATGAACATGAAGTCCTTCATCGTGTTTTGGAATTGGGCTCAGAGGATCTGGGGGGTCCTCATTGTTGCTTATATATTCTTCCATCGACAGGTCACCAAACCCAGCAGGCAACATCTGGCCCAGAGTTATCTGGACAGTCAGGTTAGGCATGCTCAAAGGGAGGGAGACAGTAGTCTTAGGGTAGGGAGATGGGGCTTGGGGTAGGACTGGGAATAGGAGAACTGGTCAAGCTCTGGAGTGACCCCCTTCCCCCCAGCCTTTGTTCTTGGTGGTTACTCCATGAGCAGGATATCTAGGTACGTCCTTCTTCAGTTTTTGTGGTATCCCAGGAGCCTCACCATTTGTGCTGACCTTCTCTGCAGAGCATTCTGCACAGTTTCTCTGTCAGTTTCCTTTTGGGTATTAATCGGTCTCACAATCTGGGTGGCAGGAGGAGAGTTTATGTTGTAGTTCAGCTTGGCCTGGAGCTCCTACAGAGACTCCCTAGACATCAAGGACTTGGAACTGGGCTTCACCAAGGGGATTATAAAGGCATATTCATCACTGTTGACACCAATGATGCTGGGGACAGGTTGAAAATTAGCAGAGGCCAGCAGCTCTTGGGGGTGTCTGGACAGGAAGGCCCCATCCACTACACCAGGGATGATCTGGAAGGCCTGAAAGGGGAAAGTTAGGGATCAAAGTCTGCTTTCAGACATCTTTTTTGATGCCTGCTAAGAGCCTTCCACTCTTTTCTGGTCCACCCCAGGATGTTCACACCAACCTGAGGAGAGCCTACGCTAGGCTTAACACATTGGCCTCCACCTCCTCTTTAGGATTCTAGGACACCAAGGGAGAAACTGTCCCAGGAAGAGGAATGGCCCACAGATCTTACTGTCTTCCACTCTATCACCCATATTCTACCACACCCATGACCATTGAGCTCTACCTTGGTAACAGCCAGCATTTCCTCTTCACTCTTGCCCTGCAGGCACCTCACCAGGGCCTCTGAGTCTGCCTGCCCACAGCCAGACAGGTTGGCCACCTTCTGTAAAGAGGCAGGTAGGGTCTGGATCATCCTTTCAAGAAAAGGGAGGAGTGTGTCCAAGGCAATTCCAGGAAAGAAGAGTGTATCCAAGTTCTCAGCTGCATGCAGGTACCCTATAATCTCACAGAGTACACTGAGCAGAGTCCTACAGGTGTGAAATTGTCTCAACTTCCCTGGAACTCAGAGGTCTCAGCCAGAGGGACCATCTCACACACTTATATGGTTCTGCCCATGATGAAGGCTCCAGGGTGTAGCTTTTCTGGTGGCAGAATATACTTATCTTCTGTTCTATGAGGCAGAGGTTTGTGGGTTCTGACTCTTGAGCCTCTCAGTAATTCTCAGGAAGGCAGATACTTCCAAGAAACCTTGTCTGTCCTATTTGTCCTCACTGAACAGACAGAGCAGACAGAACAGACAGAGGCTCTGAAGATGAGGGCAGAGGGAGGGAGCCTGGGCTGGGGTGGTTGAGGGCACTCACTGTGGAGATGGCCTCAGGTGAGCTGGAGATGAGGCTGGGCAGTAAAGCCACCCCACTCTCCATGATGGCACCATGGAAGAGTCCTCGGGACATGAGGGACAAGATGTGGGAGGATGCACTTGTGCCACCTGCTGATGAGCCAAAAATGGTGACACAGTCAGGGTTGCCTCTGAAGTAGGCGACATTCTGCTGTACCCAGCGCAGGGCGGCCACTTGGACCAAGTAGCCCCAGTTGCCAGTGGTAGGGTGATCTCCGGTGCTGAAAAGTAGCAGGGACAGGGATTATACACCTGTCCTGGCTTTGCCAAGTCCCCATTTCCCAGCCCAGCCCCAGGCTCACCTGAAGAATCCCAGGACACCCAGACGATACTGGATAGTGACCACCACCACATTCTCAGAAGCTGCCAGTGTGGATCCATTATACATCGAAGCCATGCCTATAACTAGTGCACCACCATGGATCCATACCATCACCTGAGGAGACTGAAACAGATGCCATGTGCCTCCTATCCAGCCCAAGTCTCACCTGGACTACCTATAGATTACCTACTGATTTTTTCTTGTGCAGCTACCTACATAAACAGAACTCCAGCAGGTGATTTAGCCATAGGTAAGTGACCCATGTTCAATCAGGAAAATAAAGCCTCTCATCCTTGGGAATTAGCTCTATACATCAAAACTTCATTACTCCCAGAACCCCTCTGACAGGGGAAAAAAGGGTGTCTCCCAGAAAGTGCCACAGGAACATTAATCAGATATCTCCACTCTCCCTTGACCAACAGATAGTCAATGGCTGTGATCTTGGTGACCTCAGAGTGCAGACCTTGGGTACCAACTGAATCTCCTAGCTATGAGATAGTTGAGTGAATCCTGGGTACACACAATGCCCACAGCCTCTGACTTCTGGGAGCATCCAGAGCACTACATTCCAATGCCAAGGGACCAGCTGCCAGTCGGGTGAGAAGAACTTCTGGGACCTAATGGTGAAAGGCTCCTCATGAAGGTCTACCCAGGGCCATGGCTAATCTTAGCCTTCTGATCTTCTGTAGAACAGATTTTCTCCCACTCTCAGCTGACCTCAGCTTGACACTTACAGGCAAGTTTGAGCCTTCATGGGCATGGGCAAGTGTGTAGATGTTGAGGTACAGGCAATTCTCAGATACAGGTACGGGAGGCACGGTCAGATTCAACAACTTCAGAGCCTGTGTATTCATTGCAGTGATGTCCTGCAGACACCTTGTGACCAACCATAGCATACAGTCAGCCAGTGGCTGAGCAGTGGTCAAAATCAGACCCTGGATTTAGATTTGTGTCCACCCATCTTCATTCCCCGCTCTCCCTGATGTGCTACTTATATAGGATAATTCCCTCCAGTTCCTGTCCATCAAATAACAGGCCACAGACTCTGGGGAAGGTGGGGATGAAGCTCAGACTTCTGGGGAATGCTCAACTTTAAGGTTCTACTCTTCCCAAACCTGACTCTTGGGAGCCTCTATGGAAACTATTGGCTGTAGATATTGACATTCACCACTTATCCCTGTAACCATTTGGGCCTGGAACATGAGAGAAATCCCCACACAGGTGCTGCACGAACAAATAGAGCTTAGTTTCTCATAGATACATACAGCACTTACTTGACTTGGGGAACCTCATCATTCCCACAGACTCTCTGTTCATTAGCTTATGCACACTTCTTTGGCAATGGCACCTTGCCCTATCATGATATTGACACAGAGACTGTGGAGGGTGGGGTTTCCTAGAAGCTACCACTGTTCCACTCCTCAGGGATCTGCAGTATTTGCTGCTGGAGTCAAATCATCTTACAAGTTCATAGAGCCAACCTGACTCTCTCCTAGAGACCCTTCCTCTATGGCATAACCTAAGTCTGGGAACAAATATGCCTCTGCTCTATTCTTTTTTTTGTTTTGTTTTGTTTTTTGGTATCAGGGATCGAACTTGGGTCCTTGTGCTTGTGCAGCAGGCGATGAAACCACTGAGGTAAATCCCCGGCCCATGCTCTATTCTTTTTTGTACTGGGGATCGAACTCGGGACCTTGTGCTTGTGAGGCAGGCAGCGGAACCACTGAGCTAAATCCTCGGCCCCCTCTGCTCTATTCTTGAGGACTTGGAACTAATGCCCTCTGGGTGACAAGCCCTGAGTGAAAAGCCTGGCATAGTTTCTCCACTGTCTGAGCCTCGGCACCCTCATTGTGAATCCCCCCAGTGCAGATGAAAACTGGCTGTACGGTTTAAGTGTAAGAAGCACTGTAACTTGGCCCAGAGCTCAGAGTACCCGCCCCTTCCCCAGGGTGTGAGTTTCCCCTGCTCCCCAGAGAGCTTACATGGCAGGGTGGGAGGTCCCATCCTTCACACCACTCCAGGGTTCAGGGATCTCAGGAGGTGCAAACCGCAGACCACAGTGGTCCTATAGTTGACTTGGCAAAGGGAATTCCCAGGAAGGTGTAGACCCCCACATTGGTGCCCCTCACATGGACGAGGCTGCCTTGCATCTTCCCCGTATGTGTGGTACAGATTGGCCTGGCAGAGTCCTGGGCTGTGGACAGAGAGATGGACCTCAGGGTTGGGTCTGCCTAGTCAGCTGCCTCCCACACTGTGGGTATTGGCACTTCCTTGGCATTCTCAATCAGCCTTGTCAAGTGACTCTGATCTACAGACACTGATTATATACATGGTTCCTGTCTGTCACACTCCCTGCTCTCTGGGGCTGCCTCATGATTCCATTCATATGACATGGCCACAAATAGCTTATCTGTGGGCACAGACAGTGTCATGGGTATGCAGGGCTGAGGTTGCTGTTGTTAGGAGGAAAGGGGAATATCATGGTGAACTCTGTTCACAAACTGAAAACCTTTGAAGTACACTCTCAAATGGGCGGACTTATGCTATGTTAATTGTATTTCAAACCTAATATTAAGAAAGAAAGCACCTCTGTAATTTGCAAATAATGGACCTTATTTGAATCTTAATTTTTAAAAAAGATTCTTATAATATTATCAAGCAATTTAAAATAAGAACATTTGTTTATATGTTTGGTTTCAGTGAGAACTTACAGTATTGTGGAAATCAATCAATCTTTCTATCTATCTTCCCTTTTCTTTCAGTAGGATATGACAAAAATTTACTAATATCATGGCTGGAGTTTTCTTCAAATAATGATGGTAGGGTTTCCTTCAAATAGTGACATAATCTAGATAAATCAGATCGTGCTAGAATAATTGTTTATAGTACATTGGGTTTGTTAACTATACTCTGTGCCCTTGACAAAGCTCATCACTCTGTCCTGTGCAGCCCTCAGGTAGCCCTGTCACTCTCTGCGCCTCACTGTGCAGGAAGGTGTCCATTCAGGAAGACAGTTTCCCTACTGTTGATGTCATCTCCACCAGCTCCCAATTCTCTTGCACTTTCCCTTTCATAGTTTCATGTTCTGCCTCTGTAGAATTTGGCAGATTTGAGCCAGGTTCCATTAAAAACAAACAAACGAGAAAACCACCACAATAGCCTCAGGGACCTCCTTCTCCCTTATCCATACTGGATCTACATGTTTGATGTCAGTTGTGGTGGGTGAGGCCAGGCAGAGAGAGGGTAATTTTACTAGCTACTTCTTTCTTTTGGTACTGGGGATCAAACTCAGGACCTTGTGCTTGCGAAGCAGGCTGCTGCACCACTGAGCTAAATCCCTAGCCCTGAGAGAGGGTAATTTTAGTAATGTCTTTCTGCCATGGTTTGTTCACCAAAGGTTCACGTGCTGAAAGCTTGGCCCCCCCAGTGTGGAGGAGCAGTGAAGAGGTGGAGTCTAGGGGAAGGTGACAGGGTCATGGTGGTCTTTGTGAAGAGATTAGTTTTGGTCCTTTGGAGTGAATTAGGCCTCCGGGAGAGTGGATTAATTCCCTGGAGAGTGATAGTGGGTTGTGATAAAAGAGTGAGTCTAACCCCTCTCTATTCTCTTGCTTTCTCTCTTGCTATGCAACCTCTCTCACAAGTGCTCTTGCTTTGTCATGCCACTGCTATGTTGTGACATAGCTAGAAGGCCCTCACCAGAGGCAAACCAGAGAGAGAGCTACCTGATGATGAATTTTCAGCCTTCAAAACTTTGAGCTAAATAAACTTATTTGATTTATATATTAACCATTGTTGGCTATTTTGTTATAGTAATACAACACATACTGAGACAGAAAATTGGTATCAAGAGAAGGGTTGTTGCTATAATGATACTCGAAAATGTAGAAGTGACTTTGGAACTAGCTAACAGTCAATAGTTGGAAGAGTTTAGAGGAACAATTTAGAAAACCCTGTATTGCTATAAAATGAGCATTATAAGTGATTCTGGTGAGGGGGTCAAATAATAAAGAGACTAGGAAGAAGCTAGAACTTTGTAGAGTTTGGTTAAGTGATTGTATAGCTTTCCTATAACCAAGACACGATGCCTGACACACACAACTTAAGGAGGAAAGGCTTAATTTAGTGCATGTTTTGAGGGCATTTAGTCTGTAGTCTGCTGGCTCCCAGGCAGGAGTATCATGGGGGAAAGGTGTGTTGGAGTAAAGCTGCTTAGTTCATGGTGGCCAGGGAGCAGAGCAGGGGAAGAGTACCAGAGAGGAATGGGACAGGGACCATATACAGTACCCAAAGCTACAACTCCATGACCTGCAATGGAAAGTCTGTGAGGCCTTGCTGCTGGGGTGGAGCCACTGTATAGATATCTCACTAAAATGCTTAGTGAGGATGTGAGGCTGGGACCACTCCTCTTGAGACCCCAGAATTACGCTGCTGCCAGCTGTGTCAGCCCCAGTTTGGGAAAGCCAATAGCAAGCTGTCTGGTATAACAACTCAAAGCAACACATATGGGCTGCAGCCAGCAAAGCCATAGGGATGAGGATGGTTGGAGGCCATGGGGGCCACTACTCGCCGCCTCCTGCACAGGATGCTGGACTTGGCATTTTAATTTATTAGTGTCTCCCATGCTGCATTTGAGACTTCCTTAGGGCCTGTGATCTCTTTCTACTTGGATATTCCTCCTTTTAAAAATAGAAATATTTACCCTGAGTCTGTTTTAGCTGGCTGTATCTTGAAACCATGCTACTAGTTCTTTATTTACATGTGCACAGCTGAAAGTTATTTGCCTTTCATTTCCAGTGGGCTTTAGACTTTGCACTTTTGAGTCAACTGGAATGAGGTAAGCCTCTGGGACTGTAAGCATGGAATGAATGCATTTTGCATTGTAAGCAGGACATGAACCTTGGAGGGCAGGGACAGAATGCTTTAGAGTTTGGATATGGTCAGTTCACCAAAGGTTCATATGCTGGACAATTGGTCTCCTGTGTGGTGGTATTGAGGTGGTGGAAACTTTAAGCACGGTGGATTAGTGGGAGGTGACTGAGGCATAATTGTCCTGTGAAGGGATTAGTGCTGTGTTTTTAGAGTGGAGTAGGTCTCACAGAAGTAGAATAATTCTCTTTCCTTTTTTTATTTTTTATTTTTGTTTATTACTTTTTAGGGTTTTATTTTGTTATTTTTATTTTTGGTACCAGGGATCAAACTTGGGACCTTGTGCTTTCGAGGCAGGCTGAGCTAAATCTCTGGCCTTAGAATAATTCTCTTAAGATTGACAGCTAGGGGGCCGGGGATTTAGCTCAGTGGTTTGGCCATCTGCTGCGCAAGTGCAAGGACCCGAGTTCGATCCCCAGTACCAAAATTAAAAAAGATTGACAGCTAATTTTTAGAAGTGTGAGCCAGTCCCTTTAGCATGTGCTGTCTTTCCATATTCCTACGTGAAATGCTATTGCCATGTAGTGGCATCGTTGGAAGACTCCCACCACAGCCCACTGATGAGGGCCAGCTGATCATGGATTTTTCAGCTTTTAAAACTGTAAGATCAATAAACCTATTTTTAATACATTATCCAGAATCAGGTATCTACTTGTAGAAACTTAAAGCAAACTAAGATGTGTTCCATGTCCAAAAGACACCTTACTCCTCCCAGGAATATGCTGCCTACACATAATTCCTTGCTGGATGAAATTTCTCTGCGTATAATTCACTGTAGTCATTGCCTGCTGATGCCTCATGTTTGTGTTTGTTACAGCAAAGGACAAAATCTGTTAAAATGTTCCTAATTAGGGAACATTCGTATCAGCAATTCTGGGTTCTTGAAGAGACACAGTTACATTAGATGGTATGAGAAAGCTCTGCCATGCAGAAATGTGAGGTGACCAGGGTGTTAGGAAGTAGGAAAGGATGGTACCAGCAAGGAGGTGACCATTTAGGTAGAAACCAAGGACAAGAATACATATCTATTCTTAGATAAACTCCCAGATACTGTGTGTAGACCCTGTATTATTGATGGTCCCTGTGGAGAAGTGAGGGCCAGCTGGGACAGAAGAACGTGGACCCCAAATCTGTGCCCTCTTATGGTTTATTGACGATTCTTCCTCAACATGGGTTCAAGCCAAAACACTATTAAAAAATTTGCGCCATCTGTGAGGCTGGGCAGATCTTCCTGCCTGGAAGGTTCTGGTGACTTCTGAGGGCTGGGAAAATAGCTGGTAAAGGAGGAAGGCCCTGGGGATGGGTCATGGGGGAGAAGTGAGTGAGACTCCTTCTGAGAATTTGGGAAAGGGTGGCAGGAAAGCAGCATGTCCCACAGCAAGGGCCTTTTAGGTGAGGGCATCAAGGATCAAAGATATGCCCAGGCATGGTAACACCCGGCCTGACTTCTGATAAGCAGCTGGGGATGGCAGGCAGTCACAGAGTGTCATTACCTTTGCCCTAATGGCTAAGCCACTCCTTTGCCTCAGGCCAGATGCCCAAGGTGAAAGGAACCCAGTATCCTCTCAGGTCTGCTTTAGGATGCAGTGTCTGGAGGCTTCTGTCCCCCTCAAGGACAAGTAATCTTCCTTGGATCCCCTTTGAAGGGGCCAGGTGAGTCCTCTGGCCAAGGGTATGACACTTGGAGCCAAAAAGCAGGGGAAAGGTATTATTATGTCCACAAGCATAGAAGAAATGTCCTGAATTCTCCATCTGCTGATTCAGCCCCACTAGACAGGCATTCCTAAGAATCCCTGGTACTCAGCTCAGTCCTTGAGGTTGCTTCAGGAAGCCTATATTCTCTCTGGGGTTCTGGGGTCAAACCCTGGGTGCTTGGGACCTGTTGGATGGGTGCAGGGTTCTTGCACAGTCATATGTCATCTGACCAGATCTTCCCTCCCTGGTGCTTCCCTGCTGCAGTCTCAGGTTCTGCCTCTGCCCAGTTTAGTAGACCTGTCCCCAATCTGTGTTGCCCTGCTGCTGTGGGAGTCTCACCCTGGCCCTGGACGAGGAGAATCAGGAGCCCACAGGTCACGATATTTAGCCACACATGAAATTGGTCCAGCCCTACGGCCAAGGTCAGCACACAGCCCTCCTTCTGCTGTGGTGCCAACACTCTGTGTTTTGGCACAGGCAGTTCAGGAGCAAGTGCTCCCCCATGGTGGAATTTGGACTTAGGCAGGCTCTAGGTGGGGCCCAAAAGTGAATGCTACAGGAGACCCACAATGAGCAGGCAGAGGTCACTGGTAGCCAGAGGCCAGTAGGCAGGGCATGGCCACCTCCCCTCTTCCTGGCCCTTTTTGGCTTCTTCCCCATGCACTGAGTGACTTCTGAGATACCAGGAGTCCTCTCTTTAAACCTGGAGTCTCTGCATCCACTGTCCTTGCAGTCACAGGCCTACTGAGGAGTTGGGGGCAGAGAGAAGGAAGCAGAAAGCTGTAATTGGAGAACCTGGGGGAGTGCTGCTCTGAAAAGGTCCAGGAGGAAGAATCCCCACAGGAGGTGCAAGAAGACCTTTAATCAGGCTGAAGGGAACAGTTTGAGCAAAGGCAGTGAGATGTGACTGTACCCTCCATCTTGAAAGCTCCTCTTTGCCTTCTGGACTCATAGTTGACTGGGTCCTCTTCAAGGTTCCTCATCCCCAGATGGTTCTGATGTGAGGGTCTCCACAGACTCATCTCTACTCTGTTGTGGCTGGTTTATTGCCACACAGTGGAGACTTTGGCACTTCATAAGGATCTAGCCCCTGCTCAACCCACTCCTGCTCTGTAGCCCACTTCTGTAAACATGGAGTTATGGTAATTTATCCACCTGATAAACATTTAGCAGTACCTGCTGGTTCCAAAGCTGAGGATGCAATAGGCCTCTCCTGGGCTTGTGGTACCACTGGGAAGATAGGCCCAAATCTGGGAGATTCAAAAAGCAGAAAAAGAAAAAAGAAAAAAGGAAAAGAATTTCTCTAGATAAAAGTGAAGACAGCAGGAGGTCACAGCACCAGCTCAGCTACTTGCTAGAGAAAGTGGTTTGGGCTCGACCTCAGGTGGCCTCTAGTGCCCACTGTCATGGCCTCTTCATACAGCCCCCAGTGGGCTTGGACTCCCACAACCTAGTATCCCAAAAATCCTTTCTTGGCATTTTCTAAGACTAACCACATTTCAGGTTAGTTGGAGTAGTCAGGACAGAGCAGCAGACAGGGCTTCTTGACTTCCACTCAGTCAGCAAGACCAGTTTGTTGATTCAATGTCTCCCATCCAACCCCCAGTGGTTCAAGCCATGGTTCCAGCCCATGTCTGGGCAGATGCTCTCTCTGCCCTTAGTTCTCTTTACCTAGCTAATACCTGGGCTGTGGGTACTGAGAGAACCCCAGCTCCTTCCAGTTCATTGTCCATTCTCCTCAATGATAGCTGGACAACACAGTGATTCTTCCTAATCTGGAGGCTGATGTTCACCATAACTGGGGTGAAGATCCCCATGTGCTCTGCCATGTTTCCACCAATTTACTAAGGCATCAGCGATGGCCAATGTAATTGTAAAAATGCAGAATGAAGACATGTGCCAGGAATATAACTATGTGTGTGGAGAGGGGCGTTTAAAAAATATACATATACATATATATATATATATATATAGAGAGAGAGAGAGAGAGAGAGAGAGAGGGAGGGAGGGAGAGAGACAGAGAGAGAGAGAGAGAGAGAGAGAGAGAGAGAGAGAGAGAGAAAGGCCAACAAGAGGCAAAAGCCAGGGTAACATCAGCAATGAGAATGACTACACATCGATTCAACAGAATCAGATTTAAGACCCAAGGGCTGGTGAGGATGTGGAGCAACTGGCCCCATAATATATGGCTGGCTGGTGGGGATGCAAAATGATGCAGTCATTGTGGAAGGACTTTGGCTTTTCTTTTGAAAAGGTAAACACACACTTGTCACATAACTCAGCAATTTCCTTCTCAGGTCTTTACCTCAGAGGAAATGAGAGCATGTGTCCATGGGAAGACATTCCTGAAAGTGTTCAGAGCAGCTATATTAAAAATAGACATGGAGGCTGGGGATTTAGCTCAGTGGTTCTGGTGCCTGCTGCGCAAGCGCAAGGTCCCAAGTTTGATCCCCGGTACCAAAAAAAAAAAAAAAAAAAAAGACATGGAAGTCACTCAGATGTGCATCACGTGGGGAGTGGACATGTGTAGTGTCTCCCTACACGGAATATTGCCCCACAATAGAAGGACAGATGTACAGTTTGAATCTCAAAAACTTTATGCTAAGTGACAGAGTCAGTCATAAAGGAGTCTTTTTTATATGATATCACAGAAAGAGCAAAGTATACCAAGAGAAAGCAGCTAGGAAGTTGCCAGGGAGCAGGATGGAGGGCAGTGATGACTGTACAGGGGCGTGAGGAGAGTTTTTGCAGTGGAAAAACATTTTGAAAGTGATGCGCTGGTGGTTGGATGCCTCATACATTTACTCAAATTTACCACATTATGCACCTAAAATGGGTGAACATAATTGTATGCAAATTGTTCAACAACAAAACTCTTAAAAATCACAAAAATCTAAAAACACTAAGGAAACCCACTTTGGGGGAGTGTTCTGTGCACCCCTAGAACTGAAAACTATCAGAGCCATATTTGCAGCAAGCGTTCAACAATGCTTTCAGGAAGCAGTGGACATATTAAATGCCAGTCAAGGACTCTACTCCGCCAAGTGCCTCAGCCCAGGCTTAACGTTGTCCTTGTCTGCCACCTGGAGTCCATCATGGGTAATGCATGCATTTTCATTTTTTTAACCCCAAATCAGTTTAAAGGCAGTGGATTAAAAGGGAATGGGTACTTTCTCCCTGGGAAAATTGAGGATGGCAAGTGAGTCAGAGGCAGAGAAATTGGGAGAGAGGTGTTTTTGGTATGTAACAGGGGACACAGCCTTTTAATGACGGAGAGAAGATACTTTGGGGGAACAAAGAAACAAACTGAACACAAATTGGCACCTTTGTACAAGGAGACAAAGATACACAATGGGTTTTATTGGAGAAGCCAAAATTTAGAGATAACAATGAAGTAAGAAAGAAAATTAGTCACAGGATGAGAAGAAGGGTGGGAAATAGGGAGCAAGGAGATTGCAAGGGCAGTTCCCTGGATGGAGAGACTCTCAGGGAACCAGAGAATTTGAATCTTCCTCTAGACACATGTGGACCTTCTGAACCTCCAATCCCACTTCCAAGACAGATCTTACAGATAAACTTCTTTACAAATCTGTAATGATTATGTAAGCACGGGCCTCACAATGTCTTCAGACTCAATGACAATGATAGCAAACTTCCGGAAACAGGCCACTCCTCAATACTTGCCTGGCTCTCTTGCACAGTTCCAAACTGGCCTGACTCCAGGGCCAATGGACATGCCCTGTCCTGCTCATCATGAAAAGAGGCAATGACCTTTCTAAACAGAAACAGATGAGTGAGTCAGCTCTTTCAATTTTTTTATTTTTTATTTTTTTTTTTATGGTACAGGGGATTGAACTTGGGTCCTTGTGCTTGGCAGGCAGGCTGCGGAACCACTGAGCTAAATCCTAGGCCCAAGCTTTTTCAAATGTTAAAGATAGATGACATTCCATCTAGGGGGATAATAGGTAGAGACATTTTTGGCAGTAAGCAACTTCAGTGGATGATATTAGGGAACTCTAGGTGCTATATGTATGGTCTTTAAAACTTGGATCCCTTCCCAAATTCATATGTGGAAACCTAATCTCTAATATGATGGCAGGAAGAGGTAGAGCCCTTAGGATGTGATAAGGTTGTGAGGGCTATTGTTTGTCCCTTCTACCAAGTAAGGACACAGTGAGAAGGTGCCATTTATGAGCCAGAGAGCAAGCCCTCATCACTCATCAAATCTGCCAGGATCTTTACCCTAGACTTCCCAGAGTCCAAATCTATGAATAAATTTCTGTTGTTTACAAGTGACCCTTCTCAAGATACTCTTTCACAGCAGCCTGAACTTACAAAGATCCTAGGTTTATGTAATCAGGTTTTCTGTTGGCCCCGTACAGATGTGAGCAAACATGGGACTCACTGAGAGGTACACCTAGAATTGAGATGCCCAGGTTAGGTCAATTCCCCAAGCATCTCCTTCATTTGAAGAAGGTGTAGAAGTTGGTAGGAGACACACAGAAGGGAGAGAAAAGACAAAGTAAAGAAGGGAGGGCCGGGGATTTAGCTCAGTGGTTCCGCCACCTGCCTCACAAGCGCAAGCACCCGAGTTTGATCCCCGGTACCAAAAAAGAAGGGAGGAGGGGCCCACCTCCAGTAGGGTATGGAGAAAAGTGGGTGTCCATTGGGATTTACTGATCCACCACTCTCTGGAGGATATACTGATAGTCTGCCAAGAGGGAACCGTGGCAGGAATGGCAATGAACATCACGCAGTAGACTCTTCATAAATGTTGGCTGAGTGGATGGCTGAAGGATGGTTAATGGCTGCATGACTGTGGAGTCAACCTAGGCTCCTCAGTGGGCATGTGGCACTGCACCAGACCCCTATTTACACTCAAGCCTATCCTCTCTACCCCAAACAGGGAGCTTCAGCTCTGTGTGCCTCTCCCCCATGGCCCCTTTAGCTGAATCATCTAGGTCAGGGTCCCCATCCAGAACTTCAGCTCCGGGGACCTTCAGGATGTGACCCATGGCAGGGTGGTCATCCAGTTGCAGGTACAGCTCCTCATGGTCCAATGCAGGCCAATGGGACAGGCCCTTGCCATTGAGATTCTTGTGGATATGCCCTCCCAGCAAGGAAGAGAAGTCAGTATGAGGCCAGCTGAGCTCAGTTCTCAGCACCCTGATTTGGTCAGGCCAGGCATCTAAGCTGGCCAGCAGGACCTGGGTGATGGGGAGGAGATTCCTGATATAGGAAAGGAAGGACCTGCCACCAATATCTTCTCCATGTGTAGCAGCGCAGATGGGTTAGTTTTCTCTCTCTTTCTCAGAGACAGGCTGTGACTGAATCACAGAGCTGTGGTCCATCATCCAGTTCACTGAGAAAGGGACTGGTGACTGGCACTAAAAAGGCATGTTTAGGGCCGGGGATTTAGCTCAGTGGTTCCAGCGGCTGCCTCAAAAGCGCAAGGTCCCGAGTTCGATCCCCAGTACCAAAAAAAAAAAAAAAAGACATGTTTAGCCAAATTGATTCTGAGGTTATTTCTGGCTCTGAAAGTCCCTTTTTCCTTCTGACACTGGGAATTCATTCAAGAAACAAATATGCCTTTGAGACACCCCTATCCTGGCGCACCCATGCTGGACACCATGACCTGGGTAAGGACAGTTTGGGAGGACTTGGATTGTAATCCCAGTTTAGCCTTTTGAGCACTAGGATTGTGGATACTGATACTGTCCCCTCTCCGGGCCTTGGTGTCGTCTGGACAGGAGGGGCAGTCACTCCTCAGGGACACAGCTAAAGCCCCATCTCTGTGCTTCCCATAAGAAGGGAACTCCCATAAGAAAGATTTAAAGACAAAGAGAGCCTCACTGGCATGCTAAGCCTTCACCTGATATTTTTTAAAAAGCTGGGAGGAGGCTGAAATTCACAGAAGTAGATAGGGCCATGGGAACTTCAGGATGTGGAGAGATTGTGACATGGTAGAATCTTGACAGTGGAGTAGGAAGTCCCCGGCTGGAGCAGGAGAACTGGGAAGGGCAAGTCATTGAGTGCAACTCTCCTCAATTCCCTCATCTGTACAAACAGGGAGATACCTGCCTCTTACACTAGCCACAGGGATTCTTTTTATTAGTGCGTACTAGTTACACAGACTAGTGGGTTTCATTTGGCATATTTATACATGTAGAAAACATACTTTGATCATCCTCTCCATGTGCCCCTCAAGCTTTCCTAACCCCTCCCTTCCTAGTTTCCTACCTTTTCCTTACTAGCGCTTTCCTGTAAAACTCTTCCCTCTCCCTCTCTCTCCCTCTTTCCTCTCTCTCTCTCTCTCTCTCTCCCCCTCCCTCCTCCCTTTCTTTACTCCCTTTATCCTTCCCAAATTCTTCATAGGAGAGGAAACTTGCAATATTTGACTTTTAGGCTTATTTTATTTAACATGATGATCTCCGGTTCCACCCACTGTCTTGCAAATGATGTGAATTCATTCTATCTTACGGCTGAATAATATTGTGTATGAGACAGGGTCTCATGAGGTAATTCAGACTGGTCTTGACCTTACTATGTAACCCAGGATGGCCTCAAATTCACAGTGATCCTCCTGCCTCAGCCTCCTGAGTGCTGGGATTATAGGCTTGAGCCACCATATTTGACCTTTCCTAATTCATCTGTTGTCGGGCACCTGGGCTAGTTCCATGGCTTAGATATTGTGAAATGCACACGGGTATGCAGCTATCTCTATAGTACAAAGTATAATTAGAAAATACAATTAATGTTTAAGTTTTAAAAAAATTTATTACAGTAGAGGCCATATTGTCAATAATCCTCAAAATACTTTTTCTCACTTCAAACACACTTAGTCCATCATTCTTGCCACTTTCTGAAGCTGTTCTGGAAGTCTTTTGTTGAAGGTCTTTAGTTGCACTGTTGTGGTTGCCTGGATGCCCTGAATCCATTCAAAACATTTACCTTTTATGGATATTTTGATTTTGCTGAAGAGCCAGAAGTTGCATGGTGCCAGATCATTAAAACTAACTCTGTGGGATGTGTTAATTGATTGCACAATGTAATTTTTCTGGATTGAGTATTAAATTTAGGCATCAAATTCTTTTTTCCCTACATTTTTATTAGTGCATATTAGTTATACAGATAATAGGTTGCATTTTGTCAGGTTTGTACCTGCCTGTAACGTATTTGAATCATCTCCCCATCACCTCTTGCCTCCTTCTCCTCCCAGTTTCACATTTTTCACAGTTCAATGTCTTTAGTGTAATTTGATCCCATTCATGCCCTCATTACCTGCCCTTGCTCCTCTCTTTCTTCTTCCCTTCATCTTGTCTAATAATAGTCTCCCTTCTACTTTTTAAAATCATCTTTTCTAGGTTCCATATACTGGGAAAAATATGTGATATATGTTTTTCTGATATAGGCCTATTTCACTCAACATGATGATCTCCAGATTCCTTTATTTTTCGGCAAATGACAAAATTTTGTTCTTTTTTATGGCTGAATAATACACCATTGTTTATATATGACATGTTTCCTTTATCCATTCATCTGTTGATGGGGATGTAGGCTGGTTCCATATCTTGGCTTTTGTATATTGTGTTACAGTAAACACGGATGTGGAGGTATCCTATTATGTGCTGACTAATTCCTTTGGGTATATACCAAGGAGTGGTATAGCTGGATCAAGTGGTAGTTCTAGTTTTAGTTTTTTGAGGAACCTCCATGTTGATTTTCACAGTGACTGTACTAATTTACATTCTCACCGACAGTACAGAAGTGTTCCTTCCACCCTCATCTTTGCCAGCAGTTAGTGGATTTTTCTCCCAAGCTAGCCTGCCATGTGGAGGGAGTCACTTTCAGTGTAAAACCTCACACTGTATTTGCACCTCATGATGACTGACCTTTTCTTGGGGTTAGCACTACTTGTCTGGTGTTTCTCCTTGAGGCTGCTGGCCCTCTCTGGGGTTACCTTGTATTTGTGAGACAAGTCCCCTTCCCTGAGAACTGGGGTTAGTGTTCCAAATTGTCTTGTTCTTTTCCTTACGTTGTCTTCCATTTCTCAGTAATATTTAGCTTTCTCCTGGGCTCCTTGATTCCTAGAGCTTGTCCTCTCTTTCTCTTTACTAAGTTGTTGGTTTCCAGGTTATCTCAATTTCAGGTCCAGGAGAGGCTGTGATTTCCTGCTAGCTTCTATTCCACTGTCTTAATCCTTAGGCATCACATTTATTTACTGATATCAGTGATTTTTCTCCTTGAACAAACTTTGGCTAGGTTCTTCTGAGATCTCGCCTATCCTAGACTTCAACCTCAGTCCCCAGCTTTGCTAAACCTGCATAAGCCAGTCACCCTTTTATTTAGTGGTACTGGGAATTGAACTCAGGCCCTTTGCACTTAGCTATATCCTCAGGCATTTAAACAATTTTTAAATTTTGTGACTGGATCTCACTAAGTTTCCAGGCTGGCCTTGAATGTGCCTCAGGTTCCCAGAGCACTGGGATTACAGGCATGTGATACCCTGTCTGGCTGATGATAGTCATTCTAACTGGGGTGAAATAGAATCTCAATGTTGCTTTGATTTACATTTCCCTGATGGCAAAATATGTTGAATATTTTCATAAACTTACTGACAATTTGAACTTTTTTTTGAGAAGTGTCCAATTCATTTCTACATTTAATGATTGGGCTATTTGGGTTTCTTTCCCTTTTTATTTTGTGGTGTTAAGTGTTTTGAGTTCTCCTTATATTCTGCATATCCATCCTCTGTTGGAAGAGTACCGTGCAAATATTGTCTCTCATTCTACAGGTGGAATCTTCGCCCTGTGATTGTTTCCTTTGCTGTACAGAAGCTCTTAAATTTGATGATGATTATTGCTGTTATTTCCTCTGATATTGGTGTCTTAGGAAGTCTTTGTGGACCAATGACCTTGACTGTTTTCCCTATATTTTCTTCGAGGAGCTTCAAAAATGATTTATTTTGATCTTTGTACAGGGTGAGAGATAAGGACCTGGTTCCAGTCTTCAACTTTATGGATATTCATTTTCTCATAATCATTTTTTACAGAGGCTGTATTTCTTCAGCATTTCTTTTGGCTTCTATCTCAAGAATCAGTGGATATAGTTGTGTGGGTTTGTTTCTGTTTCTTTGTCTTAGTCACTTGTCACTGAAACACAATACCCAACACTCACAATTTAAAGGAGGAGAGCTTTATTTTGGCTCACGTTTTTAGACCACAGTTGGCTGGTTCCAAGGCAGGAAGGCATGATGGAAGGGTTTTGGCAGAGAAAAGCAGCTCACATTGAAGCAGGCCTTGTAAAACAAACAGTTCCCTCTGGTCATCACCCCTCTCTCTCCTGTAGCTGTAAGTCCTTGTTTTGCTAACAGATAAAGTTAAACAAGATTCTTGCTAACTTTCAGGGATGACCTGACTTCTCAGGAATTTGCCTTCTTTCAAGGCTGGCCCCCTGCCCCAGTACTAATAGGGCAGACAGTTACATTCCTGTAAATGAAATCTTTGCAACCTTTAAGGAACTGTATGTCCTCAAAAGATACAGATGAGATTGGCAACTATGTCTTCTAAACAAAGTTCATGATGCCCTGTTCTCACAAGATTCACAGGGAACAAAACTGTCATTGTGTGAGACATGACTAGCTTGCTTTTTATTTGTTTCTGTAACTTTGCTTGCCCGCCCCCTTTCGTGACACTAGAAAGACCACCCCCTTTTGATTAAATGTATAAAAGCTGGAACTCCTCTTTGTTCAATGCTCTTACTTTGGACAGGAGTCCATTGAGCTGGGGTACACCTTAAACGTTAAAATAAAATCCTCCTGACTCCCATTGGTCTGTCTTGTCCCTTGGAATTCTGCAACATTTCTGGCAACCAGGGAAGGACTGGAGATGAAGTTTCTGTCTCTTTTGCCTGCAGGCCTGAGAGGGGTCTGAGCTGAGGGAATTCTGAGACCTCTGGCACTGCCAAGTGAGACTTCAGCTTGGAGAGGGAATCAGCCCGCCTGGTGGTGTTCAAGAAGGTTCTGGAACAACAGGGTGCTACAGGACCGCAGTATGGTTTTGGGGCCCAGGGAAAACTCATCTTGTTAGGACAGAAGGGAAGCCTGTTCACCTCCTGGGGTGTATGGAGTACTCCAACTCAGGGGGAGTTGGAGGAAACCTACAACCCCAAATGGAATGGGGGAGCAGCCTGCAAGTGAGAATAGTTAACAAGTGACTCTGAAACAGCTGGTGGGATGGGACAGCAATCAGTGACACACAAAGGGAGTGTGCTAGGATAAAACCCACACCCAGGTTGGAAAAAAAACTGGAATGGGAAAATACATGAGTTCACGTAAATAAATGAAATGAAAACAGCTGGAAAGCGCTGGAGAGTGGGGAAACAAAACAATGAGAAAAACACTCCAGGCTTTGGGAGCCCCAAGGCCAGCACTTGCTCAGTGTCACCAGCTTGATGCTGCCTGCAAACATCTGGAAGCCAAAACAACCCCAGCCTGGGGCTACATGGTCAACATTCAGAAACTACAACCATGTGCTGCCAGACATGAGGTTTTACAGGAGGAATCAAATTAGAAATTTTGGCTAATTGATAAATGTACTTTTGGTTTCCAATGTGAATTGATATTTTGTTTAATTGCTATGCTTAAAACATTTCTTGTGCATTGCAAATGCTTGAAATATAATTACAGGGTTAACTTGCTCTTCTCTCTGCCCTTTGGTAAGAACATTGACTCAAGTTTGCTTAGTCTGTTGGCAAGCAGTCAAATTTAAAATGTAACAATCTGAGAACAGAGAAAAAAGGAAAAAAAGAGGACACTTTAAAATCCAAGCGGCCACAACCAAGTTGACAGAGGAAAAATATTAAAAAGGCTATAAAGTACAAGAGATATACCTTTGATATGAGAGGACTTTGTATGATAAAAGTTTTGTCTTGTTAGAAAGATAAAAAGAGATAACGACAAGACTAGAAAGCTCATGAGAAAAAGTGTGTGAAAGTGATTTATCAAAAAAATATGGACGGTTGCTTGTTAGTTTGATAGAGCTCAGATTGTTCCTAAAGTGAAAGTGCTTGAGAAAATGATTTGCATTGCAACAGAGTAGATATGGGAGGGAAACATCAAAACCCACCTCATTAGAATGTATATTAAAGAACTCTAAGAGAGGCTATGGAAGGGAATGGAGTAAAGTTGACCCCTCACAGATTAAAACCTCTATAAAATAAAGTGGTCCTCCTTTGATATAGAGTGTCCAGCTGGGGGGAATATTGGGCATATACATAGGGTGATAACCCTAGGGTGATAACTAGGGGCAGAGAACAACCAGCGCACCCACTCCCTTTAATCCTGAGGGTGCTGAGAATCAGCACGTGATAAATGCTACCTTTGTAGGACAAGCCCAGGGAGACATCAGGTGCAAACTACGAAAGTTAGATTTTGCTGATATAAATACAACCCAGCTCTTAGAGTGGCCACCAAGATATGTACTAACCAAGACCAGAAGGCAAAACAAGAGGCTACCTGGAAGCTCAAAAACAAAAATGAAAACAAAAACAAGACAAAAAAAGATCTGTTGGTGACAGCACTCACAGAGAAAAAGACAGAGATCATTAAGGGGCGAAGGCACAAATATAAATAAAACAGGAGCCAAACCTAGCCAGGATCTTCCAGTTGATCAGAGCTGCATTGGGATCAATGTGTGTCATATAAAAAGTATGGGCAGTGGAAAAATGAATGTCAAAAAAAAAAAATGATAGAGATGACAAAAATTCCAAAACTAGGAGGTCACCTACTGAAGGTTATTGCTCCTGGGAGAAACTGGATGCTGGCCTCATTTGCCTGGCAAAAATTAAAGATTATAAGGACTAGGCCAATTGATGGACTTTGTGGTAGACAGTTAAACAGAACACTTGATGGTGACACAACCTATTGAGGATTTATCCAAGAAAAATGTGACTATTGTACTAGCCACTAGGGTTCCAAAAAGGAGACTGTTTTGCTCCCCTAAAAGATGTGTTATGGGGGGGGGGGGAAGTCCAGGATGAGTTTCTGTATCTGCCAAACTACCCAGTTCCCTTGTTAGAGATTTGCTCCAAAGCTACAGGCTCAAATTACCTTTGAGCCATGGGAAAATATGACTTTAAGCCCTACCCAACCAAGGGCCATGGTGTTAACCCCTACTGTCCCACGGCAGAGAAATGAAGATTGTATTTGGATGTCACAAAAGCCAGGGATGGATGAGCTACATGGACCAGTACACGAGATTCCCAGGGTGTGGGCCGAAGGCAACCCATCAGGGTTAGCTGTAAATCAAACACTGGTGATAATTGAACTAAAACTGGGAGCAACTCTAGTTTGAGTCCACCATTATCTCCTCCCCCAGGAAGCCATACAGGGCATTCAAGAACATTTTAAAGCAGCTCTTAGAACATGGAATCTTGGCTAGATGCCAGTCTTCCTGAAACACCAATTCCTGCCAGTGTATAAGCCAGGGACAAATGAATAAAGGCCAGTATGGACTTGTGCACTGTGGATCAGTTTACTGAGACTATACGTCCGATGGTGCCAAATCCACACACACTGATGGGACTTATTCTAGCAAGTGCTGCCTGGTTTACCTGCTTAGATTTAAAAGATGCTTTTTTCTTTCTCTGTTTGACAACCCATTTTTGCATTTCAGTGGGAGGATCCAGTTACTGGTATAAAAGAGCAGCTCACATGGACTAGGCTTCCCAAGGGGTTTAAGAACTCCCCTACCATCTTTGGGGAAGCATTGGCCTCTGATCTTAAGGCCTTTCCTATGCCAGAAAGTGACTATGTTTTATTACAATATGTAGATGATCTTCATGTTGCAGCTCTCTCTTGTGAGGACTGTCTCCAAGGAACCAGCGATCTTTTTCACCTGCTCTTTAAGGCCAGATATAAATAAGGTATCCAAGAAGAAAGCCCAGAGCTGCAGCTTTATCTCAGTGGTTCTACTGCCTGCCTTGAAAGCACAAGGTCCTGAGTTTGATCACCAGTACCAAAAAAAAAAAAAGCCCAAATTTCCAGACAAAAGGTCAGTATATGGGTTTTATAGTAGCAAAAGGGGAACGTTAATGGGGCACTGCACAAAAGCAAGCTGTCTGAGCCCTCCCAACCCTGACTACCAGACACCAGATAAGAGAGTTTTGGGGGAGGGCAGGTTTCTGCTGCATCTGGATCCCTAACTTTTCACTTATGGCTAAATTCTTATATGAGGCAACCAAGAAGCCCCTCCTCTGGGAAGCTGACCAGGAGAAAACATTTAAACAAATCAAAGAAGACTTGACTCAGGCTCCAGCCTTGAGACTGCCAAATATAACCAAGCCTTTCTTCCTATATGTCCACGAAAGGAAGAAAATGAGGATAAAAGTCTTTACTCAGGTCTTGAGTTCCTGGCATTGCCCGGTGACATACTTTTTTTTTTTGGTACCGGGGATCAAACTCAGGTCCTTGCGCTTTCGAGGCAGGCCGTGGAACCAATGAGCTAAATCCTTGGCCCCAGTGACATACTTGTCAAAACAGACTCTGTGGCTCTAGGATGGCCACCATACTTCAGGGCACATGCTGCCACTGCCCTGCTGACACAGGAAGTTGACAAGCTGACACTGGGACAACAACTGACCTTATGAGTGCCACACTCAGTTATAACCTTAATGGACCAGAGAGAGCACCATTGGTTATCAAATCCAGGAATGACTCATTATCAAGGGCGTCTATGTAAAAATTCCCACATAACCTTAGAGACTATAAACACTGTTAATCCAGTCACTCTGTTCCCGGTCAAACTGGGAGCTTCCCCTCCATGACTGTATGAAAGTACTGGATGAAGTGTTCTCAAACCAGGGAGATCTCACAGATTGCCCCCTCAGAGACCCAGAAGTTGAATATTTCAGAGATGGAAGCAGCTTTGTGCTAGAAGGGGTCTGATGGGCAGAATATGCAGTAATGACATTGGACTCTGTGGTAGAGGCTTGGCCTCTACCCACCAGGACCTCGGCCCAGAAGGTAAAGCTAATAGCCTTGATGAGGGCTCTTTATTAGCAAAGGACAAAAAGGCTAACATCTATACTGATTCAAAGTACACCTTTGCAGCATTGCATGTGCACAGGGCCATATATAAGAAGACTCTTGGTTGCTGTAGGAAAGAAAATAAAGTACAAAGAGGAAATTTGGCAGCTGCAAGATATAGTATGGGCCCCGGAGGAAGTGGCTGTTACACACTACAGGGGACACCAACAACTGGAACGTTAGAAGTTGGAGGGAACCAAAGAGTAGAAAAGCAAAACAGATTGCTATGAGAGCCACCCTCCCCACTCTGAAAGAGGGAACCTAGCCATGCCCCTCATCCCTGAGCCTCCTCTCCTGGAGACCTCAAATTTACTCTGTAAGTGAGAAAGCCTGATTTGCCTAAGAAGTTCGAAAATTTGTAAAAGAGGGATAGTGAAAGTTTGTTGATGGGAGCCATCCCCAAAGTGCTGGGCCCCAAGTTCATGAAATAATTCCATCAGGGGTGTCATATGGAAAAGACAGCATTGGAAACATTACTGGACCACCATGTCTATGTGCAATGGCTTACTGCCATCGCTCAAGCTGTTTGTGAGCAATACTTAACCTGTGCACAAAACAACCCAAGACGGGGTCCCCACCTGGCCTCTGGGTATCCAGAAAACAGGAGCTGCCCCATGTGAAAACTTGCTTATGGACTTCACTAAATTGCCTCGAGCAGGTGGCTACTGATATATGCTAGTGCTTGTCTGCACCTTCTCAGGATAGGTTAAGGCCTTCCCCACCTGAACAGAAAAGGCATAAGAGGTGACCAAGATGTTAAAGACATCATCCCAAGATTTGGATTGCCTTTGACCCTGAAGTCACACAATGGACTAGCATTCATAGCCAAGATAGTCCAGGAGCTCACACACATATTAAAGATAAAATGAAAGCTTCACATAGCTTACTGGCCACAGAGCTCAGGAAAAGTGAAACACATGAACCAGACATTCAAACAATTGCTGAAAAATTATTGTCAAAAAACCCCACTTGAGATGAGATCCAGTCCTGCTCATGGTCCTCCTGTGAGCCCAGTGCACTCCCACCAAACAAACTGGGTATTCTCATTATAAAATTTTATTCAGGGCTGGAGATTTAGCTCAGTGGTTCTGGTGCTTGCTTTGCAAGTGCAAGGACCCGAGTTCAATCCCCAGTACCAAAAAAAACAAAACAACAAAAAAAATTTTGTTCAGCGGGCCACCTTTTATGATGGGTCAGATTTAGGGTAATCTCTGTGAGATAGAAAAATTGTCCCTGAGAAAACAAATACAGCCTTTGGGAATAGCCCTGCAAGATATTCATAGCTGGGTACAAGAAAAAAAAGGCCCCAATACACCCCTTCAGACTTTGGGACTCTATTTAGGTCAAGAAAAGGAATCCAACTAACCTGAGACCCATATGGGACGGGTCCCATATTGTAATTTTGTTTACCCTCACTGCTGTTATAGTTGCAGAAATCTTGCCTTGGATCCACCACAGCTGAAACAGGCTGCCCAAGACCAATGACCAATGAACCAGATAGCAGGATCCAGAACACCTGAACTAGCTGATCCTGTGACAAGATCAGGAGATGACAGCCCTGCTCTAGTCACTCCAGAAGCTGACTAGTTTACGCATGGCTGAAGCTTGAGGATCAACATAGAGTCACGAGGATCAACATAGAGTCACAACGACAGCATCAGTTTCTTATCCTCTTTGTTATAGTTCTCCCTTCCTTTTCACCCCTACTTGTGAAAAACATTCAGTTGGCCATAAAGACTCTGATATAGACAGGCACACCACCACTCAACTGATGGCCTTAATCAAGTACCAATCTCTGCTCAGTAGGTTGTACTGAGTACCCCTTTTGTGACAAAACATTAATAATAATGATGATGATGCTTTCTAGTAAAACCTGTTATAAGAACATCAAAGGGGAATGAAGCAGGACTTAAAGTAAAACAAACCTTGGGCAGCAGCTCCATCCCCTCCCCTCCTCTGTAGCTGTAACTCCTTGTTTTTGTCTCCTTTTTTTTTGTACTGGGGATTGAACTCAAGACCTTGTGCTTGCTAGGCAAGGTGCCACTGAGTTACATCCTTGGCTCCTATAACTTCTTGTTTTGTTACAGATAAGGTAAACAACAAGATTCTTGCTAACAGAATTCAGTGATGACCTGACTTCTCAGAATTTGCCTTCTTTCAAGGCTGGCCCCCTGCCCCAGTACTAATAGGGCAGACAGTTACATTCCTGTAAATGAAATCTTTGCAACCTTTAAGGAACTGTATGTCCTCAAAAGATACAGATGAGATTGGCAACTATGTCTTCTAAACAAAGTTCATGATGCCCTGTTCTCACAAGATTCACAGGGAACAAAACTGTCATTGTGTGAGACATGACTAGCTTGCTTTTTATTTGTTTCTGTAACTTTGCTTGCCCGCCCCCTTTCGTGACACTAGAAAGACCACCCCCTTTTGATCAAATGTATAAAAGCTGGAACTCCTCTTTGTTCAATGCTCTTACTTTGGACAGGAGTCCATTGAGCTGGTGTACACCTTAAACTTTAAAATAAAATCCTCCTGACTCCCATTGGTCTGTCTTGTCCCTTAGAATTCTGCAACAACATCTTACTATCCCGGAGGCAAGGAGACAAGGAAGGAGCTGGGGAGTTTACCCTTCTAGGTCACACTAGTGACCTACCTCTAGCCAGGTCCCACCTCCTACCTACAAGTGAGCTGTAGCACCCTCAATAATCCACTCACCTTTCAAAAACCCCAGGCAATGAGGCTTTGGAGGACACTATATGTAAAGCATAACAGTTATCTATTTTATTCCACTGGTCTATGTGTCTTTTTTGTGCCATTACTATGCTCTCTTTGTTCCTATTGCTTTATAGTATGTTTTTGAATTAAAATTGTGATATCTCCAGCAATGATCTATTTGCTTAAGATTTAACTATGAGGGTTTGCTGAGATGAGAGATACCAAGTTCCTGATGCCAGAGGCTTGATAAAGACATAGGTCGAAAGCTGAACTACACAGACCTCACCTGAGACTCAGCTCTGAGCGGCCCTCCAGGCAGTCAGGCCTCAGTTACAGATATACTCACAGTGAAAATGTGCTGTGTGGAGCGCAGGGATCATGAACTTATTGTCCCCCATCCTCTGCTGCAACTGGGCTTTGAGGGTCTTGGGGTCCTCATTGTCTTCCATCACCAGATCAGCAAACTCAGCAGGCAACATCTAGCCCAAGAGTAGCATAGAGAGTCAGGTTAGGGGGGCTCCAGGGAAGGACGGGTGGATAGTATCTCAGGGTAAGGAGATGGGGCCTAGAGTGGGGCTGGGGTTATAAGAAATGGTCCAGCTCTGGGGTGACCTGACTCACATACACATAAAAGTTCACTCTTTGCTCCTGAAGACAGTTACATGGGCAGGAATCTGGGCATGCTATGTCCTTGGGGCAGGAACCTCACCATCTGTGTTGATGTGCTCTGCAGAACAGTCTGCATGGTCTTTCTGTTCGTCTCCTTCTGGGTGTCAGTAGAGTCCGGGAACTGGGTTCTGGAAGGATAGTATGAAGTTGAGTATGGCACCGGGTTGTACTGCCATAGTCCTGAGAACCACCTTGAACTGGTTGTCCTCCCAAACTACTGGGTCTCACTATGGAGATGCTCCAGCCATACTCATAGTTGTTGGCACCAGTAATGTTTGGGACAAGTTGAAAATCAGTAGAGACCAGCAGCTCCGGGTGATGTCTGGGCAGGAAATTCCCATCCATTTTACCAGCAATTGTAGCAGTGTATGACCATGGCAATATAGAGGATGAATGATGAAGTCTCATCTCAGAGATGAGACTTAGGTCAGTCACCAAGAGGCCCACAGGGGCTCTCTCAACTGAGAACACCCAGCTTTAGGGACTCCCAGGAGAAACCCTGAAG
This sequence comes from Heterocephalus glaber, assembly GCF_053883595.1. Lineage (NCBI taxonomy): Eukaryota > Metazoa > Chordata > Mammalia > Rodentia > Bathyergidae > Heterocephalus > Heterocephalus glaber. The sequence continues at coordinate 19,150,584 of NW_028258137.1, forward strand.
CCAGGGGCTCTCTAGCTTTTATTTAGACTATCAGTGTAAATGAAAAAAGCAGAAGAAAAACAGTTTGGGCAATGAGCTGTCTCAAGGCTAGGCAGTTTTTCTTGGGTAAAGAGGAAGGAAAATGGCCAGACACAACATGGTTCAATAATCTAAACTTCTTGTTGTATACCTATTCATTTCTCAGAGAACTTGAGTACTTTTGCTCCACAGTTTATTCACTCTTCACAGATCTTGTGTGTTTTTACCCTGTATTTTAACCATTGGTTTTTGTCCCACAGTTTAATCATTGGCCTTTGCTCTGCAGTTTAACCATTCACTCTTTGGCCAAGTTTCTCACAAGCAGTGATCTTGAAGGTCTAGGGGGGATTGAAGGTTTGACAGCAAGGTCAAATTTCAGATGTTTTCTGGTGCCCAGTGTGTTACTTCCACTCTTTTCTAACTCATCCTAGGATTCTCCAGAGATATCCCCCCTCCCTACCCCCATACACCTAGACTTAGCATATCTTGGCCCTCATTTCCCATGAAGGGCTGTGAGGACACCAAGCCATGGAGATGAGGGAATTAGTTCAAAGCAGTAGGAACTGTCCCTTCCATACACCAGGAGCCCCCTTTCTCCACACCTGAGAACATTCAGCCTGACCTTGGTAATAGCCGGCATTTCCTCTTCACCCTTATCCTGAAGGCATCTCACCTGGGCTTCTGAGTCTACTTTCTCATAGGCAGACAGGTTGGCCACCATCTGCAAATGGATTGGCAAAGGGCTGGCTCATCCTCTCAGCCAGAGAAAGGTGTGTGCCCAAGGCTCAGGTTGGTTGCAAATGACCCCCACATTTCCCAGGTTACCCTGTGTGGATTGCGGCAGATGTGAAATTGTTCCATTTTCCTTTTGCCAGAGGTCTCAGCTAGAGGGTCCATCCCACCTGTTGACATGGTTCAGCCTATGATGGGTGACCCAGCGTACAGCTTTGCCAGTCACAGAGTAGATTCAGCCTTTGTGAAGCGGAGGTGTGTGGATTCTGACCTTTGAGGACCTCAATAATTCCCAGGAAGGCTGTTGTTTCCAAGGCACTTTGACTGCCTGTTGTCCCCGCTGAACACACAGGACCAGGGGCTCTTAGGGTGAGGAATGTGGGGAGAGGGAGGCAGCTTTGGCTGGTGTGGTTGAGGGCACTCACTGTGGAGATGGCCTCAGATGGCCTCCAGATGAGGATGGGCAGCAGAACCACCCCACTCTTTATGATGGCACCATGGAGGAGTCCTCAGGACATGGGAGACATGACATGTGAGGACACGCTTGTGTCACCTGCAGATGCTCCAAAAATGGTGACATGATCACGGTTGCCTCCAAAGTGAAGATATTCTGTTGCACCCAGCATAAGGTAGCCACTTGGTCCAAGTAGTCCCAGTTGCCTGGGGTGTGCTTGTTTTTCGTGGTGAGAAGTATCAGGGACAAAGTTCACAGGCCTGTCTTGGCTCTGCTCAGTCCCCATTTCTCAGCCCAGCCCCAGGCTTACTAGAAGAAGGACACCCAGTACACCCAGGACACCCAGGCAGTACTAAATAGTGACCACCACCCTGTGTGGATCTGTCATACAAGGAAGCCATGCCTACAACCAGTACACCACCATGGATCTATACAATTACCTGGAAAAACCAAGACAGATGCCACATGGGTCTCATCCAGCCCACACCTGGTGGTCTACTCATACACTATCCATTGCTTTGGCTCAGTGTAGCTGAGCATAGACAGAAGTCTCTCTCTCAATCCCCTGTACATCCAGGCACAGGCCACAGGCAAGGGTGCTAGGATGGAGCTCAGATTTCCAGGGAGGTTTCAAGGTTGATGAGGTTCTTGGAGTCTTACTTCTCCTGAGGCTGGGAAATAGTGACTATTATGTGTCTCTATTGGAACCATTGGATATAGGTGTTGACATTCATTGTTTATCTCTACAACCATCTGGTTCTGGAACAGGGGAGGAGCCCGACACAGGTGTTGCCCATGGGAATAGAGGTTAGTTTCCCAAAGAAGAGTAGTGGGGTGTACTCCATCCCAAGACTAGACTGTTAGGGAAACTCATCTCTCCCACAGAGTCTCCACTTGTAACAATATAGAATTGTACCTTGGATAGTGGCACCTGGCCTGATCAGCTGACACACTCTGCCTGAAGGATGGGGTCTCCAAGAAGCTACCACTTCTGTCTTCAGGCATCTTCAGTACCTGATGCTGGCGTCAGAATTTCTTATAGGTTCATAGAGCCAACCATAACCTCTCCTGAGACACCCCCCACCTCGTGGCAGAGAATACTTGTCATAATGCAAATCTGAGAACAAATGTGTCTCTATTCCTCTCTTTAGGACCAAGAGCCAGTGCTCTCTGGGAGCCAAGCCCGGTCCCAAGCCCAGAGCCAGGTCTCACTGTGAGAATCCCTCCAATGCAGAGCAGAATTGGCTGTGGGGTTTAGATGGCAGAACCACTGTAGCCTGGCCCAGAGCTCAGAGCACCTAAACCCTCCCCAGGGACTGAATTTCCCTAACTTCTCAGAGAGCTTACTTGGCAGAGTGAGGCGTTCCATCTCGAACACCACTCCAGGATTCAGGGGCCTCAGGCAATGCAAACTGCAGTGGTCCTAAAGGTGGCTTGGTAAAGGGAATTCCCAGAAAGATGTATACCCCCACACTGGTGCTATTCATGTGGATGAAGCTGCTGTGCACTCGGTTGGGATGGGGCTGGCAAAGTCCTGGGCTGTGGGCAGAGAGATACACATCAGGGCTGGGTCTTTCGAGTCAGCTGCCTCCCACTCTATGGAGGTTGCCAGCTCCTTGTCATGCTCAACAAGCATTGTCAAGGGATCCTGATCTGCAAACACTGGCTTGACACACTCTCCCACTGTCCCATGACTGGTGTCCCTGGTCATAGCCCCAGCTTATCCAACCAGGCCCTCTCAGGCTCCTTGTGGCTTGGAACTAATATTCAGCTCTAGGAGCTCAAGCAAAGTGCCTCACATGCTGATGGGACAGGAATGGCCCTTTGCACTAACCCCACCATGACTGTGAAGTCCTGGGAGGACTGTGGAAATTGACTGAAATATCTCTGATCCTCAGGGATCTCACACCCAAGTTGGCATGACAAAGAAAGCATCCTCCATGCAATGAGTATAACCCAACTAAAAGAACTCTGGTCTCCACTGTGACTCAGGGCAGGGAGAAAGGAAGCACTTGATTGTCACTAAAAGGCACAGATAAAATTAGGTTGTCCAAGTACTCATAGTTGTTGAAAATGGATGATGGGCACCTTGTGTTTATTAACTCTTCTCTCTACCACATAATGGGCTCAGACCTGGGTGCTGTGCTCCTCTTGATCAGCCCTGATTCTCTCTGTGCCTCTGGGTGCAGAAAGGTGTCCAGTTAGGGCCACTGTTCCCCTGCTGCTGTCTCTCCACCAGCTAACATCTCCCTGGCACCACCCTCCTGTTGTCTCAGGTCCTTCCTCTGTAGAATGTCACAGAAAGGCCCAGATTCCATAAAAAAGTTAAACACTCCAAACATCCTGGGGGAGCTAATGCTCCCCTCCCCTACCCCATCCATTTGCAGCAGCATGTCTGATGACACCTGGTGCTACTGAGGCCAGAGAGGCAGCCACTCAGAGGCACCAGACAGGGCAGTCTAAAGACATTTTTTCCAAGTCCAAACATGCACTCCTATTTCTCTTAAAGTGCTACCTATGTAGGATCCCTTTCCAGATGACATCTTTGTCCATGTAATTCACTATGACACTGATGCCTATTGCTTGTTATACCACAGGACAAAGCCTGCTGCAATGTTCCTGGTAGGAGGCAGATACATCCTCAGCAGGAAGTTGTCATGTAGTGGTGTGAGGTGTCCCCGTATCAGGAGGTAGAAAGCCCAGGATCAGAAAAGGTTGAGTTTGTGGCCATTTAGGTGAAAACCAAGGGTGGATACACAGCACGTGAGGCCTGTGGCCTTGATGGTCCCTTTGGAAAAGCCAGGTCTAGGTGGGACTACTCTGCCCTCTCATGGCTCCTCAGTGATCCTGAACATAAAGCTATTTAAGACTACATTTTGAACTTGATGTGGTGGAAGTTGGATGTCTCATACATTTACTCAAATTCCCCAAACTATGCCATTAAGACAGGTGAGCTTAATTATATAATTATTTCACAATAAAAATTTTAAGATAAAACTAATAAAATCTAAGAAATATTCAGGAAACCACTTTAAGGGAGTGTCCTGTGCACCCAAAGAACTGAAAACTACACAGAGGCATGTTTGCAGCAGGAGTTCAATGAAGATTTCAGGACACAGTGGAAGTAATACGGGCCGGTCAGGGCTCACTGAAAGGAAGGTCTCTACTCTCTTACAAGTGCCTCACCCAAGGCTAAATGTTATCCTTGTCTGCCCTCTGGTGTCCACAGTGGGTATCGAGGGCATCTTTATATTTAGATCAAATTCAGAATACCCTGTGCTAATTTAGCTTACATGCAATGAACAAGGAGGAGGGAGACTTTCTTCCTGGTGAAACTGTTTCCCAGGAAGGGCCAGTGGTTCAGAGGTAGGGGAATTATAAAAGTAAGGGTCACAGGATTGGGATAGAAATAAAGCCTTTTAGTGACACACAGAAAATACTTTGGGTGAACAAATAGGCAGATTGACCACAGTATGAAACCTTTGTATAAGGAGACAAAATTCATAACAGGTTTTTATTGGAGAAGCCAAAAGAGTTTAGGGACAACAATGAGTTAAAAAGAAAAATTCATCACGTGATGACAAAGAAGGGTGGGTGCTCATCAGGGATTCAGGAGAATGCAAGGGGAATTGTGAAAAGCAGGAAGACAACTCCTTGAAATAAAAAATTCTCAGGGAGATAGGGGACGGACTCTCTTCTGCTAGATATACGGAGATCTTCTAAACCCCAATCCTACTTCTAAGAACTATTGCGTAGATCAACCTCTTTGCAGATCTGCAATGATTATGTAGTAAGCCCCTCACAGTGTGCTGACCCAATGAGAATGAGAGCAATTTTGAGGACAAAGGGTACTGAGGATCTGTCTATCTTTCCTGGACAGTCCCAACTCGTCAGGCAGCGTCTCTTTCCAGAATTTCAGCCTATGGGCCTTTAGGGCGCGGTTCACAGAAAGATGGATGTCCAGCTGTAGATACTTCTCTTCATGGCCCAGTGTAGGCCATGGAAGCAGGTCCTCACCACTGGGGTTCCTGTGGACACACCCTCCCAGCAGGGGGCAAGGGCAGTCTGAGACTGGCACAGCTCAGACCTCAGCAACTTGATTTTGGTCAAACTAGGTAGTTAAGGGGCCGCAGGATTATTGATGAGGATGAGTCCAGGTATAGGAAATCAAGTATAGGAAATCCTGCTAGTGTCCCCTTCTTGTGAGCAGATCACCTGGACCTGTTTCCTCCCTCCCTCTCGGAGGCAGGCTGTGACTGAATCACAGCATGTGCCCCATGCTCCAAGTCAGTGAGAAAGAGATAAGTGACTTGGATTGACAAGTCATCTCTCTGTTCTTGTCCATATTGGTCCTGGAGTTGGGAGGCTGTTATCATGTGATTAAAGACACATGTGTACTAATGAGGTCTCCACAGATGAGAGGAGAGCCTGAGAGGTTCAAATCCCCTGGGATGGTTGTGGTAGGGGCATCCCCTTACCTATTTCGAGCAAAGTTGGCCCAATACTTCATCACCCTTCTGCTCAGCAGCTCTTCCCTCTCAGTGAAGATAACTGCAGAGAGGAAGAGCACAAGGGTCCAGGTCCTTGCTGACCCTCATCCTGCTGCCCTTCATGCACCACACTCACCATGCAGGAGCATCCTAACCCTGGACTGCTGGCCTTGACCCCTCTTCCCTCACATATCCTCGAGGCAGGCCCTCCCCTTGCCCAACCTGTCCTTCCTCCTCTCAGCTTCTACTGAATTGATCCTGGGGTCGTTCCTGTCCTACAAGTCCTCTTCTTCCTTCTGACATTGAGAAGTCTTTCAAGAAACAAATATGCCTTTGAGTTACCCCCACTGTGTGTCATGATGGACACCATGGTTGGTGTGGGGACAGTTGGAGGAAAGAACACAAGTTGGAGTGGAAGCATTTAGATTCTAATCCCACCATACCCTTGTGAGTTCTGAGATCGTGGGCAGTGATCCCATCTCTTCTCTTAGCCCCAGCTTCCTCATCTGGACAGTGAGGGCAGTCAGTCTTCAGGGACCCAGCTACAGCCCTCGAACTGTTCACGGATTTCGGGGAAGACTCACCTGGGAGGCCAAACCAGAAAGATCCAAAGACAAAGGAAATCTCATCGCCATGGTCAGCCTTCACATCAGGTGGCCTGAGGATTTTCAGGAAGGTGGGAGGATGCTGGAACTCATAGAAGTAGACCGGGCTGTGGGAACCTGGGAACATGGATAGGATATGTGGTGACTTAGGGCCCATTACCTGGAGCTCTCCTGCTTTATCCCTAGTGACCAGACACCTAGGTCCAAAGCTGGCTGAAATCTTCACAGAAGGGTAGGAAACCCAGGGCTGGAGCAGGAATAGTGGGAAGGGCCTTGAGTAACTCATGACCTTGAACTTCTCAGCTGAGTAGTTTGGGCAGGGCCCCGGTGTCACTCTCAATTTCCTCACCTGTACAATGAGGGAGATGGCTGTCTTTTACACTAGCTGTAAGGATTTTATTTTATTAGTGTGTATTTGTCCTACAGACTAGAGGGTTTAATTCTGGCATTTTCATACATATGCAAAACATACATTGATCATTTCCCTCCAAGATTTCCTTTCCAGTTCCCTGATTCCCTTCCTCTTTTCTACTATTCTCCCTTGTACTTTTGGTTCTCTCTCTCTCTCTCTCTCTCTCTCTCTCTCTCTCTCTCTAAAAAATCTTTCTTTTTGGATTTTTGAGACAGGATCTTGCTATGTAGTTCAGGCCTTATCTACCTACATAGCCCAGGCTGGCCAGGATCTCGAGGTGATCCTTCTGTCTGGGCCTCCCAAGTGATTAGATTACAGGCTTGAGCCACCATGCCTGGTTTTATTTTTATTTTTTTCCCCTCAAATTTTGATATGAGGGGAAACACGCAATATTTGATTTTTTGAGTCTGTCTTATTAAAATGATGTTGTGGCTTGTGTCTAGATGTCCTCCCAAATCCTCATGCAGTCTTTTTCGAAGGTAGCTAAGTCTAGAATGTGTGATGCTAGGATTAAGGGTGTGTGATTACCAACCACTACACATATGTGATTGGTTTGGCACTGTAGTCTGAATAAAATAAAAGGAGCAGAAAGACACTGTTAAGGTCTCTTGTTGCTTTTGCTACCTTGTAGGTGCCATGAACAGTTTCTTCTCTGGGATACCTGTTTGCCAACCCTGCCTTGGAGCCAGCCAATCATGATGGACTGAAACCTCTACGAACTGTAAGTTAAATAAACCCTTTACCCTCTAACTTTGGGTGTTGGGTATTTTGTCTCAGGAATGAGAGAAAAGTAACTAACAGAATTGATAATCTGTATTTCTATATATTTTCATGCAAATAAACTGAATTCTTTCCAAGTTTTGGCTGAATAACAGCCTATTGTGTATTTGTGCCACACTTTATCTACTTTTTGTTGATGGGTACCTAGACCATTTTCATGGCTTAGCTGTTGTGAAATCCACTGTAATGAACATGGGTATACTGCTATCTCTATAGTTCGTGATGTGATTGGAAAATATGGTGAAGTTAAAATTTCAGAGTTTATTACAGAAAAAACACATTGCCATTAATCCCTGTCAAAACAATCCCCTTTGATATGAATACGTTTATTCCATCATTCTTGGTAATGTCACTGTTACTGTTATTTTTGTGCCGGGGACCAAACTCAGGATCTCATGCTTGCCAGGCCGGTGCTGTGCCGCTGAGCTAAGTCCCTGGCCCTAAATCCCCAAGGTGTTTTTATTTTGGTACCGGGATCCAGCTCAGGACCCTGAGCTTTCCAGGCAGGTGTGGCACCTGGCCTACATTCCTGGCCCTGCTGTATCATATTTTAAAAAATTTAAACATGTACTCTTTCTCTCTCTCTTTCTTTCTCTCTTTCTCTCTTTCTTTCTTTTTTCTTTTTCTTTCTTTTTCTCCTTTAATTCTTTTTTGGTACATTTTAGGTATACAATACGTTTACATTTATCATTGAGTACCTGTACATGATGTATCTTGGTTCTTATTTTTTCCCCCATTCTCTGTCCTCCCTTCAACCCCCTCCACCCTTCCCTATTTACAAAGACTTTGTTTCCATTTTTTTTCTTTTCTCATAATTTTTCCTTTCCCTTCTTTCCTTCCCCTTCCCCTCCCACCACCCCTACCTCTTTGGACCTTTTCCTATTTCAAAGAATCAATTATTTGTTATTAATCCTTTTAATCCTTATTTACACTTTCAGTTTCTCACACTAGAGAAACTATTTGGTATTTATACATGTGTGTCCTATTTATTTCACTTAAGAGTATGGCCTCAATGTGCATCCATTTACCTATATATGACTCTAGTTTCTTGTTCTTTACGGCTGAGTAGTATTCCATTTTATTAAAAAACCCACATCTTTATCCAGTTTCCAGTTGATGGGCACTTGGGCCGTTTCCAAGCTTTAGCTATTACAAACTGTGCCACTATAAACATGGGTGCACATATATCGCTGTGCATGTACCCTTCTTTCTATTACCCCTCATATGCTGACTTTAACTCCTTTGTGTATTTACCAAGGATTAGTGCAGGTAGGTCAAGTGGTAGCTCTATTTCAGTTTTTGGAGAAACATCCATATTGATTTCCATAGTGGCTGTACTAATGTACATCCGCCAATAATGTAGAGGATTCCTGCCCCCCCACCCTCCTGCATCCTCATCAGCTTTTAGTGTATTTCTTCTCTCAATCTAGGCTGCCATGCATATGGAGTTAGTGTCAACCCCCACACTTTACTTGCAGCCTGCGATGACCATGGTCCTTTCCTGGGCTAGCATTGCTGGTCCATTGTTTCTCCCTGGGGCTGCTGGCCCCTTCCCACGCTTACCTTCTGTTTGGAGAGTCAAGTTGACTTCCCCTGGAGCTCCAGTTAGAATTCCAGACTGCTTTATTCTTTCCCCTGCATTGTATTCAGTTTCACAGTGACTTAGCTTTCCTGTGTGCTCTTTCTTGATCCCTGGAGCTCTTCTTCACTTTGCTAAGTTGTTCTTTTCCAGGTATGTTGAGTCCAGGTCCAGGAGAGCCTGTGATTTTCTGTTGTCTTCTAATCCTCAGTCTTAATCCTTAGACATCAATTCACTTACTGATGTCAAAGATTTCCTCCTTGTTCAAACTTTAGCTAGGCTACTATGAGCCCTCATCCAGCCTAGGCCTCAGCCTCTGACTCCAACCTTGTCAAACCAACATAAGCCAGTGTATGTATGATGTATGTATGTATGTATGTATGTATGTATGTATGTCATCTAGCTATCATCTATGTATCTTTCTATTTTGGTATACTGAGAATTGAAACCAAAGCCTTAACTTTGAACTGCAGCCCAGGCCTTCTTTAAAATCTTTAGTTTGAGATAAGGTCTTGCCCAAGCTGGGGTTGAGCTTCCAATCCTTCTGCCTCAGTCTCCCAGGGTACTGGGATTACAGGCATGTGTCACCATAGCTGGCTGATGGCAACCATTCCTACTAGGGTGAAATAGAATTGAACTGGTAGCTTGATTTGCATTTACTTGATGGCTAAAAATGTTGAATGTTTTTCGTAAACTTATTGATAATTTGTATTTCTTCCTTTTTAAAATTGATTTTTGGAGATACAATCTCGACATGTAGGTCAGACTGTCCTCAAACTAACTTGCTATGTAGCCTCCTGAGTGCTGAGATTACAGGTGTGCACTGCCACACATTGGTTGTACTTCTTCTTTTGAGAAGTGTCTCTCAATTAGTTTGTGTTAAATGTTTTGATCTCCCTTATATTCTGAATATTAATCCTCTGTTGGAAGAATATACTGCAATGACTGTCTCTCATTTATAGGCTATCCCTTCAATCTGTTGATTATTACCTTTGCTGTGCAGAAGCTTTTGAATTTCATATAGTTACATTTGCTGATTCTTGCTTTTATTTGCTGTGCTATTGGAGTCCTATTCAGGAACTTATGGCCTTTGATTGTTTTCCTCTAGAGGTTTCAAAATTTCAGACCTTAAACCTAAGTCTTCGATCCATTTTGAAAGAGAGATAAGGGTCTGGTTTCAATCATCTGCTTGTGGCTACTCAGCTTTCTCAGGAGATTTGCTATAGAGGCTGTCTTTTCCACAATGTAGGCTTTTGACTCCTTTCTCAAAAAGCAGGTGGATATAGTTGTATGGGCTTGTTTCTGTGTCTTTTATTTGATTCTACTGGTCTATGTATCTATTTTTATGCCAGTACTATGTGTTTTTGTTACTATGGCTGTGTAATATATTTTGAAATAGAAAAATATGATACTTCCAGCATTATTCTTTTTGCTCAGATTTAACTATGAAGATTTACTAAGATGAAGGACATCAACTGCCTGGTACCAACAGCTTGATAAACACATGGGACCAGACCTGGACTCCATGGACCTCACCTGGGATCGACAGCTCTGAGCTACCTCCTAGGTAGTCAGGCTTCAGTGACAGATGTACTCACATTGACAATATGCCACTTGGAGTGTAGGGATCACGAACAGGAAGTCTCCCAACATCTCATGGAACTGGACTATCAGGGTCTTGGGGTCCTCATTGTCTCCCATGTACTCTTCCATCACCAGGTCAGCAAACTTAGCAGGCAACTTCTAGCCCAGGAGGAGCATGGAGAGTCAGGTTAGGTGGGCTCCAGGGCAGGGGGATGGGCAACAGCTCAGGATGAGAAAATGGGGCCTGAAATGGGACTGGGCTTGTAAGAAATGGTCAAGCTCTGGGGTAATCCTACCTGCAGACACATAAATACTGTAGTTCAGCCTCTGTGGGTGTGGTTATATGGAGGGGAAAGTGGGGTGTCATGTTCATTGCAGCAGGAGCCCAGGAGACTTACCATCTGCACTGACAGGTTCTGCAGAGCAGCATGTATGGTCTTTCTGTCGATTTCCTTCTGAGGGAAGCCCAGGGCCTGGGTGTTGGAGGGATGAAGTATAAAGCTGAATGAAGGACAGGCCTGTATCAGTGTAGTCCTAAGAATCCCTCGAGCCTAGTGGCACTTCCCAATCTGCTGAGGCTCACCTTGGGGATGGCCCAGCCACACTCATCATTGTTGACACCCATGATGCTGGGCACAGGTTGAAAATCAGCAGAGGCCAGCAGCTCCTGGGGAAGTCTTGGCAGGAAAACTCCGTCCACTACAGCAGGAATGCTCATGAAGGTCTGATGGGGTATTCAGGGTCAAGGAGTAAGGTCAGGTCTCATATATTTTCTCATGCCCAGTGAGTTACTTCCACTCTTTTCTATGCATCCCAGGATGCTCACATCCACCCTAAGATACCCCCTCCCACTAGGCACAGCTTATCTAGGCTTTCATTTCCCATCCAGAGATGTGAGGACACCAAGACATGGAGAGGAAGTAATTAGTCCAGGGCAGTAGGGACTGTCTTTCTCACACACCATCAGCCCTCTTCCTCCACACCCAAGAACATTCAGCCTGACCTTGGTAATAGCCAGCATTTCATTTTCACTCTTGCCTCGAAGGCACCTCACCAGGGCTTCTGAGTCTACCTGCCCACAGCCAGACAGGTTGGCCACCTTCTGTAAATGAATTGGAGAGGGCTGGCTCATTCTCTCAGACAGGGAAAGGAGTGTGCCCAAGGAACGTGCTGAGTCCGAATGACCCCCAAATTTCCCAGGATACCCAGTGTGAATTGCTTCGAGCGTGAAATTGTTCCAACTTCCCTATCGCCAGAGGTCCCAGACAGATGGGCCATTCTACCTGCTTATTTGGTTTTTGACAGTGAGGCAAATGTGCCTTTGTGAGATTTTGTGGATTCTGAACCTCAGGACCTCAGCCATTCCTAGGAAGGAAGTTCCTAGGAAGCAGTTCATAAGGGACCTCAGCTGCCCTGTTGTCCCCACTGAAAAGATAGAACCACAGAGGCTTCGAAGGTGAGAGGAGAGGGAGGTGCCCTGGGCTAGGGTGGGTGAGGTGACTCACCATGTAGACATCCTCAGACGAGTTGGAGATGATGCCGGGTACCACAGCTGCCCCGCTTTCCATGATGGCACCATGGAAGAGTCCTCGGGACATGGGGGACACAACAAGGGAGGACACGCTTATTGCACCAGCAGACTGTCCAAAAATGGTGACACGGTCAGGGTTGCCTCCAAAGTGTGCAATATTCTGTTGAACCCAGTGAAGGGCAGCCACTTGGTCCAGGTAGCCCCAGTTGCCAGGTGCATGCTGGTCTCCAGTGCTAGAGGTAGCAGGGACAGGGATTATGGGCTGCTCTGGGGTATGCTCCATCCACATTTCCCACCCCAGCCCCAGACTCACCTGAAGAAGCCCAGGACACCCAAGCGGTACTGGATGGGGACCACTACCACGTTCTCAGAAGCTGCCAGAATGGATCCATCAGTCACAGAAGCTAGCCCTGAAACTAATGAACCACCATGGATCCATACCATCACCTAGGGAAATCAAGACATGCCACATGGGTTTCACTCAGCTCACACCCAGCTACACATAGACTATCCATTACTTGACTTTGTGCAACTACTCACATAGACAGAAGTCAAGTTGGACCTCATCATCTGGGCAAAAGATAATGGTTCCAACTTCAATTCAGTCAACCAGGACTCTCAGTGTTTACCACGAAGACATCCCTGGCTCTATTATTCCCAGACCCCTCCAAAATGGCAGGAAAGAGGTTTTTTCCTCTGACTGTGCCACTTGAATATTAATCAAAAGTATTATCTATTTTCATTGGCACAACACATAAACCATGTTTGAAGTCTTGGATATCTCAAGCTACAGCTCTTGGTTGCCCCAAGTGGTTCTCTTGGGTATAGATCTCTGATCTCTGGCGATAGATAGAGGGCCATGACCAAATACCAGGAGTCAGTTATCCACCCTGGCTGAGAAGGCTTTCTTAGAATCCATAGGGAGAGGCTTCTCAACAGGGTCTACACTGTGGCAGGGCCCAGGTTTGTGTGTGTGTGTGTGTGTGTGTGTGTGTGTGTGTGTGTATGTGTGTGTTGTACAGACTTATACTTAGAGCCCTGCACTTACTAGGTAAGTGATCTATCACTGAGCCACATCCCCAGCCCACTTCCTGTCTTCGAGAAGAAATATCTTCCCATCCCCCAGTTGACCATAGTCTGACACTCACAGGCAGTTTAGAGCCCTCATGAGCATGGGCAGGTGTATAGATGTTCAGGTACAAGCAGTCCTCAGACATGGGGATGTGAGGCATGGTCACATTTAGCAGCATCCAAACGTGTGCATTCCTTGTACCAGTCTTTTGCAGACACCTGGTGATAATGCTAATTAGTTCAGGGGCTGTGAAGTGGTCAAAACCAGACTCTGGGCCCTGACTTGGTTCCAACCACCCTCAGTGTCCTGCTGCCCCCCAATGCCCTGCTCACACATAATCCTTCTCTCAAGTTCCTGTTCATCAATGCACAGGCCACAGACTCAGGGGAACCTGGAATGGTGCTTAGATTTCAAGGGAGGCCTCAAATTTGATGAGGGTCTTGAATCCAGCTCTACATAAGGCTGGGAAATTGTGACTCTTAGGTATCTATATGGGAGCCATTGGCTACAGATGTTGAGATTCACCTTTTTTTTTTTTTTTGTACTGGGGATCAAAATTGGGACCTTCCACTTGCAAGGCAGGCGCCAGAACAACTGACCTAAATCCCTGGCCCTGACATTCACCTTTAATGTCTGTATTTATTTGGTTCTGGAACAGGGGTGGAGCCCACACACAGGTCCTACAAGTGGGAATGGAGTTTAGCTTCTCAAAGATAACTGTGGGACATACTCCATAGAAAGATTGCACTGTTAGGGAAACTCATCCCACCCACAGAACCTCCACTTGTAGCAACATAGGCTTGTTCCTTGCACAATGGCATCTGGCCCTATCAGTAGGCATAATGAGTGTGGAGGGTGGGGACTCAAAGAGCCACCATTGCTGACCTTCTCAGGCATCTGCAGTGTTTCTTAAATGTGCACAGGCTAGGGCCAGGGATTTAGCTCAGTGGTGCTGTGCCTGCCTCGCAAGTGCAAGGTCCTGAGTTCTATCCTCAGTATTGGGAAAAAAAAAAAAAGTGCACAGACCAGGTGTGGTGATGCATGCCTGTAATCCCAGCAGTTGGGAGGCTGAGGCAGGAGGATTGGTGCCAGTTCAAGGCCAGCCTGGGCTACATAGCCAGACCCTGTCTCAAAAAAGAAGATTTGCATGGAATTGTGCATCAATTGGAGCCTCTCTCAGAATCACATCCCCTAGTGGCAGAAAATACTTGGGATTCCATAAATCCAGAGAAATGTGTGTCTGCTCCATTGTTCAGGAACTGGGGCTAATGCCCTTAGGCTCCCAAATTCTGAGCCAAGACCTGTCAACATTTCTTCACTCTCTGCAGCCTCACATACTCACTGTGGGAATCCTCCCACAGAGAAAAACTGACTGTGGAATTTAGACGAAAGAACCACTGCAGCCTGGTCCAGAACCCAGAGCACCTGAACCCTCCCCAGGGTCTGTTTTCCCAGGTCCTCGGAGAACTTACTTGGCTGGGTAGGAGGTCGCATCTCTCACACCACTCCAAGGCAGAGGTGCCTCAGGGGCTGCAAACCGCAGCAGCCCTACAGGTGGCTTGGCAAAGGGAATTCCCAGGAAGGTGTGGACCCCCACGACAGTACCCTTCACATGGATGAGCCTGCCCCGCACTGGGCCTGTGTGTGTGGTCCGAATGGGGCTGGCAGAGTCCTGGGCTGTGAGCAGAGAGATGCATATCAGGATTGGGTCTTTCCAGTCCGCTATCTTCACACTGGGTGTTGCCACCACTTTTCATCATGCATTTCAAGGGACCCTGATCTGAAAATTCTGGATTTGTACCTGCGTTGGCTGTCAGGGGGAGCCCTGAGCTCCACGGTCATCACTGGGCCTATCCCAATCCTATTCCACCAGGCCCACTCAGGTTCCTTGGGACTTGGTAAATCTGTCACCTAAAGAGTCTCATGAGGTGACAGGAAAGAATGTCCTTCACATCAACCTTGCCAGATGCTGGGAGGTGATGGGAGGATGGTGGGAATGGACTAAAAAGTCTCCCATCCTCAGGGATTTCACAGTTGAGGTGGAATGACATATAGAAAGCATCCTACATGAAAGCATCCTGTAGAAAGCAGTGAGTGACATGGTGAGGAGAGGTATGAGAGAGACATGCAACTGTGTTCAAACCATAACCCTGGCCTATGTCTGACTGGAGTCAGCAAGGGAAGAAACATTTGACTGACACCTAATAGTCCAGATAAAATTACTCTGTCCAAATCCTGCTTGAAATTGAATGATGGGCACATTGTGTTGGATATCTTTCCTCTCTGTCACAGGTCAGGCCCACTACAGGGTGCTGTGCACCCTGTCAGTCCTGATCTCTGTGCCTCAGGCTGCAAGGCCCATGGTTTCCTTGCCCTTGTTCTCTCCACCAGATGGCTCCTCACTTGTACCTCCCTCCTGCTGTCTGAGGTTCTTTCTCTGTACAGTGTAGCAGACCCGGGCCAGGTTCCATAAGAAAAAGTTAAACAGCCCAAAACATCCTGCAGAGCTAGTGCTCCCCTCCCCCACCAGGTCCACATGGATCAGCATGTCCATGATACCTGGTGCAGGTGAGGGCAGGGCAGCAGCCACTCACAGACTCCAGACAGGGCAACCTACCAACATCTTTCCAAGTCCAAATGTGTACTCTGCTCGCTGGTAATGTGCTCCCTACAACAAGATGCCTTGCCAGCTGACATCTCTGTCTGTGTAATTCACTGTGACCATCAGACACTGATACCTGATGCTTGTTACAGCACAGGACAAAGTCTGCTGCGATGTGCCTGCTGGGAGACCGGGTATGTGCACAATCCTTGAAGAAGAAGCTCTGTCACAGTGGTGTGAACTGTGCCCCATGTCATTAGGGAGAAAGCTCAGGATCAGAAATTGCTGAGTTTGCGACCATTTAGATGAAAACCAAGGATGTGTGCACACATCTAGTCTTAGGTACAGTTGTGGGCATGGGGTGTAAGACCCTGTTAGCTAGATAGTCCCTTTGGAGAAGCCAGGTGTAGGTGGACAGAAGAGGATGGGTCAGAACTCTGTGCCTTCTGATGGCTCCTCAATGATCCTGAACATAAATTCAAGCCAAAGACTGTTTAAACAGGAGCCATGAGTAATGTGGGGCAATCTTTCTGCCTGGAAGTCCTGGTGCCCTCAAAGAGCCTGGTCAATAGCAGGTAAGGAAAGAAGTCTGGCAGTGTGGACCACAGACTTAAGGTGAGTGGGGTAGATTGGATTGCAGAAGGATGTGGGAACTTTTGAGATTCCACACTAGGAGTTTGAGGTGAGGGATTAAAGGCTGCAGATGCACACTGCATGGGGAACCCTCCTGGCATCAGCTCCTGATAAGGGCTTGAGAGAGCCTGGCATGCCCAGAGCACCTTCACTGTGCCTTGTAAGCCAAGCCATGCCTTTGCCCTTGGAGGGGAACATGGAGTAAAAGGTCCCAGTGGCCTCTCAGTTTAGCTTTCAGATGTCAGATGTGGTACTCAGAGGCTTCTGTGTCCCCCAGAGCCATTAACCTTGCCTGGGACATTTTTGGAGGGGTTTCTCTGGCAAAGGGTGTGTCACCCTCCAAGAAAAATAGCAGCATTAAGCTCTTAGTGTTGTTCCTACACCTGAGGTCAGAAGCATCTATCCACAGCCACACATACAGGAGGGAAATGTTTGGAATCCTCCTCTGCCAGGAGGCTGCTGACCTGCCCATGCAGTGCTCCCTAGATCTCTCATAGTGGATGTCCTCCTTAGTGTTGGTTCCTCAGCACGCTGGACCTTCTCTGTGCTTCAGATGCCAAGCTTGAGCTCTGGGTTAATGGGGTTGAGTGGGCCCACATTTCCCACTCTGTCATTTGTCCACCAGCTACTCCCTCACAGATGGTTCTCTGCTCCCTGTGACCATTCTTCCACAGCCTGAGGTTCTGCCTCTGCATGATATGGCAGAAGTAACCCTGATCCCATGGTCCCCGGAGGAATCTCACCATGGCAACAGAAGAAGAACAGCAAAAGCTCACAGGTCACTGTGTTGAGTCGAGCAAGAAGTTGAACCAGCTGCATTGTGGAGTCACAGGCCTCTTTCTGAGCTGCATCAAGTTGCACTGACAGAAAACTGAGGATAGGATCTTGGCCACACTGGTGTTTCAATCAGCAAGGAGTAGGTGGGACACCAAGTAGGCAGAGTCAGGTAGGTGTGGCAGGAGAGTGTCACATGGACAGCAGGAACATGCAGTGCCAGCCCAACCTGACTTCTGGAGGAAGTGATACAGATTGAACCTCAGGCAACCACTAGTGCCCACTGACAACCAGTCTTGGACTCCTCATATAGCCTCCAACAAGCTCAGGCTGCCACATCCCTGTGTCCTAAGCATCACTTCTGGGCCTTTTGCAGAAGTGACCATATTCAGAAACACTTGCAGTAGCTGGGAACTGGAATTCTGGAACTCAACCCAATCAGCAAGCCTTGTGCTTGATTCATTGTCTTCCATCCAGTTCCTTCTAGTCCAAGACTTGGTCCCAGACCCTACTTAGGCAGATGCTCTCTATGCCTTACTTAAGGCAATTTGAGGGCTGGCCTTGGGAGCTGAGAGATTCCTGGCTCCTCTCAGGTCAGGGTTGTGTTATAAACTGTCTGTTAACAGGACAGCACAGTGCTTCTTCCTAATCAGGGCTGCTGTCCACCAGGGATCGAGTGAAGTTTCCCACATACTCTTCCTCTACTGAACCATTTTACTGAAACCTTGACACTTATGATGGTTAAAATAACAGTAAAAGTGTTGATGACTGAAAAAGAATCTCAGGAGCAGTTCTGTGTGTGCAGTGATGGGTGTTTTGAAAATTTTCATATATAGTGATCCAGAAAAAGAGAGACAGATAGTGAGACAAATTGAGAATGATGCAAGCAGCAGGTAAAAATGCAGGGATACATCAGCAACGAGATACCACTGGACATTCACTCAATAGAATCAGACTTAAGACCCATTCATACAAGGGTTAGTGAGGAGGAAGAGCAATTGGCCCCCTCATGTATGGCTGGCAGGGAAGCAAAATGATGCAGTCATTGTGGAAGAGACTTTGGTATATTCTTTAAAAGATAAAGATACAATCATCATATCACTCAGCAATTGCATAGTCAGGTCTTTACCCCAAAGAAATGAAAGTATGTATCCATGGGAAGACACATCTGCAAGTGTTCAAAGCAGGTTTATTAAAAATAGTCAAACACAGGGCCGGGGATTTAGCTCAGTCGTTCCTCTGCCTGCCCTGCAAGCGCAAGGACCTGAGTTCGATCCTTGGTACCAAAAAAAAAAAAATAGTCAGACACCCCCAGTAATAGACAAAGAGACATCTCATTGGTGGTGTTGTTCTTGTATCAGTCAGAGGTAGAACAGATGACAGTCCTTTGTTCATCCTAGCTTGATGCCTGGGTTGGTGGCCAAAGCTGTTTCATGCCTGGGGTGCATAGAAAAATAGTCAGACATGGAAGTCACTCAGATGTAAATCACCTAGGGAGTTGACATGCATGCTGTCTCCCTACATGGAATGTTGCCCCACAATAGAAGGAAAGAAGTATAGCTTGAATCTCAAAAACGTTATGCTAAGTGACAGAGTAGTCACAAAGGACTTCTTTTTGTATATTATTAGAGAAAGAGCAAAGTACAAGAGAAATCAGTTAGGCAGTTGCCAGGGAGCAGGATGGAGGGCAGTGATGACTATAAAGGAGCACGAGGAGAGTTTCTGCAGTAGGAAAACATTTGGAACTTAACGTAGTGGAAGTTGGATGCATCATATATTTACTCACATTTAACAAATTATGCAGCTAAATTGGGTAAACTTAAATGCATATTATTAATTATTAATAAATATTATTAACTGGATAAACTTAATATTACTTAACATATAATAAAACTCTTAAAAATAAGATTTTTACTAAAATCTAAGAAAATACCCAGAGAACCCACTTTGGTGGAGTGCCCTGTGCACCCGCAGAACTGGAAACCATACAGAGGCATGTTTACAGCAGGAGTTCAATAAGGATTTCAGGACACAGTGGAAGTAATATGGGCCGGACTCAGGTCAGGGAGCACTGAAAAGAAGGTCTCCACTCTCTTGCAAGTGCCTCCGCACAGGCTGAATGTTATCCTTGCCTGCCCCCTGGAGTCCAAAATGAGTAATGCTGGTATTTTTACTTGGCAACTAAATTCAAAATACCTGTGGTTAATCTTAAACGCCGCGATTGAAGGGGAGGGAGATTTTCTGCTGGGAAAACTGGTGCTCATGGAGGGGAAGTGGATCAGAGATAGGGAAATTGAGGGCACAGGATTAGGACAGGGATAAGCCTTTTAACGACACAATGAAAATACTTTGGGAGAACAAGTAGGCAGATTGACCACAGTATGGCAGCTTTGTATAAGGAGAGAAAAAAAATAACAGTTTTTTGGGGGGAAGGGTCTAAAAAGTGTAGGGACAACAATGACTGAGATGGAAAATTAACCACATATGACAAAGAAGAGTGACGGATCGTCATGCAAAGGGAATTCTGAAATCCATGAGGACACCTCCCTGGATGGAAAGACCTTCAGGGAGCAAGGGGATGAGACACTCTCTACTAGACATGGGTGGATCTTCTAAACTCCTAATTCACTTCAAAGAAATATCTCACCAATGAAATTCTTTGCAAACTCACAATGATCATGCAGTGGTGGCCCTCACAGTGTGTGCAGATTCAGTGAAAATAATAGCAGGCTTGAGCACAAAGGCCACTGAGGACCTGCCTGGTTCTCCTGGGCAGCTCTCAAACTGCCAGGCTGAATCTCTGTCCAGAATTTCATCCTAGGGGCCTTCAGGGGCTGGTCCACAGAAGGCTGGATGTCCAGCAGCAGGTACTTCTCTTTTTGGTCCAATGAAGGCCAGGGGAGCAAGTCTTCACCATTGGGGTTCCTGTGGACACCCTCCTAGCAGAGGGAGGAGGTCAGTCTTAGACCTGCAGAAATCAGTACCCTGATTTGTGTCAGGCCAGGCAGCCAAGAAGGCCAAGGGGACCATTGATGTGGAGGAGGGGGATTACAGATATTGTAAAGAAAGGATCTCCCACTAGTGTCCCATCATATGAGAAGATCACCTGGTCCTGTTTCATCCGTCTCTCTCAGAGGCAGGCTGGCCTGAGCCATAGCATTGTGGCCCACCCTCCAGGTCAGTGAGAAAGTGACTTGTACTGACAAGGTGCCTCTCTGTCCTTGTCCAGGTAGGTCCAGGAGTAGGGAGCCTGTTATGTGATTAAAAACACATGTATGCTAATGAGGTCATAGTGGACAAATGGAGTGCCTGAAAAGCTCAAATTCCCTCAGGAGGTTGAGTAGAGGCATCATCTCACCTATTTTGAGCAAAGTTGGTCCGATACTTCATAATTCTCCTGATTAGCAGCTCTTTTTCAGTGTGTAGTTAATTGCAGATCAGAAGAGAACAAGGGTCAAGCTACTCGCCAGCTCCCATTCTGCTGAATACTTACCATCCAGCTGCTGCATACTCATCATCCAGCTGCAGCCTGACCCTGGACTCCAGCCCTGGTCCCCTCCTCCCTCACATATCCTGGAGCCAGGCCCTCCCTTTGCACTGCCTACCTTTCCTCATCCCAGCCTCTAACTAAGTCATCCTGGGGTGGCTCCTGGCCCAGAAGTCCCCTTCTTCCTATAACACTGGGTCATTCAAGAAACATTCAAATGATGCCTGTGAGATCCCCTGTGTAGCACCCACGCTGGACACTGTGGTAAGGGTGAGGTCACAGGCTGGAGTAGTTCAGATTCTAATTCTAGCACAGCCTGCACTTTTGAGCTCTAAAATGGTGTACACTGGTCCCATCTTGTATCACTTCCTTATCTGGACAGTGAGGGGAGTCACCCCTCAGGGACTCAGCTGGATCCATCCTAGCTCCTGGAGATCAAGGAAGACACATTATTACTGCAGTAGTAGGAAGATCCAAAGACAAAGAGAACCTCATCACCGTGGTCTGCTTGTACTTTGAGGGTGAGGTTGATATCTTTGAAGAACTTGGATGAATGATGGAACTCATAGAAGTAAAGAAAGAGAGCCATGGAAACATGGGGAGGCAGACAGGCTGTGCTGTGGTGGGACTTCATCTGGGGCTCTCCTGCTTTCCTGTTGGGAACAAGATATCTAGGTCCAAAGATCATTGGAAACTGGGCTGCGGGGAGTACCAGGGTAGAGCAAAGACAGTGGGGAATGTTTCAGATAAATTATGACCTTGTACTTCCTAGGTGAGTAGTTTGTGCAACTTTCTGAGTGTTATTAAACTCAGTTTCCTCATCTGTACAATGGGGGCATGCTGTCTATCTGCTCCCTACACTAGCCATGGGGATTTACTGAGATAAGGGACATAAATGCCTGGTTTTACAGACCCAGAACAGACATGGGCGTAGACCTGAATACCACTTAACCTGCAACTCATAGCTCTGAAGCTCTGAGCAGCCCACTAGGCAGTCAGATCTCAGTTGCAGATATGCTCACACTGAAAATATGCTACTTGAAATGCAGGGTTCATGAATATGAATATCTCTTCAAACTGAGCTTTGAGAGTCTGGATCCTTGATTGTTTTCCAAGTACTCTCCATCAATAGGTCACCAAATGTAGCAGGCAACATCTAGTTGTAGTGGGGGTCAGGTTAGGCAGACTGCAGGAAGGGAGGCAGTTTAGGAGGCTTCCTTCTCCTCACTCATATACTTGTTCTTCTCTGCCTTCTATTCTCTGTCTCTGTCTTTCTCTTTCTCTCCTGCAGTCACTCTCACTCGCATTTTTGCTCTCATTGTCTTGTGCTGACCTTGAGCTCAGTGCATGCTGGTTAATGATTCTACCACTGAGCTACATATCCACTCCCCTTCCAAACTTGCAGAACTAATTTCTTCCCAACACCGGCTGACCACTATCTTATATTCCTGGGCAGGTTAGATCCCTCATCAACATGGGCAAGTGTGTGAGAAGTCCATAGGGCCAAGTTCAAAAGGTTCAGACACTCTGCATTCAGTTATGTCAGCATTTTACAGACACCTGGTGAAAATAGCAGAAGGGTTTTCCAAGGTCTTTGCAGTGGCCAAAATAAGACCCTGGGTTCAAATTTGCTCCAAGCCATCCTCAGTCCTCACCCTCACTGACACCCTGTTTATGTATGGTTCTTCTTTAAAGTCTTGCCCATCAAGGCACAGGATACATGCTCTGGGAGAAGCTGGGATACAGCTCAGACTTTCAGAGAGGCCTCAGGTTTTTGAGGGCCTTGGATCTCATGCCTTCTGAAGCTGGGAAATTCTCACTCTGGTGTTTCTATGAGAACTATTTGCTATAAGTGTTGATATTCACCACTTATCCCTGTACATATTCAGTCTTGGACAAGGAGATGCTCACCCAATGGTGCTGCATGGATGAAGGGAGTCTAGTTTCTCTCAGTAGAGCAGTGAAGTGCCCCTCATCCATGTCTTGTCCCTCATACACTCTGGGAATATCTCTTCCAGTCTTTAGTTATGAGAACATATACTTGTTCCTTGCCAGTGGTACCTGGCCCTGTCAGTTGGCATAGTGGATATGGAGCACATGGTCCCCAAAGATCCACTCTTGTTGCCCTCTTCATGATTTTTACTGTCTACTTCTTGGTTCAAGGCTCCTACACATTCACAGATACAATCCAAGCCTTTCCCAGAGACACTTCTTCTGAAGGCAGAGAACAGTTGGCATAACTCAAATCTAGGGACATTATGTCTCTGGTTTGTTCTTGAGTACCTGGGAATAATACCTTCTGGGTGCCAAGCCCTCAGCCAGAAGCCTGGGAAAGTTCTTCTACCCTCTGGAGCCTCAGCAAAATCATTTGGGGAATCCCACCAGTGCAGTGGAAAACTGGCTGTAGGAATTAGGTGAGAGAACCACTGCAGCCTGACTCAGAACCCAGAGCAAAACCCTTGTTCAGTGAGGGTCTGAATTTATTCAGTTCCTAGGAAAGCTGATATGGCATGGTTGGAAGTTCTATCCCTAACATTTCTGGGTTTAGGAAATTTAGGGGCCACAAACCACCGCGGTTCTAGAGGTGGCTTGGCAAAGGGAATTCCCAGAAGGGTGTAGACACCCATGTTGTTATCCTTCACACAAGTGAAGTTGCCCAACATCTACCCCATCTGTGTTGTCTTATGGGTGTGGTAGAGTCCTGGGCTCTGAGGGGGACAATGGAAAACAGGCTGGATCTTTCCAGTCAGCTGCCTCCCACACTGTGGGTGTTGCCACTTCCTTGTCATCGGCTCAGCATTATCAAAGGACCCTGATATGCATCAGTTCAGAATTGCCAAGGAACCCTGATATGCAAATACTGATTTCACACACTTCCTGGCTTTTCCACTCAACCCTCAGCTGTCATGGGGCTTGTCCTCAACCTATCTCAGCAGACCTACTCAAGTTCCCTGGTACTTGCCACCCTTACCCAAGTCTAGGAGCATCCAGTAAGGTGTCTCATGCTCTGAGAGGGGAGAGAGTCTTTTGTACTGACCTTGCCATATCCTGTGAGGCACAGGGAGGAATGTGGGAAGTGATTGACAAATCTTTCATCCTTAAGGAATCTCATGCCCATGGTGACATGTCATAAAGAAAGCATCCTCCACGCAAGGAGGTGGTATAAGGACAGCTAGGAGAGACTTTCATCTGTGACCAGAGGATAAAATACTCAGCCTGCTTGTGACTGGGGTCAGGAAGGGAGGAAACAATTGAAAGTCACCTAACCATTCAGATAAAAGTAGGTTGTCCATATCTTGATTGTTGTGAAGGTAGATGATGGACACATTGTGTCTGTTAACTCTTTATCATGGCTAATTGGAGTTCTATATGTCTCACTTATCTGTGCGTCAAATTCTTTTTTTCTGTTTCAGAAAGTTTTTTGCCATTACTTCTGTGAACAGGTTTTTTTATGTCATTAAAACCATCTCCTGTTTTTTCATGGATTCTGATTAAACTTATGCTATTCTTCTTTGTATCATCTAGCAGCTTCTGGATTGATTTCTCATAGTCCCTTGCTATTTTTAAGAAATCTTTCTTTTCATGGTCATTAACCACAATCCTGTCTTTGATGTTTGATATTCTGTCCTCACATTGGCTCATTCTGATGTATATACTTTCAATGAAATTTTTAATCTCTGGCTATCTGTTTGAATCTGTTTCATGGATTCTATTTCTTTCTTGTGCTGGGTGTTCATGGTTTCCATCATTTTCCAGAGCTCCTCTATTTTTTTTTTTTTACATGTATCTACTGTAGAGTCAGTAAGCATGGCTTTCATTATGATTGCCATCTCTGCAGTTATCTGAGAAATTATTTCTGCTTTGATTTTTTTCTAGAGCCTCATTCATCTTCTTTGTTACTTCTGTTGTTACCACTTCAGAGAGTCCAGGAAGGTGGTTTTTGGATTGTTCCACTTCATTGTCCCCTAGGTTTGAAAGTCTGGGTTTGCATCTTGTTTAAGTGTTTTCTCATTTTTTTTCTCTCTCTCTTTTTAAAGCTTAATTCCTGGGTTGATGCTTATAAATTGCTTATGGTGAGTAGTTTTATTGCTAGTATTTAGAACCCCTAGGAAATGACTACTTCTATGAGAATTTGCTGCCTACTTGGCCTAGTCCCTTGTTCTTTGGTACTGGCCTATAGTATTTTTTAAGATCTTTAGGCAATCTCAGCCTTGGTATACCAGGAAGAACAACTGATTGGCACAACTATGTCACCTTGGCTAAAGTAGTACAATTAGAAATAACAATAGCATCAAACACAGCCTAGAAAATGACAAACTGTGATAACTATTAATTTTCCCACTTTTAACTGTATGAACTAGATTTGTGACTATATAACAAAATCTAAAACAAACCAGAAGATTGTATGCAGTAAACAAGCACTCAATATGGTGATTTTTACCCTTAGGGGCAAAGGTTTAAAAGGAGTTAAGGGGGAAAAATAGAGAAATAGAAGAGGAAGAGATTAAAAGCAAGGCTGGAGGAGAAATGATGATCACACAAACTTTGGTAAACTGATGAAGAAGACAAGAGGGAAAAAGAAGGAAGAAATAAAAACAAGAACAGAACAGAACAGAATAACAACAACAACAAAACTAGAAATTTTGTTCACACTTATATAAAAATGAGAATAACAATCAAGAAAAAACAAAACAAAACAAAAATGAAAACCAGAAAATACAGAGAATAAAAGAAGAAAATAAGAAAAAAATGTTCAATTCAAGGCATGTCTCTGCTGTCACTAGTAGACAATATGAGGAGACAGAATCCAGATCCAAGTTGGTTAATCCCAGCAAGCCAGTTGTAGCTTTATGGCAAGGTAATGGTTAATCCCAGCAAGCCTGCTAATAGTTAATCCCAGCAAGCCTGCTGAAGTTGTACTGAAGTTCAGGCTGGTTTCTGGCTATAAGGCTGGAACTGAATTTGTTGAGCCTGCAACATTCTGTGTGCCTCCTGCCAGTTTGAACTCAGTTCCCTGACCTGCAAGTTTGAACTGCACCCTCACCTCGACACCAGGAGACACTAGATGGAGCAAGTCTGCTGCTGTTCTGAGTTCTGAGCTCAGTTGGCCCCTCTCCAAAATGGCTACTGGCCAATCACTCTCTCCTGTGGGATGTCCAAACCCGAATTACTCACCAGTCACTGAAGTCTGCTGGGTCCAGTGCTCTGTTCCACTGGTGTGTTTCTCTGTGGAGGCCTCTGGGATCACCAGTAGTCACTGTGTGTCTGCAGGTTCGAGCCACTCTTCCCACACAGTGAGTCCTGGCTCAGGGACCCTAGACTTCAACCTCTGACTCCAATCTTACCAAACCTAAATAAGAAAGTCTTCTATTCATTTATTCAGCAGTACTCTGAATTGAATCCAGGCCCTTTGCACTGAGCTATATCCCTAGGACTTTTTAAATTTTTATTTTGAGACAGGGTCTTGCTAAGTTGCCCAGGCTGGGCATGAACTTGCAATCCTCTTTTCTCATCCTCCCAGAGTGTTGTAGACATGTGTCACCATGCCTGGCTTATGATAGCCATTCTAACCAGGGTGAAATTGAGGCAGGAGAATAGGATGTGGCAGACTGGCTTGGGAAGTAAGGTATAACTTGTTAATTACAAAATCCCAGGACACATGTGCAGAACAATTTCCAAAGCACCCCGATGTGGACTTCTCATGAGAACTCTGGCTGGTTTTTGATACAAAGGTCTAGACCTGTGGAGTGGGAGATGCCAAAAGGACAGTCCATATGGAGCTTTTTGCCACTGTGTTCTCTCTTGAAAGATGATCCACCCTCATGCTCTAGGGGGTACTTCTTCTACCTTTACTTGGTCCAAATTTGCTCTACAAGGCCTTGTTTTTAATCCCTTGACTTTAATAAATGTAAAACCTTACTACTGTTTGTGCTTCTCTTGACCAATTCTTTGCTTTGGACAGAAAGAACCCAGAAACCACCTCTACAAGAAGAGTCCAGCACCCTAAAACCTAGTAATAAAATAGAATCTCAATGTGGCTTTAATTTGCATTTCTCTGATGCCTAAAAATGTTGAATGCTTTTTATAAACTATTGACCATTTGTTCTTCTTCTTCTCCTCTTCCTCTTCCTCCTCCTCCTCCTTTTCCTCCCCTCTTCTTTTTTTGTTAGTTTTTTGAGATAGGATCTCAATATGTAGTTCAGGCTGTCCTTGAACTATGTAGCCCAATCTCCCAAGTGCTGGGATTACAGAAATGCATCACCATGCCGATTGTACTTCTTTTGAGAAGTTTCTCTTAATTCATTTGCTAGTTTACTGATTGTCATATTTAGGTTTTGTTTTTTCTGTTTGTGTTTAGTCTGTTTTTTGTTAAGTGTTTTGAGTTTTCCTTATATTCTAAATATTAATCTTCTGCCAGAAGACTAGCCTGCAAAGATTGTCTCCCATTTATAGTCTGTCTCTTCAATCTGTTGATTGTTTCCTTTGTTGTGCAGAAGCTTTTGAATTTGATGTAGTCGCATTCGTTGCTTCTTCTATTATTTGCTATGGTGTTATAAAAAGTTTATTTAGTTAGCTTATGAATAAAACAGCTAGCTAGGGAAAGGGCCTGAGATAAAGCTGGGTGATCAGCCATATTGATAATAATTAAAATAAGAATAGACAGTGAACTTGGACTTTGGACCAAGAAATAACTTCCTCAGGCAACACGGAATGCAGCCCCCTCCTTACTAAAGAGAGTTGTAGCCCCTCTTTACTAAACTCCGGGTTTCAAGAAATTTAAAATGCAGGGCTGGGGATTTAGCTTAGTGGTTTCACCACCTGCTGCGCAAGTGCAAGGACCGGAGTTCGATCCCCTGTACCCCCCGCCCCAAAATGCAAAACTACCAGTTCTTTGTTAGAATTTCAGTTTTCTTTAAACTCTACATGCTAAGTAACTGGGGTAGAGAGCCTGAGTTCCAATTGGTCATTTAAAATTCACAGAGACACCTGTGATAGGTGGCCACAGAGCAATTTTCATGCTCTGCTTATTGATGAAAAGTTCTGAACCGAGGAGGCACTTAGAAATTCCACTTTTCAGATTTCCTTCTTGGAGAAACCAGGAGCCATTCTTTTCATTCTCCTTATTTCCAATACAAATTCTCCTAATTGGTTCAAACCTTCCTTTTTCTGTGTTGTGAGAGCACGAGGTCGGTTTATACAGAATTAACTGTTTCAGTATTAGAGTTCTATTCAGGAAGTTGTGGCCTGGGCCAATGACTTTGTTTCCTTCTAAGGCTTTCAAATTTTCAGATCTTAAACCTAAGTCTTTGATCCATTTTGAATTGATTCTTGTAAACAATGAGAAATAAGGGGCTGGTTCAAATTTTCTACTTGTGGCTCTTCAGTTTTCTCAACAGTGTTTGTTATAGAGGCTGTCTTTTTCCCACCGTATGCTTTTGGCTTTCTTAGGAATCAGATGGATGTACAGTAGCTCTATGTGTCTGAGTCTTCTATTCAGTTCCACTGGTCTAGTTGTCTTTTTTTTTTTTTTTGGTACCAGAGATCGAACTCGGGTCCTTGAGCTTGCACAGCAGGTGGCGAAATCACTGAGCTAAATCCCCGGCCCTCTTATATTTTTCTATACTTCTTGACTTTGGGTATTCTCCACCCTACTCTTACATATTCATAATTTATCCCTGCTGTATTTTCAATTTGGAAGTGTGCATGCTTTTTCCTATTGTCCATTGTAATTATGGAGTGCCTATATATGAGATTTTAAGCAGATGATAATGAAGAAAGGTCACTACAAGGATGCTGGTGGCAGTCTGGGTACATTCTGCATAAAGTGGAAAGCCCCTAGTCCTCCTTCCTGGTTAATTTGTGGTTGCCTCTCTACTTAGGGTCTTTTTCCAATTGGCTGAGGGTACTTCACACCCTCACCCCACACCCCACTTCCTGTCTCCAGAGAGAGCAGCTTGTAGAAGCTCAACCTCAACCACCTACAGAAAAGAACCTTCTCCCACTGCCCGTGACTATCTGCCTATAACTTCACCCATAGTCGCATAGATCTCAGCTTTTGTTTGTGGCATGGTTACATGGCAAGAATCTGGGGGTGCCATGTCCACTGGAGCACAAACCCAGGAGCCTCACCATCTGTGTGGATATGCTCTGTAGAATAGCACATATGATCTCTCTGTCCATTCCTTCCTTGATGCCAGGGAAGCCCGGGACTTGGTGTTGGAGAAAGTACAGAGTTGAGTGTATCTATGTAATCCTAAGAACCTCTCTAACTGGGTTACACTTCCCACTGATTCTCACCGTGGTAAGGGTCCAGTCTTACTAATTATTGTTGACACTAGTGATGGTGGGGGCAGGTTGAAAATCAGCAGAGGCTAGCAGCTCCTGTGGGTGCTGGGGCAGGAAAGCCCCATCCACTACAGCTGTGATCTTGAAGGTCTGAAGCAGCATCAAAGGTCAATGATCAAGGTCAGGTCTCACACATATTCTCAGGCCCAATGAGTTACTTAATTCTTTTCTGACTCATCCCAGAATGCTCATGTCCAGCCTGATATAACTTCCACTAGGTTTAGAATATCTAGGTCTTCATTTCCCATCCAGAGATGTGAGGAAACCAAGCCATGGACATGAAGCAATTAGTCCAGAGCAATAGGGACTGTCTTTCCCACACACCATCTTCCCCCTTCTTCCATATCTGAGAACATTCAGCCTGACCTTGGTAATTGCCCACATTTCCTCTTCACTCTTGCCTTGCAGGCACCTCACCAGGGCCTCTAAGTCTACCTGCCCACAAGCAGACAGGTTGGTCACCATTTGTAAATGGATTGGGGAGGGCTAGCTCATTCTCTCAGGCAGGGAAAGGAGTGTGCTCCCAGAACATGTTGAGTCCAAACAGCCCTCAAATTTTCTAGGTGGATTGCTGCAGGTGTGAACTTGTTCCAACTTCCCTGCTACTCAGAGGGGCCATCCCACTTGCTGACATGGTTCAGCACATGATGTCTGCCCCAGGGTACAGCTTTGCCAGCCACAGAATATATTCAGCTTCTGTGAAGCAGGGAGTGTATAGATTCTGATCTTTGGGACCTTAACAATTACTGGGAAGGCAACTCTTTCCAAGGTATGTCAGTGTCCCTTGTTGTCCCCACTGAAGAGACAGCAAAGGTGCTGAAAGTGAGGTGAAAGGGAGGCAGTTTGGGCTGGAGTGGTTGAGGTGACTCACTGTTGATACATTCTCAGATGAGCTGGAGATGAGGCCAGAAGAATGGCCACCCCACTCTCCATAATGGCATCATGGAAAAGTCCTTGGAACAGGGGGACACTACATGTGAGGACACTCTTTTCCACCGGTAAACTCACCAAAAATGGTGACCCTGTTAGGGTTGCCCAGTACAGGGCAGCCACTTGGTCCAGGTAGCCTCAGTTACCAGAGACGTGCTGATCTCCACTGATAGAGGTGGCAGGGACAGGGATTATGGGCTGGTCCGGGGTATACTCCTTCCACATTTCCCAGTTGAGCCCCATGCTTACCTGAAAAAGCCCAGGACATCCAGGAGGTACTGGATAGTGACCACCACCATAGTCTCAGAAGCTGCCAGAATGGATCCATCATACATGGAAGCCATGCCTACAATAGTGCACCATTGTGGATCCATACCATCACCTGTGAAAATCAAGACAGATACCATCTGGATCTCATCCAGCTCACATGCACCTGAACTACCCATAACTACCCATTGCTTTGACTCTGTGCAGCTACCTACATAGGCAGAAGTCAAGTAGGACTTCATCATCTGGGCCAAAAGTGATGGTCCCAACTTCAATTCAGTTGACGAGGACTCTCAGACTTTACTATTTATCCCACGAATGCATGGCTGGCTCAATTACTCTCAATGGAAATGAGAAATGGAAAAGAAAGAGATTTTCTAAATGGAAAGGGACTTTCTAAATGGAAAGAAAGGGATTTTCCTTTGTCTGTCCCACTTGAATATTAAGCAAAAATGTTATCTAATATCATTGGCACAACAGATAAACCATGGTTGAAGTCTTGGGTGATCTAAAGCTATTGCTCTTGGGCATCCAAGGATGCTCCTACCACAAATTTCTGATCTCTGGCCACAGCTAGGGGCTCATGATCCAATACCCAGGGGCCAGTTACCCACTCTGGTGACAAGCCTTTCTTGAAACAATTTGAGAGATTCATCTCATCAGGGTCTACACTGTAGCAGGAACCAAGCTGATCCTGTTACTCCTAATCTTTTTCTCCTTCTGGTGTGTGTTTATGTTTGTGTGTTGCTCAGTCTTTTACCAGGAGCCTTGCACTTGCCAGGCAAGTGAGCCAGATCCCCAGCCCACTTCCTGTCCTGGAGAAGAAATGTCTTCCCATCCCCTAGTCTGACACCCACAGGCAGTTTACAGCTCTCACCAGCATGGGCAGGAGTGTAGATGTTCAGGTGCAAGCAGTCCTCAGACGTGGGGATGTGAGGGATGGTCACATTTAACAGCATCCAAACGTGTACATTCCTTGTACCAGTCTTTTGCAGACACCTGGTGACAATGGTAATTAGTCCAGCTGTAAAGTGGTCAAAACCAGACTCTGGGTCCAGGCTTGGTTCTAACCACCCTCAGTGTCCTCTTCCGCACCCCCCACCCCCATGCCCTGCTCACACATAATCCTTCTCTCAAGTCCCTGTTCATCAGGGCACAGGTCGCAGACTCAGGGGAACGTTGAATGGAGCTCAGAATTCTAGGGAGGCCTCAGGTTTGATGAGGGTCTTGGATTTCACTCCTTCAGAAGCTGTGAAATCGTGCCTATTAGGTGCCTCTATGGGAACCATTGGCTGCAGGTGTTGACAGTCACCATTTATCTCTATATCCATTCAGTTCTGGATTAGAGGAGGAATCCCCACACAGGTGCTGCAAGTGGGAATGAAGTTTAGTTTCTCAGAAAGAATATTGGGATATACGCCATCCCAAGACTAGACTGTTAAGACAATAAGATGGAAAACACAGAAGAAATGGACAGATTCCTAGACACATATGAATTACCAAAGTTGAATGAAGAAGACCTAACGATTCTAAACAACCCAATATCAATCAATGAAATTGAAAGTGTAATTAAAAACTTACCAATCAAGAAAAGCCCGGGTCCTGATGGCTTCACTGCTGAATTCTATAAGATATTTAGAGAGGAACTA
Organism: Heterocephalus glaber; assembly: GCF_053883595.1. Classification (NCBI taxonomy): domain Eukaryota; kingdom Metazoa; phylum Chordata; class Mammalia; order Rodentia; family Bathyergidae; genus Heterocephalus; species Heterocephalus glaber. Next base: position 19,182,529 of record NW_028258137.1, read on the forward strand.
CTGCCACTACTGTTTAAACTCTTCAATGAAATTGAAAGGGAAGCAATACTCCCAAAATCATTCCTGGAAGCAAACATCACCTTGATCCCCAAAGCAGAGAAAGACTCAACTGAAAAAGAGAACTATAGGCCAATCTCACTAATGAACATAGATGCAAAAATCCTCAATAAGATACTGGAAAACAGAATGCAGAAGATCATCAAGAGATCATACACCCTGACCAAGTGGGATTCATCCCAGGGATGCAGGGATGGTTCAATATATGAAAATCAATCAATGTAATACACTGTATCAATAGAGCCAGGGACAAAAATCATATGATCATCTCAATAGAGGCAGAAAAAGCATTTGACAAAATCCAACATGCATTTATGATAAAAACCCTACAAAAAATTGGAATAGATGGTCTCTACCTCAATCTGATAAAAGCCATCTATGAAAAACCAACAGCCAATATCATACTAAATGGTCAAAAACTGAAACCCTTCACACTAAAATCAGGAACAAGACAAGGATGTCCACTATCACCACTCCTGTTCAATATAGTTTTGGAAACATTAGCCACAGCAATTAGATAAGAGAAATAAATAAAAGGAATAAAGATAGGAAATGGAGAAGTCAAATTGTCATTATTTGCAGATGACATGATACTCTACATAGAAGACCCCAAGAACTCCACCAAAAGTCTTCTAGACTTAATAACCAAATTCAGTAAAGTATCTGGATACAAGGTCAATGCACAAAAATCAATAGCTTTCCTCTACACAAACAACAGTCACTGAGAGAGAAATAGGGCAAACAATTCCTTTCACAATAGCACCCAAAAAACTGAAATACCTAGGAATCAACCTAACAAAAGAAATCAAAGATCTCTTCTCTGAAAACAATACCACTTTGAAAAAAGATAGTGAAGGGGATATCAGAAAATGGAAAGACATCTCTTGCTCCTTGTTAGGAAGGATCAACATAGTGAAAATGGCTATACTTCCAAAATTGCTATGTAGATTCAAAGCAATCCCAATTGAAATCCCAGCAGCATACTTCATAGACCTTGAGAAAACAATCCAAAAATTCATTTGGAACAAGAAGAGACCCAGAATAGCAAAAGCAATTCTAGGTAACAGAGACATGGCAGGGGGTATTACAACCCCCCAACTTGAAACTATACTGCAAAGCTACTGTGATAAAAACAGCATGGTACTGGCAAAGAAACAGACCTGAAGACCAGTGGAACTGATTAGAAGATGCAGAAACAACTCCAGACACACTCAGCCACCTCATCTTTGACAAAGGAGCCAAACACCCTTGCTGGAGGAAAGATGGTCTCTTTAATAAATGGTGCTGGAGAAGTTGGGTTTCAACTTGCCAAAGATTAAAACTAGACCTATACCTCTCACCATGCACTAATCTAAAATCGAAATGGATTAAAGATCTAAATGTAAAAACAGAAACACTGAACCGGCTGGAACAGAGGTTATGTAGAACTCTTCAAGACATTGGGGTAGGAAAAGACTTTATGAACAAAACCTCAGTTGCCTGTGAACTAGTACAAACAATCAACAAGTGGGATATCTTTTTACTAAAAAGCTTCTGCACAGCAAGAGAAACCACCAGCAGTGTGAAGAGACAACCCACAATGTGGGAATAAATTTTCACCAGCGGTCCTTCAGACAAAGGTCTACTATCTTGAATCTATAAAGAACTTAAAAAAACCAGACCTCCCAAATTTAAAGACCCAATCCAAAAATGGCCATCTGAAATGAACAGACATTTCTCACACAAAGAAGTAGACATGGCAAATAAACATATGAAAAAATGTTCAACATCACTGGTCATTCAAGAGATGCAAATGAAAATGAAGCTGAGATTCCACCTCACTCCAGAAAGAATGGCTGCTATCATGAAATCAACAACAACAAATGCTGGTGGGGCTGTGGGGAAAGAGGAACACTGCTCCACTGCTGGTGGAAGTGTAGATTGGTGCAACCACTGTGGAAATCAGTATGGAGATACCTCAAAGAACTAGGACTGGAAGTCCCATTTGACCCAGCTATTCCCCTGCTGGGTATCTTCCCCAAAGAATTAAAAGAATCATACCACAGTGATATATGTGCACCCATGTTCATAGCACCACAGTTTGTAATAGCTAAAACTTGGAAACAGCCCAAATGCCCATCAACTGGAGACTGGATAAAGAAAATGTGGTTTAAAGAAAAAAATAAAATGGAGTACTACTCAGCCATCAAAAATGAGAAATTAGAGACATTTATTGCTAAATGCATGCACATTGAGGCGATACTCTTAAGTGAAATAAACAGGACACATCTGTGTAAATACTGAATAGTTTCTCTAAGTGTGAGAAACTGAAAGTATAAATAAGGACTAAAAGGTATAATAGGTAATGTGAAATAGGAAGAAAAAGGGCAAAGAGGAAGGGGAAGTGGGAGGGGTAGGAGAAAGGAAAGAAGGGAATGGAATTAATATGAGAAAATGAAAAAATGGAAACAAAGTCTTTGTAAATAGGGAGGGATGGAGGGGTTGAAGGGAGGGCAGGGGAAGGGGGAAAAAATAAGAACCAAGAGAGTATGTAAAGTTGCATATCTCCAATGAGGAATGTCATTATATTGTATACCTAAAATGTACCAATAAAAGGATAAAAGAAAAGTCTAGACCGTTAGGGAAATTCGTCTCTCCCACAGAGTCTCCACTGGCTACAACTTTGGCTTGTTCCATGAGCAATGGGATCTGGCCCTGTCAGCAGGCACTGTGAGTCTGGAAGGTAGGGACTCCAAGGAGCCACCACTGCTGCCCTCCACAGACATCTGTAATATCTGTTGCTTTTGTCAAAGTTTCTCCAAAGTTCATAGGCCCAACCTCAGCCTCCCTCAGAGTCATCTCTTCTGGAGGCAGAGAAGACTTGGTATAACACAAATCTAGGGTGTAATGTGTCAGTGCTTCCTTTTTCAGGAGCTGGAGTTAGTGTCCTTAGGCTCTCAAGTCCAGAGCCAAATGCCTGTCAAAAATTTATCCAATCTTTGGAGCTTCAGTACACTTATACTTGGAATATGCTTACAGCAGAGAAAAACTGTCTGTGGGATTTTGATGAAAAAACTACAGCAGCCTGGGCCAGAATTCAAAGGTCCTGCTCCCACCCCAGCACCTTTATTTCCCCAGCTCCCCAGAGAGCTTACATGGCAGGGTAGGTATTCCTCATGCCACTCTAGGGCTCAGGAGCCTCAGGGGGTGCAAACTGAAGCAGTCCTACAAGTGGCTTGGCAAAGGGAATTCCCAGGAAAGTATGGATCCCCTATTGATACCATTCACATGGATGAGCCTTCCTGTAGCACGCTTGTGTGAGTAGTCTGGATGGGGCTGGCAGAGTCCTAGACTGTGAGCAGAGAGAAGCATATAAAGGTTGCGTGTGCCCAGTCAGCCACCTCCTACACTGAGGGTGTTTCTACATCCTTGCCATCCTCTGCTCCACATTGTCAAGGGACCCTGACTTGTTGTGGCTGTCACATTCACCTATCCAAACACTACCAACACTAGGCCTGACTCAGCCTATCTTGCATGACCCCTCAGGCTCCTTGGGGCTTAAAACCAACACTCAGCATCCAGTAAAGTTTCTCATACCCTAATGGGGTGAGAATGGCCTTTGTATTAACTGTGCAATGACTGAGGCACTGGGAGGTCTGTGGAAATCGACCAAAGTCTCCCATGACTGAAAAGTCTCCTGTCCTCAGGGATCTCACACTCAAGGTGGAATGACATAACAAAAGCATTCTTTTTGTTGAGAGTGATATGGTGAGGAGTACTAGAGAGAGATGCAAAGCTGTTACTGACCGTAAAAAGCCTGGCCTGCCAGAGGCTGAAAAGGAGGAAGCAGTTCACACTTACAGAAGGGTTGAGATGAACTCAATTGTCCAAATCCTGATAGTTGTTGAAAATAGATGATGGCCACATAGTATTTGTTGACTCTTCTCTCTATCTCAGACTATGCACCCCTGGGTCAGTCCTGTTCTTCTCAGTGCCTCGGGGTGCAAGGAGGTTCAGTTTAGGCCCAAGGTTCTCATGGTTCTTTCACGGTTATTTTAATGTCTACCAGCTGACACTTCCTAAACACTTCTCTCCTGCTCCCTCAGCTTCTTTCTCTGCAGAATGTGGCAGATCTGGGATAGATCCCATAAGGAAAGTTAAACACCTCAAAACATCTTGTGGAACTAGTGCTCCCCTCCCCCACATAGATCAGCATGTCTGATGACCCCTGGTACTGCTGAGGAAAGGGGAACAGCCACTTACAGGCACCAGACAGGGTAATTTGGTAACATCTTTCCAAGTTCAAAGACACACTCCTCTAACTGCCTACATATGATGCCTTGCCAGATGGTATCTCTGTCCATTTAATTTACTGTGACCATCAGGTACTGATGCCTGATGCTTGTTACAGCACGGGACAAAGCCTGCTGCAGTGTGTCTGCTGGGAGACTGGGTACATCCACAATGCTGCATCCTCAAAGAGAGAGCCCTCCCATATCAGGAAGTGGGAAAGCCCAGGACTACAAAGGACTCAGTTTGTGACTACTTAGGTGAAAACCAAGGAGGGGTGTGCTCCCTCACCTATTCTTAGGCACAATCTTGGACACCATGTGGAAGACTCAGTGACCTTGATAGTCCCTTTGAAGAAGCCAAAGGATGGGACAGAGGAGGGTGGACCCATCTCTGTGCCCTCTTATGGCTCCCCAATTGCACTGAATGAACATAAATCCAAGCCAAAGACTGTTTAAACAGGAGCTATAGGTGAGATTGGGCAGACTTTCCTGCATGGAAGTCCTGGTGACCTTCAAGAGTCCTGGTGATAAATAGCAGGTAAGAGAGGAAGCCTGGCAGGGTAGGCCATGGGAGTGAGGCAGTGAGGAGATCATCAGGTCCCACACCAGGAACCTTTGGGTGAGAGAGTCAAAGGGAGCAAACACACCTTGCATGCGGAGCCCTTCTGGCATCAGCTCCTGATGAGAGTCCTTATACTACCTGGTTGCCATAGAGCACATCACCTTTGCCCAGAAGCCAATCCATGTCTTTGGCCCAGATCAGGTGCCTAGGATACAGAGACCCAGTGGCCTCTCAGTTCAACTTTGGGATAAGGTGCTCAGGGGCTTCTGTGTCTCCCAAGACCTGTGATTTTGCTTGGGCATCTTTGGAGAGTGGTAGGGCAGTTTTATGGCCAAGGGGATATCACAATCAGAAACAAATGGCAGTAGAAAATTATTGCTATAATTGCCGTTACACCTAAAGGCCAGGAGGAGTTATAGCCACAACCATACATACAGAAAGGATATGTCCCAAATCGTAGCTCCTCTACCAGAAACTTCAGGCCTGCCAGTCCCGTGCTCCTTAGCAATCCTCATACTGGACTCCTCCTTGGTGTTGGACGCCCTCAGGCAACTGACCCTTTCTTTGCTTCAGGGGCCCATTTTAGGGGTTTGGTGGGGGGCATTTTGTGGACACAGTTTTCCCACACTGTCATCTGCTGCCTCCCTGTATCTCTTCCCTTCTCTCTCACATCACCCTCTCTGCCCCTGCAGTTTCTGGCTCTGGCACTGCCTACTTTGGCAGATGTGACCCTGGTACCTGTCATCTTCTGCAAGACTCTCACCTTGGCCTGGAACTAGAAGAATTAAAAGCCTGCAGGCCACAGTGCTCAGCAAGGTTGGAAGTCTGTCCAGTCACATGGTCAGTTTGTCTGTGTGTCCTGTGTTACTGGGGGTGCCCTCTGTTTCACCCACAGACAGCCTTGGTGCAATGTGGTACAGGTTAGAATTTGAACCCAGCTGCGGGGGGGGGGGGGACATTGGATGGGCCAGACAAGGTAGGTGCTGCTGGGGAGTGGCATTGATTGGGCACAGGTTCCAGGAACCAGTGCCAGCACGCAGGGCATGGCTGCCTCCCTTCTGCCTCAGGCCTTTTTAACATTGTTCTGGAAAATCATAGAAAGAAATGCACGGAGACTCAGAATTCGGGTAAAATAATAAAAGTTTTACTTGCAAGCAGGCGGGACCACCGGAAACTGGTCTGGTTAGTGTCTGCCCACTGTGTTCTTTGTTATTCACCTTTTATACTTTTGTTAGTCATTATCTCATCCCTAGTGGTCTTTATTAAGTAAATAAATTTCCAAATTCTGCTTAATGGTTAAACACAGGTGGTTTCTGTCACCGATTACAGTCCTAAACACATGACAGTTATGGCACATATATCATAAGTTTGTTCAGGGATTGCCACTTTGTTCTTCAGAGCTAAGATGTTTTCTATAGTGGAGCTACAGATCAAAGGAGCTATACAACCTTCACTTTAAACAACAAAAGCAAAGGGCTAAGGCAAGCTTTTAAAGGGATACACTACCTATTTTGCTTTCACAACTACTTTAATAGCTAATCTACTAAACTTATTTTAAAACTTTTCTCTATCAAAGGCAGCTTTGAGACACCAGGAACCCTCTCCTCAAACTTGGAGTCACTGAATCCACTGTCTTTGCAGTCACAGGCATGAGGGTAGCAGTCACCTGGAGGGAGCAAGAAGCTATAATTGGAGAACTTGGGAGCACTTCTCTAAGGAGGTTTCATCAGAGAACCCCTAGAGATGGGGAAGGCGAGCTACCTTTGATGGAGCTAAAGGGAACAGCTTGAACAAAGGCAGAGAGGTGAGGCTGTGCCCTTGATCCTGAGGGCTCCCTCTTTGCCTCCTGGACTCATAGTTGACTGGGTTCCCTTCAAGGTCCCTCATCCCCTCATAGTCCTGGTGTAAGGGTCTCTACCACCCTCCTCTCTTCCTATTCTTTCATGATGGTTTTATGTAAACGCACTAGAGACTCTGGCAGTACTCTCCCCTCCACTCATACTAGAGATTGAATCCAGGGCCATGGCTCTCACATCTTTTAAATTATTTATTGTGCTAAATTGCCTGGGCTGGACTGAAACTTGTGATCCTCTTGTCTGAGGCTCACAGAATGTTAAGATCACAGGTGTGTGCCAGCACATTTCTTAAGAATCCACCCTCTTCTCACTCCTACCTCTTACCTGTATCTTTCCTTGTCCCCACTTCTGCCAAAATGGAATTTACAGTTATTTATCCACTTGAGAAACATAGCTGAACCTGTTGATTCTACACTTGATCTTAACCAAAAGGCTGAGAGGCAATTGAAACTGTTGATTCTAGAGCTGATGATCCAGTAGGACTCTTCCTTTTTTTCCCCAGTAGTACTCTTCTTGGACTATGGTATTTCTGGCTTGGTAGATTCCAAACCATGGCGAATCCTTCCAGGATAGAGGGAAGAGTGCAAATGTCACCAGTGCCAGCCCAGCCAGACTACTGGAGGAAGTACACAGGCTCAACATCAGGTGATCTCTATTGTCCACTGACAACCAACCAGCCTTGGCCTCTTCATACAGCCCCCAGGGAGTGGCATCCCACAGTCCAATGTCCCTAGCATCTTTTCTCAGCCTTTTCATGGATTGAACATATTGCAGGTAAGTTGGAGTAACCAGTACACAAATGGGGACAGGATATCTTGCTTGAACTTCACCCAAATAGCAAGACATGTTGTTGATTCAGTGGCCTCTATGTAATACTGCTGGTCTAAGCCATGGTCCCAACCCTGCCTGAGCAGATGCTCTCATTGCCCATCATTCTCTTTATCTAATTAAAAGCTGTGTTCTGAGTGATGAGAGATCCCAGATTCTCCAAGCTCCAGATCACTGTACAAGCTCCTTCATGATAATGGGACAGCACAGTGCTTCTTCCTAATCCTGGAATTGCTTTCTATCACTGCTGGGGTGAACATCTCTATGTGTTCTGTCACTGAGTCACCATTTTACCAAAGCCCTGACATTGATGATGGCCCATCATCGACAATGTAGAATGAAGATTATCAGGAGCATTTCTTGGGGAAGAGTTTTGGACATTTACAATTTGTTGTGTTGTTATCCCTGCCTCCACATTATGAATTGATACAAAACTTTTATCTTTCATTGTCATTCTGACTTTAAGGAAGAACATGAGGTCCCACAATGTCAGATCCAGTAGATGAGGATACATCATAATGTTTTTGTTTGAGAGAAATTCCCAAAACATTTAAAAAAAGATTCAGGACAGCAGGGCAGCCCAAATATACACCCACAAAAGAGGACCTCCAGAACTGCTCCAGACAGTGGCAAGTGTGATAAGAATGTACTAAGCAAGTATTTTGAGAAGGAATAAATGGCAATGTCTTTTAATATAATCTATTTAAAAATTTTTATTTGCACACTTACTATATTTGTTGATCACACCTCATGTAGGACTCTAGAAATAGACAGACAAATAGGGAGATGTAAGCAGAGGTTAAAACTTCAGGAATCAGAGCAATGAGATACTTCTACAAATGGATTCAATAGAACATATTTAAGACCCATAGGTCCAACTGTTGATGAGGATATGTAGCAACTGGATTTCTCACATATGGTTGTCTGGAATGCAAATTGTGCAGTCATTATGGAAAACAGTTTGGCTTTTTCCTTAACAGGTGAACACACACTTGTAATATGACTCAGAAATTTCCCCCTCAGGTCTTTGCCCCAAAGGAAATGAGAGCATGTGTTCACACAAAGATGTGTCTGCAAACGTTCAGAGTTTAATTAAAAATAATCACATGTCCTGAGTTCAATCCCTGGTATTAAAAAAAAATCAGACAATTAAGTCACTCCTAAGTGCTTCACCTGGGGAGTGGGCATGAGTGTTGTCTCCCTACATGGAATGTTGCCCCACAATAAAAGGAAAGAAGTACAGCTTGAATCTCAAAAATGTTAGATGAACAGACAGAGCCAGTCACAATGATTTCTTTGATATGACATTAAAGCAAGAACAAAGTGTAGTAACAGAAAGCAGTTAGGAGTTTGGCAGGGAGCCTGGTGGAAGGCAGTGATAATGGTAAACACACTTGAGGAGAGTCTTTGAAGTAAAAGAAACATCCTGATACTTGATGTGGTAGTGGTTGGATGTCTCATCCTTTTACTCAAATCTGCCAAATTATGAGGCTATAATAGTTGAATTTGTTTGTATGTATATTATTCTACAATAAAGGTCTAAAAACTCCTAAAATGCTCAAAAATGTTCTGAAAACTCACTTTGGGAAGTATCCTGTGCATCTATAGTACTGAAAACATTATATGGACAGGTCTACAGCAGGAGCTCAGTAATCCTTTCAGAACCCAGTGGAAGTAGCATGCACCACACCTTGCGTCTTAAAAGGAACAAGGCCTTAATTACTAGTAACTCAGAGCTATAATATGATCCCAATTATTTTTGCAAATCAGCCTTAGAATACTGGCCATATAGCTGAAAGTCATACCAGACCTTACGTTTTCTAGATAAATTATTATTTGCTCACAAAGGCAAAATGCCAATTTCTGATTGATACATATGCAAATAATTTTTTGAGCTGCATGGAGGCTTCTTTGCTTAAAGTGTTAAGTCTTTATGATCCTTTTGAACCTAAGTTCTTTAAGATTTCTTACCAAAATTCATTAGATTCTTAATATATATTCACTTAATTGGTTTTTTCTCATTTAATCTGAGAAACAAGAAGATATTTGGCTTCTATCTGTATTTAGGTCCTTGGTTTAAAAAGAAAGAAAAACTCATATGTGAGTGATCTCTCCTCAGTTGAATAAATTTTCTATACTTTTGAGTTTGGGGACACTGAATATAGATCCATTGATTGTCCTTTCATTTCAATTTCTAGAATTTAACTCAACATTTTCTTTACTTCTGACTGGCATGATAGGCTTAGAAAAACAGTTGCTTATGAGAAAGTAAAAACAACCATTAACCACCATTTTTTGAACAGAATTGCATTTGAAACATGTATGAATATATATTATCATGTGGAAAAAAAAAAAAAGGAACAAGGCCTTTCACTTGAGGAACTCAAGTCAGCCCAGGCTTAACGTTACTCTTGTCTGCCAACTTGTGTTCAGGATGGACAAGGGCGGGATGTTCATCTTTTACCCAAGATGTCCAGAGGGTCTGTGGTTAAGTATAGTGGATGAAGGAAAAGGGATGATCCCCCTGGGACAACAGGTGCTCAGGAGGAAGAGTTGGTCCGAGGCAGAGGCACAGAGGGAGGCAAGGGTCTCTGAGATAAGGAATACAGCCTCTTAATGACAGAGAGAAAATGCTTTAGGGGAACAAAGAGCCAGATTGAGCACAATTTGGAACCTGTGGACAGTGAGAAAAAGTATTGAGAGGTTTTTTTTGGGGGGGGGGCTGGGGAAGGAGAAGTTTAGTGAAAACAATGAGGTGAGAAAGAAAATGAATCACATGGGCACTCATGGTGAGTGGGAGATGGTCAAGGGGTCAGGAGATATTGAGGGGAATTCTGAAAGGCAAGAAAACACCTTCCTGGAAAGAGGGGCCACAAGACATGAATCTGTTTTCCTGGATGTGTCTGGATCTTCTGTCCACCAATCCCATTAAAAGAAAAATCTTACAGTTAAACCTCTTGGGGGTGGGGCAATGATAATGTGTGTGTGACCCCCATAGTGTCTGGAGATCAGCTAAGAATAAGAGCAGACTTCAGGAGACAGGGCACTGAGGACACACCTGACCTCCAGGACAGGATGGCCCAGGATCCAGGGATCAGGGGACAAGCCTTGTCCTGATTATCACAAAAATGGAGCCAGTCACCACTTTATGACAAATAGAGATGAGTTCATGTGTTTTTTCAATGTTAATGATAGATTAAGGGGGACCATAGGTCCATTTTCAATTGTTGATAAGCTCAGTGGCTGATACTGGGGAGCTCTAAACGCTATGGTCTTCCAAGCTTTTGTCAGCCACATTCATATGTTGAAGCCTAATATCCAATGTGACTTAAGTGGGAGGAGAAAGAGGCTTCCAGATGTGATGAGATCATGAGGGCCATTGTTTCCCCCTTTTACCAAGTGAGGTCAAAGGGAGATGTTATCATCTATGAGCCAGAGAGCAAGAGCAAGAGCAAGAGCAAGGCCTCACCAGACACCAACTCTGCTGGAAATTTGAGTTGCGTCCCTCAACCTCCAAACTATGAGTAAATCTCTGTTATTTATAAGCTTGTGATATTTTTTATTATAACATCCTAAAGGTACGTAGTCTTAAGGTTTGGATAATGAGGTTTTCTATTGGGCCTTTACACATCTGAGAACATTAGGGACTTGCTGAGAGGTGGATATAGGATTGTGACACCCAAGTGAGGGCAAAACATCTTTCTCAAAGTAATAAAAGTTTGGAGTCTGGGGAGAGCAAAGACACAGGGCAGGAAGAAGGAGAGATGAGGAAAGAAGGAGGAGCCCAGGCCCAGAAGGTTGTTGAGGAAGGTGGGCATCCACTGGGACTTAGCCACTCACAGTGCCTTGGGGAGTGTTCTGAGTGTACTTTACGTGTGGAAACACATGGCAGGCTTGGGAATGAACATTATGCAGTGGGTTCTCCACAAGTGTTGACTGAATGGGTGGATGTACAGTGGATGAAGGGCAGTGTGAATGTAGTAACAACCTTGGCTCCTTGGTGGGGAAGTGGTATCACAAACAGACCTGATCTGCAGTCAAGACCGCCCTACCTGCCCCACACAGGGAGCTACAGCTCTGTGTGCTTCTCTTCAGCACCCTTTAGCTCCTGGATCTTCTAGGGCAGGGTCTCTGTACACAACTTCATCCTGTGGGCCTTTGGGTCATGGCCCATGATAGCCCGGATGTCCAGCTGCAGATAGAGCTCCTCCTGGTCCCATGTAAGCCAGTGTGGCAGGCCCTCACTAATTCCTCTGGACTCATGCCCTCTCTACACAGTGGGGCCCTCAGTCTGAGCCTGAAAAGCTTAGACCTGAGCACCTTGATTTGGGTCAGGCCAGATAGTCAAGCTGGCCAGGGAGACCTGGGTGATGAGAATGGGAATTTCCAATGTAGGAAAGCAAAGACTTCCCACTAGCTCCATGTGGAGTGAGGAAGGAACTGAACCACAGTGTGACTGAACCACAGCTGTGGTCCATTATCAAGGTCACTTAGAGAGGGATGAGTGACCTGTACCCGTGTCCCTATCCATGTCTATGTAGGACCTGAAGTTGGGAGGACATTATGATATGATTAAGGACACACATTTGCTAATGAGATCAACATAGACAAGAGCAACATCTGATGTTCATGGCCTGTGGAAAAGTTGAAGTAGGGGGACACGTAGTCACCCATTTTGAGCATAGTTGGCCCAATACTTTATGATCCTGCTCAGCAGCTCCTCCTGCTCAGTGAAGTCAATTGCAGAGAGGAAGAGGACAAGGGCCCAGATCCTCACTGACCCCCATCTCACTGCCCATTCATGCACAATGGTTAACCAGCTGCAGCCTAAAGCTAGACCCTAGGCCTGGTGCCTTCTTCCCCCACATACTCTGGAGTCAGGCCCTCTATTTTCACTGTTTGCCTTTCCTCATCCCAGCCTCTACCTAAGTCATCCTGGGGTGGTTCCTGTCCCAGAAGTCCCCTTCTTCCTGTGACACTGGGAAGTCATTCAAGAAACATTCAAGTGATGCCTGAGAGTTCCTCTGTGCGGCACCTGTGCTAGACACTGTGGTGGGATCACAAGCTGCAGTGGCTCAGATTCTAATTCCAGCACAGCCCTTTGGGCTCTAAGATAGTACACACTAATCCCATCTTGTGTCTGAGCCTCAGGTTGCTGGATCCATCCCAGCTCCTGATGATCTGGGAAGACATACGTTGCTTCTGTAGTAGGGGGATCTGAAGACAAAGAGGACCTCATCACCATGGTCTACTTACCTGTTGGGGTTGAGAATGATATCATTGTAGAACTTAGATGGATGTTGGAACTCATAGAAGTAGAGAGAGCCATGGGAACATGAGGATACAGACAGGCTATGCTGTGGTGGGACTTCATCTGAAGCTCCCCTTCTTCACTGTTGGAAACAAGATATCTAGGTACCAACCTGGTTGGAATCTGGGGTGTGAAGTATTGGGCCCCAGGGTAGAGCAAAAACAGTGGGAAAGGTCTTGGATAAATTATGACATTATACTTCCTAGGTGAGTAGTTTGAGCAACTTACTGATTATTACTAAACTCAGTTTCCTCATCTGTACAACGTGGGGGTGGGAGCTACTGTCTGTTTCTTACACTAGCCATGAGGATTTCCTGAGATAAGAGATGTAAATGCCTGGTGTCATAGGCCCAACAAAGGCATGGGTGTAGACCCGAATACCACTTACCTCACCTGCGACCCACATCTCTGAACTGCCCACTAGGGAGTCACACCTCAGTTGCAGATGTGCTCACACTGAAAATACGCTACTTCAAGTGCAGGGCTCATGAGCATAAAGTCTTCCATCACGTTCTAATGCTGGACTTTGAGAGTCTGGGTTCTTGATTGTCCTCCCAGTACTCTCTGTGGACAGGTCACCAAATACTGCAGGCAACAACAGTTTGGTGGTGTGTGGGTGAGGTTAGGTGGGTCTCTCTCTCACATTCACTGTTGCTCTTGTTGTCATGGACTGAGCTTGGACCCACTGCCTCACGAATGTTGGTTGATAGTTTTACTACTGAACTACATATCCATAATCTTCTTGCAGAACAAATTTCCTCCAAACCCCAGCTGATCACTATCTGATACTCCTAGGCAATGTAGAGTCCTTATCAGCATGGGCAGGTGGAGTAGTTCATAGGATCAAATTCAAAAGGTTCAGACCCTCTGCATTCATTATGCTAGGATTTGCAGATACCATGTATCAATAGCAGAAGCTTTTTCCAGGACCTGTGGAGTGGTCAAAACCAGACCCTGGGTTCAGATTTGCTCTGAACTAACCTCAGTTCTGAATCTCACTGATGACCTGTTTATGTATAATTCTTTTAAAAAGTCCCTCCCCATCAAGGCACAGGACATGGGCTCTGGGGACCTGGGATGGAGCTCAGACTTCCAGAGAGGCTTCAAGGTTGTCGAGGGCCTTGGATCTTATTCCTTTTAGGAGCTGAAAAATTCTTACTCTTGATTCGTACTCTTACTTCTGTGAGAACCATTGGCTGTAAGTGTTGGCACTCACCACTTATTGCTGTATATATTCAGTCTTGGATAGGGAGAAGCTCCCCCACTGGTGCTGCATGGATGAAGGAGGTTAGTGGCTCACAGAAGAGCAGTGAGGTGTCCCTCATCAAACAACCAGACACTCAGGGAATCTCATCTCTATCAGTCTTTTCTTATAAGAACATACACTTGCTTCTTGCCAGTGGCACCTGATGTTCTTGATTGGCATAGTGGGTGCAGAGCATGGGTCCCCAAAGATCCACTACTTTGCACTCCTCAGGGATATTTTACTGTCTACTTCTGCATTCAGGGCTCCTACACTTTCAGACACAATCCAAACCTTTCCCAGAAACACTTCTGAAGGCAGAGAACAGTTAGAATAACTCAAATCTGGGGACATTATGTCTCTAGTTTGTTTTTGAGAACCTGGAAACAATACCTTCTGGGTGTCAAGCCCTCAGCCAGAAGCCTGGCAAAGTTATTCTACCCTCTGGAGCCTCAGCATACTCATTTGGGGAATCCCACCAATGCAGAGGAAAACTGGCTGTAGGATTTAAATGAAAGACTCAGAACTCAGAGCAACACCCCTGTTCAGATGAGGGTCTGAATTTATCCAGTTCCCAAGAAAGCTGACATGGCATGGTTGGAGTTTCCATGCCTCCTACCATTTCTGGGTTCAGCAGCTTCAGGGGGCACAAACCACAGTAATCTTTGTTGTGGTTTGGCAAAGGAAATTCCCAGAAAGTTGTGGACACCCATGTTGCTGCCCTTCGTGTGAACTAGGCTTCCTCACACTCCCCATGTGTTTTATCTGGATGGGTCTGGTAGAATCCTGGGCTGTGGGAAGGCAATGCAAAACAGGCTGGATCTTTCTAATCAGCTACCTCCCACATGTGGGTGATGCCTCTTTCTTGTTATCTTCAGCTCAGTATTGTCAAGGAACTCTGATATGCAAGTGCTGCTTTCACACAGTTCTAGCCTTTCCCACTCAGCCCCCACTCCTTTCACTGGGCCTGTTCCCAACCTATCTCAACATGCCCACTCAGGCTCCTGGGTGCCTGGCACCATCATTCAACCCTTGTAGCCTCCAGCAAAGGATGCTTATTCACTGATGCATCATTCACTGAAGGGGGAGAGGGTCCTTTGTATTAACCCTGCCATTTTTTTGTGAGGCACAGGGAGGACAGTGGAAATCAGTGGAAAAGTTTCCCATCCTCAAGGATCTCATGCTGGAGGTGATATTCCATAAAGAAAGCAAGGAGTGGTATTCTTAGGAGAGCTAGGAAACAGATGTACAGCTATGATCAGACCATAAAATACCCAGCCTGACTGGCTGGGATCAGAAGGGGAGGAAGCAATTGAAAGTCACCTAACCATCCAGATAAAAGTATGTTGTCTCATCCAGATTGTTGTGAAGGTAGATGATGGACACGTCATGTCTGTTAACTATTTTCTACCCCATAACAGGCCCAACCCTCGGTGCTTTGTACTCTTCAGTTACCCTGATCCTCTCTACAGGAGTGTGTTCAGTCAGACTCATGGTTCTCTTGTTGTCATCTCCACAAGGTCATTTTTCCTGCCTCTGCACACCCATGATAGCCTCACCCTGGCCCCCAGGAGAAGAAGCAGATGCCTTTATCTCTGTAGAGTGTTGTGGCTCAGCCCCAAGGTCTTGGTCAGCTCTCAGGCCAGTTCCTTCACTGCTGCACTTACGGGCAAGCAGCCAAGCAAAACCTTGCCCAGGCTACAGTTTGCACTTGTCCGGGAGTAAGAGTGTTGCCAGCAAGCAACACTGAGTGGCCAGCAGTCTCTGCAAGCCAGTGGCCAGCAGGTCATGGCCACCTCCTCCCTGCTCTGATTCTTTTTGGTTTCCTCTCAATGCACTCAATGTGACTTCTGCAGGCCCTGTGTGATACCAGAAAGCCTTTCCTTAATTTGGGGGTTGCTGTGTTCACTTATTTTGCAGTCAAAGGTCCACAGAGACAGCTGGAGGTGTAGAGGAGCGAGCAAGAAGCTGTAATTGGAGAACCTTGGAGGGCTACTGAGGAGGTACAGAAAGAACGTTTTAGTCACTTTTTTGGTCACAATAGCTAACAACCCCAATTTAAAGGAGAAGATGGTTTTTTTTCTTCACACTTTCAGAAATTTCAGTCTATGCTCAGCTGGCTCCAATGCAGAAACAGGATGGTGGCAGAGGAAATCTGCTCAAATAATGATGACCATAAGCAGGAAGAGAAGGGAGGAGCCTGGGAGGTTTGGGTCATGCCTCGTGGATCCACTACCTCTAGCCACATCCACCTCTCAATAGCAAGTCAGCTTTGGCACCACTGTGACCCAAGAAACTTAAGCACATGAAGCTTTTTGGGGACAACCCAGATCTAAACCACAAAACAGAGGATTTCTATAGATGGGGAATTGGATTTAACTTTAATGGAGCTGAAAGGAGCAGCTTGAGCAAAGGCAGGGAAGTCTGACTGTAACCTCTGTAGTGAAAGCTCCTCTTTGCCTGTTGACTTATTGTTGACTGGGTCCTTTTCAAGGTCCCCTTCTCCTTATAGTCCAGTTGTGTGAGTCTTCATGGACTACTCTGTATTCTATCATGGCTATTTTATTGGAGCACACTGGAGACTGCAGCACTTTTAAAGGACTCATTCTTCTACTTACCCCCTCCTCCTTGTGGCTTCCTTGTGGCCCTATCCCAAAAGATGGTGTCTACTGTCCTTTATCCACTTGACAATCATTTAACAGAACTTATTGGTTCCAATGCTGTGGATCCTTCAGGGCTCGGCCAGTATAATCTCCAGGAGACAGACACACATGATGTCTCTGAGACACAGACCCATATCCAAGAGATTCTGACTACCAGGATACAGCCAAAACAGGAGGAGGTAGCAGCCTGACTTCCCAGAGGCAATGGTTTGAGCTCAACCTCATGCAGCCTGTAGTGCCCACTGACAACCAGCCATGGTCTCTTCACAGAGCCCCCAGTGGTCTTAGGTTCACAGAGCCCAGTGTCCCAAGCAACCCATTTAGGTGCTTTCTAGGAGGAACCATACTTGGAGTCAATTGGAATAGCCAGCACAGAGCAGGGGACAGAGATTCATCACCTCCACCTAATCAACAGGGCCAGTTGTTGATTCAATGTCTCCTATCCAACTCTTTGTTGTTCCAAGCCATTGGTCCCAGACTCCAACTGCCCAGCTGTTTGCTCTGCCCTTAAGTCTCTTAAACTAATTTACAGCTGGACTGTGGGTGCTGAGAGAGCCCCAGCTCCTCCTAGCGCAAGGTCATGGTTCAATTCAAACTCCTAGATGTTAGCTGGACAACACAGTGCTCTTTCCTAATCCCAGGGCTGCTGTTCACTACTGCTAGAGTGAAAGGTCCCATGTACTCCCCACTACTGCATCATTTTAATGAAGCCCTGACAATGATGATGATCAAAGTAGTAGTAAAAATGTATAATGAATAAATGTCTCAAGAGTGTTGGGGGGGGAGGTTGAAAACTTACATATATATATAGTGATGCAGAAAGAGAGACACAGGGAAAGACAAAGAGATAAACAGAGAAAGGTGCAAGCCCAGGCAAAAAAAGGAAAAGAAAAGAAGGAAAGAAAAAAGAAATAGAATCAAATCAAATCAATAGAATCAAATTTAAGACCCAACTCCAAATCTTGATGAGGATGTGGATCAACTGGCCCCATCATATATGGCTGGTGTGTGTGTGTGTGTGGCAGGGGCAAATCACACAGTCATTGTGGAAAAGAGTTTAGAATTTTCTTTAAAAGGTAAGCACACATTTGTCATATGACTCAGAAATTTTCCTCTCATTTCTGTACCCCAAAGGAAATGAGAACATGTGTCCACACAAAACAAGTCTGAAAGTATTTGAAGCAATTTTATTAAAAATAACCAAACATGGGCTGGGGGATTTAGCTCAGTGGTTCTGGCGCTTGCCTCCCAAGCGCAAGGTCCCAAGTTTGATCCCCGGTTCCAAAAAAAAAATAAAAATAAAAATAAAAATAACCAAACATGGAAGTCACTCAGGTGTGTGTAAGCTGGAAAGTGGACATGTGTGGTGTCTCCCTACATGGAACGCTGCCCCCCAGAGAAGTAAAGCTTGAATCATAAATACATTATGGTAAGTGACAGAGCCAGTAAAAAATGACTCTTTTTGCAAGATATTTCAGAAAAAGAAAAGTATGGCAACAGAAAGCAGTTAGGCAGTTTCCAGGAAGCAGGATGGAGGGCAGCGATGACTGTATAGGGGTGTGAGGAGAGTTTTGGCATTGAAAAAACATTTTGACTGTGATGTGCTGGTGGTTGGATTTCTCACATATTTACTCACATTTACCAAACTATATGGCCCAAATGGATAAACATAATTATATATGTTTCACAGGAAAGCTCTTAAAAATTAAGAGCACCCCCCCCCTTCAACACCCAAAACACTCTCCAATGCTCTAAAATCTAAGAAATACCTAGGCAACCCACTGTGGAGGAGTGTCCTATGAATCTTTAGAACTGAAAACTATACAAAGGCATGTTGGCTTCGGGAGCTCAGTAAAGCTTTCAGGATTCAGTGGAAATATGCGCTCGTGGGGTGCACTGAAAAGGTCTCTTACCTTCCAAATTCCTCAACCCAGGGTTAACGTTATCCTTCCCTGCCACCTAGAGTCCAGCCTGGGTAATGTGGGGATCTTCATCTTTAAACCAAAATTCAGGATATTCTGTATTTAAGTTTAAATATAATGGTGGGGTGGTGGACTTTCTTCAGATATAATGGTGGGGTGGTGGACTTTCAGGGAAAACCGGTACCCTCAGAGGACAAGTGAGTCAGAAGTAGGGGAATTAGGAGGATGGGGGTCCCAGGGTTGGGATAAAGGATAAAGCCTTTTAATGACACAAAGCACTTTGGGGGAACAAAGAGGTAGATTGACCACAGTTTGGCATCTTTGTATGAGAAAAAATAATACATGGCAGGTTTTTATTGGAGGAGCCAAAAAAACCTTAGGGAAAACAATGAGATGAGAAAGAAAATTAGTCACATGATGACAAAGAAGGATGAGTGAGCATCAGGGAGTGAGGAAAATGCAAAGAGAATTCTTATATGCAGGAGGACACCTCCTTGGATAGAAAGACTCTCAGGGAGACAGGGGACAGGACTTCTTCTGCTAGACATGTGTGGAGTTTCTAAACCCCAATCCCACTAGGAAGAAATACCTCACAGATCAACCTCTTTGCAGATTCACAATGATCATGCAGTGGTGGCCCTCACAGTGTGTGCAGACTCAATGCAAATAATAGCAGAGTGGAGCACAAAGGCCACTGAGGACCTGCATGGTTCTCCTGGGCAGCCCCCAACTGGCCAGGCAGGGTCTCTGTCCAGAACTTCAGCCTAGCGGCCTTCAGGGCACGGCCCTCAGAAGGCGGGATGTTCAGCTGCAGGTACTTCTCTTCATGGTCCAATGCAGGCCAGAGGGGCAGGTCCTCACCATTGGGGTTCCTGTGGACACCCCCTCCCAGCAGGAGGGAGGTCAATCTGAGACTTGCACAGCTCAGCCCTCAGTGCCCTGATTTAAATCGGGCTAGGAAGCCAAGCAGGCCTAGGGACCATTGCAGGAGTCCAGATATAGGAAAGAAAGGACTTCCCACTAGTGTCCCTTCATGTGAGCTGGTTGCCTGGACCTGTTTTCTTCCTCCCTTTCAGAGGCAGGCTGTGACTGAACCACAGCATGTGCGCCACCCTCCAGGTCAATGAGAAGGGGCTAAGTGACTTGTACTGATAAGGCCCCTCTCTGTCTATGTCCACGTGGGTCCTGGCATTGGGAGGCTGTTATAGTGTAATTTAGGACAATGTATGGTAATGAGGTCACCACAGACAAGAAGAGGGCCTGATAGGTTCAAGTCCCTTGGGGAGGTTGAGGGAGGGGCATCATCTCACCCATTTCTGGCAAAGTTCGCCCAGTACTTCATCATCCTTACGCTTAGCAGCTTCTCCTCCTCGGTGAAGTTAACTGCAGAAGGAAGAGGACAGGGCCCCAGGTCCTGGAGGATTCTTGTCCTGCTGTCCTTCATGCACCACACTCACCACCCAGCTGCAGCCTAACTCTTACCCCACACCTGGTCCCTTGCTCCCCCATATTCCCTGGACCTAGCCCCTCTCCTTGACTAAATTTCCATCCTCATCCCAGCCTTTAGCTGAATTGATTCTGGGATCATTTTTGTTCCAGGAGTCTCCTTCTTCCTTCTGACACTGAGAAGTCATTCAAGAAACAAATATGCCTTTGTGAATCCCACTGTGTACCCTGCTGGCCATGGTAAGGTGGGGACAGTTGGAAGAAAGAACACAGGTTAGAGTGGAAGGATTTGGATTCTAATCACACCATAAACCTTTGAGGTTTAAAATTGTGGATGCTGATCACAGCCTCTCTCTGGGCCTCAGTTTCCCCAAGTTGACAGTGAAGGCAGTCACTCCTCAGGGACCTAGCCAGAGCTCTATACCTGTGCATGGACATCAGGGAACACTCACGATGTATGCCGTGGAAGAAAAATCTGAAGACAAAGGGAACCTCATCGCCATGGTCAGCCTTCACATAGGGAGGCCTGAGGTTTTTGAGGTAGGAGGGAGGATGCTGGAACTCATAGAAGTAAACAGTGCCATGGGTACCTGAGGATGTGGAGAGGGTGTGACTTGGTGACCACTTACCTGGAGCACTGCTGCCTCATCTTTCATGATGTCATACCTAGGGAAAAACTGGCTAGAATCTGAATAGTGGGTCACCAAGCTGGAGCAAGAGCAATGGGAAGGGCCTCAAATAAGTCATGGCCTTGAACTTCCCAGCAGAGGACTTTGGGCAAATCGCTGTACACTATTTTCCTCAATTTCCTCACCTGTACAATGTCTGTCTCATACACTTCACCCTGGGGATTTTTTTATTAGTACATATTGGTTATACAGACTAGTGCATTTCATCTTGGCACTTTCGTATGCAAACAAAACATTCTTGGATGAATTTCTCCCAGTTACGACTCTCGAGCTTTTCTTCTCAGACCCCTAAATTGCTTCCTTTTCTCTACTATTCCCCCTTCTACAATCAGGTCATCTTTCTCTTTTTTCTTTCTTTCTTTTGTTTTTCTTTTGTCCTCAGATTCTTCATATTGAGAGCAAACATGCAATGCTGTACTTGATTTGATCAGTCTTCTTATTAACATGATAATCTCCAGTTCTATACATACTCATACAAATGATGTGAATTCATTCTAGGTTTTGGCTGAGTAACAGCCTATTGTGTCTATATGCCATACTTTCTTTATCCACTCATCTGTTGATGGGCACCTGAGCTATTATTTCCTTAGCTTAGCCATGGTGAACTGTACTGCAATAAAAATGGGTATGTGGCTATCTATAGTACATGGTGGGATCAGAAAACACAATGAAGTTTAAATTTAAGAGTTTATTACAGTAAAAAATGTATTGCCATTAATCCCCCTAAAAATAATCAATACACTCCCCCTCAATTCAAACATACGTTCTTGACAATGTGTCCTTTACTGTATTAAATTTTTTAAAAAATTTAAACATTCACCGTTCTTTTGCTCACCCTTTTTTCTGTCCATAAAAGTAATGATGGCACATCTTTAATATTAAAGAATTAGGCTATAAAAAAAAGCTCAGTACAAGGGCTGGGGATTTAGCTCAGTAGTTCTGGCACCTACCTTGCAAGCACAAGGTCCTGAGTTCAATCCCCGGTACCAAAAAAAAAAAAAAGCTCAGGCCAGATTTGGTTTTTAAAAGCTCATTTGTGCTCCTTGATGGGGGTGTAAAAAAGTTCCATGGGTTTGTTCACTTTCCAGTATTTCTCACTGACCAATTCCAACGAAAAAGAGCCATTTAATACAGTGAACTGGCCCCTGGCTGTTGCTATATAAATGGTATACTGCTCCTCACTGGCAGTATCAAGGTTCATCTGGTTTGATTCTCCTTTGCTTTGAAGTTCTTCTAAAGCTAACCTCACAGACAAATTCTTTGATAAGTGATCAACAGTGGCATTACCTGAAGTCTTTATGTATCTTGTCTGTGGACTGTCATCTTTTTCCATAAATGTGGGATGAGGCCTGAATACTAACTCAATTTTACTAGCACCATCCATTACTGGATCAGTTGCTACTGTTGCATTGTTATTATCAAATTCAAGCCCAGAATCATCAGATGTTTTGGTCCCTTTGTTATTAGGGCCTGATTCCTCATTGCTATGTGTGGATGCATTACTACAGTGTGAACTGCCACCATTATCTTCTGCTCCACTACCATTTTCAATCTATTGTTTCTTGCCCCACTATAATCTGTTCATGGCCTGGATCTTCAGACCTTCTTCAATGCTATGACTGAGTGCCTGCTGATTATTGTGCTTGCTGATCCTGGCTAATACTCTCTCTTGATGAGCTTCATACTCATCACAGCTTGGATAAATTTTGCTGATGGGTGCATCAAAGTTTGGGTCTGGCCTTAATGATCTTTTGGAAACTAGTTTTTTCCGACAGGTAGGACATTCTTTGTTACCACTTCTTAGGGCTGTGATAATACAATCTGCACAAACACAGGGCAAACACTCTTTTGTAGTCATGTTTTTCAACATATCCAAACAAATTGGGCACATTAATTCACTGTGAAGACTTCTAGGTGAAACCACAATTTCCTAGCCATCTGCTATTGCCTCCTGAGGTGTTCGTTGTAATTAGGATAAGTTCAGTTCCCATGTTTTGCTTAATGGTTGAGTTCCATTTATCTGCACAACCTGAACATTGAAGCTCCTGCCCCAGCCCGGGGCTCTGCTGGCCACAGCTGGACCAAGACTCTGGGATCAGCGCCTCCACACAATATGGTGAGCCTTGGCTTCCACAATGGAGCTCGGGAAATACAACAAGGGCTGCTCAATATTCGTGAGAGACTGAGTGGAAGCCGGCTAGGCCAGCTCTGAGGGGAGGGTGGGAAGGAGTGAGAGAGGAGACTGGGACGTGCAGGGCACAGCGGGGGCGGGGGGGGGGGGACCTGCAGCACGAGTTTTTGCTCACCCTTGTATGCTGACTTTAACTCCTTTGGGAATATACTAAGGAGTTATACAGGTGGGTCAAGTGGTAGTCCTATTTTTTTGGTACCAGGGATTGAGCTCAGGTCCTTCCGCTTGTGAGGTAGGAGGCTGTTTGTTGTTAAGTGTTTTGAGTCAGGGTTCCAGCCTGCTCTCCCCCCCACCACCACTGTCTTCAGTTGCTTAGTGATTGCTATCCTTCCTGTGGGCTCCTGCTTGATTCCTGGAAGTCTTCTCTTTCTCTTTGCTAAGTTATTCTCTTTCATTTGTCTTAATTCCAAGTCTAGAAGAGGCTATGATTTTCTGCGAACTTCCATTTCTCTACAATTCCTTTCCTGATTGCAAATATTTTCTCCTTAACCACAGTTTCCTAGGCTTCTCTGAGCCATTGCCTAGCCTGTTCTTCAACTCAACACCCAACCTTGCCAAGTGTACATAAGCCAATTAACTATTTAGTTTAGTTAGTTAGTTATTCAGCAGTACTGGGAATTGAACCCGGGGCCTTTGCACTGAGCTACATTTTCAGGACTTTTTAATTTTTAATTTTGAAACAGAGTCTTGTTAAGTTCCCCAGGCTGAGTTTGAACTTGCAATCCTCCTGCCTTAGTCTCCCAGAGTACTGGGATGACAGGCATTTGACACTATGTCTGGCTGATGACACCATTCTGATTCCGGTGAAATGAAATCTCAACATAGCCTTGATTTGCATTTCCTTGATGCCTAAAAATTTTGAATGGTTTTCATACACTTATTGAGCATCTATACTTATTTTGTTGTTGTTTTTGTTTCTTCAACTTTGAAATAGGGTCTCTCTATGTAGTCAGGTTGTCCTTGAATTCACTATGTAGTCCAACCTCCTGAGAGCTGTGTAACACCACACCCCGTTGTACTTCTTTTCAGACATGTCTCCAAATTCATTTTTAGTTTAGTTTTATCGGGCTGTTTGAATTTTGTTTTTGTGTTTGTGTTTGTGTCTGTGTATTTGGTGTTAAATGTTTTGAGCTCTCCTTATATTCTGAACATTAATCCTCTGTTGGAAAATTAGCCTGCAAAGATAGTCTCCCATTCTATAGGCTACCCCTTCACTCTGTTGATTGTTTCCTTTGCTGTGCAGAAGCTCTTGAACTGGATGGAGTCATCTTTGTTGATTCTTGCTGAAATTTGCTGTAGTATTGGAGTTTATTCAGGGAAACGTGGCCTGGGCCTATGACTTTGATTGTTTTCTTCTATGAGTTTCAAGTTATCAGATCTTAAACTGAGGACTTTGTTCCACTTTGAGTTGATTTTCATAGATGAGAGATAAGAGTTTGGTTCCAATCTTTAACTTGTGGCTCTTCAGTTTTCTAAATACCATTAGTTATGGAGGCTATCATTCCCCTAATTTATGATTTTGGCTCCTTTCTCAAGAATCAGATGGATGTACTTAGATGGAGTTTATTTCAGTGTCTTCCATTCTATTCCACTGATCTATGCTTGTATCTTTGTCCAATATTATGCTGTTTTGGAAAGTATGGTTTCATAGTATATTTTGAAGTAGAAAAATGTGATATTTCCAGCATTTCTGTCTTTGCTATCATTTCAATATGAGAATTTACTGAGATGAGGGAGATCAACTGCCTGGCACTAGCACCATCACAAAGACAAGGGACCAGAGCTGGAATCACAGATCTAAGCTGCCCACTAGATACTGAGGCCTCAATTACAAACATACTCACGCTGACTATGTGCTACTTGAAGTGCAGGGATCACAAAGAGGTAGTCTCCCATCATCTCCAAGAACTGAACTTTGAGGGTCTGGGGGTCTTCATTGTCTCCCATGTATTCATCCATCACCAGATCACCAAACTTAGAAGGCAGCATCTAGCTCAGGGGCAGCATGGAGAGTCAGGTTAGGTGGGCTTCAGGGTAGGGGAGATGGTCACGAGCTCAAAGTGGGGAGATGAAGCCTGGATTGGGACTGGGAATTTAAGAAATGATCAGGCAGAGGGGTGACCCCACCCACAGACAGAGACATATGTCAACCTTTCTTTGTGGGAATTGCTAAAGGGCAGGAATTTGGCAGAGCCATGTCCATTGGAGCAGGAACCCAGGAGCCTCACCATCTGTGCTGACATGATCTGCAGTTCAACCTGTATGGTCGTTCTGTCCATGTCATTCAGATTGCCAGGGAAGCCCAGGTACTAGAGGTCAGAGAGATGAAGCATAGAGTTTTGTGTGGACAGACCTATATCAGTGTAGTCCTAAGAACCTGTGCACCCTGATTCAATGCCCCAGACTACTGGGCCTCACCATGGGAAGGATCCAGCCATACTCATCATTGTTGACACCAATGATGCTAGGAACAGGTTGAAAATCAGGAGAGGCCAGCAGCTCCTTAGGGTGCTTGGGCAGGAAAGAACCATCCACTACACCAGCAATGATCTTGAAGGTCTGAGGGGACATTAAAGGTCAGTGACCAAAGTCAGGTCATATATATATTCTCAGGCCCAGATCACCACTCTTTTCTAACTCGTTCCAGGATGCTCCTGCCCACCCTGAGATAATGCCCAATGGCCTTAATGTACCTAGGGCCTCATTCCCATCTAGAACTGTGAGGACACCAAGACATAGAGAGGAGGTAATTAGTCCAGAGGAGTAGGGACTGTTTCTCCCACATACCATGAGCCGCCTTCCTCCACACCTGAGAACATTCATCCTGACCTTGGTAATAGCCAGCATTTCCTCTTCACTCTTGCCTCGCAGGCATCTCACCAGGGCTTCTGAGTCTACCTGGCCACAGCCAGACAGTTTGGCCACTTCCTATAAATGGATTGAAGAGGGCTGGCTCATCCTCTCAGGCAGAGGAAGGGGTGTGCTCAAGGAAATGTTGAGTCCAAATGACCTCCACATTTCCCAGGGTACCCTGTGTGAATTGCTGCAGGTGTGAAGTTGTTCCAACTTCCTCCCTTCCATCTGCAAATGGTGGGTTCCCAGCTTTGCCTGCCAAGAAAAATACTCAGCCTGGGAGAGGAAGAGTTTTGTGAATTCTGTTTCTTGGGCCCTCAGCAATTCGCAGGAAGCCATCAGTTCTCAAATCGTCTCAACTTCCCTTGTTGTGCCCCCTGAACTAACACAAGCAGAGGCTCTGAAGGTGAGGGGAGAGGGAGCCAGCCTGGGCTGGGGAGGTTGAGGACACTCACTGTGCAGACAGCCTCAGAGGAGCTGGAGATGAGGCCAGGTAGCACAGCCACCCCACTCTCCATGATGGCACCATGGAATAGTCCTTGAGACATGGGGGACACGACAAGTGAGGACACACTTGTTCCACCCGCAGACTGGCCAAAAATGGTGACACGGTCAGGGTTGCCTCCAAAGTGGGCAATATTCTGTTGCACCCAGTGTAGGGCAGCCACTTGGTCCAGGTAACCCCAGTTGCCAGAGGCGTGCTGGTCTCCAGTGCTAGAAGTGGTAGGGACAGGGGTTATGGGCTTTGCTGGGATATGCTCCATCCGCATTTCCCACCCCAGCCCCAAACTCACCTGAAGAAGCCCAGGACACCCACACGATACTGGATAATGACCACCGTTACGTTCTCAGAGACTGCCAGAATGGATCCATCATACATGGAGGCCATACCTCCAACTAGTGCACCACCATGGATCCATACCATCACCTTGGGAAATCAAGAGAGATTCCCCATGGGTCTCACCCAGCTCACACCCACCTCAGTTACACATAGGCTATCCATTGCTTTGACTCCGTGGAGCTACCCACATAGGCAGAAGTCGAGTAGAACTTCATCATCTGGGCCAAGAGTGTTGGTCCCATTTCAATTCACTAGACCAGGACTCTCCAATTTTACCATTTACCCCATGGATGCAAGCCTAGCTGTATTACTGTCAGACACTTTCCAAATGAAAGGAGCATGGCTTTCCTTGGCTGTCCCACCCGAATGTTAATCAAAAGTGTTAAGTAATCTCACTGGCACAATATATAAACCATGATTAAAGTCTTTGGTGATATCAAACTATAGTTCCTGGGCACCCAAGGCATTGTACTGGGCACAAAACTCTGATCTCTAGCAAGAGCCAGGGTGCCATTACACCTAAGGTCAGTTACCCACATAGTTACCCCATAGGGAAAGGCTTCTCAGCAGGGTCTACATTGTAGCAGGACCCAAACTAATCCTGTTCCTTTTAATATTTTTCTCTGTCTGGTGTGTGTGTGTGTGTGTGTGTGTGTGTGTGTGTGTGCTCAGTGTTTGACTAGTCCTGTATTACTAGTCAAGTAATATACCACTGACCCATATCCCCAGGCAACTTCTGATCTTGGAGAAATAAATATCTTCCTATTTCCCAGCTGATCATAGTTTGTCACTCACAGGCAGTTTAGAGTCCTCATGAGCATGGGCTGGAGTATAGATGTTCAGGTACAAGCAGTCCTCAGACATTCGGATGGTAGGCACAGTGACATCTAGTAGCATCTGAACTTGTGCATTCATTGTATCAGCATTTTGCAGACACCTGGAAAAAATGTTAATTAATATAGGAATTGGGCAATAGTGAAAACCAGACTCTGGGTCCAAACTTGGTTCCAACCCTCAGTGTTGTGCTCCCCATAATGCCCTGTTCACACATGATCTTTCCCTCCGGTATATACAGGCAGAGGCCACAGGCTCGGAGGAACCTGGGATAGAGCTCAGGCTTCCAGGGAGTGCTTAGGTTTGATGGAGACTTGGATTCCCCTTATCCTGAGGCTGAAGAACCATGACTACTCGGTGTCTATGGGAACCATTGGCTGTAGGTGTTGACATTCACCATTTATCTCTATAACCATCTGGTTCTAGAACAGGGGAGGAGCCTCCAAACAGATGTTGCAGGTGGAAATGAGGTTTGTTTCCCAAAGAAGATTAGTGAGGTGTACTTCATCCCAAGACTAGACTGTCAGGGAAACTCATCCCACCCATAGATCTCCACTTGAAACATCGTAGATTTGTCCCTTTGCCAGTGGTACCTGGTCTAGTCAACATGTACAATGAGTCTGGAGGGTAGGGTCTCCAAAGAGCCACTGCTGATGCTTTCCTCAGGCATCTTCCGTATCTGCTGCTTTAGTTAGAGTTTCCCAAAAGTTCACAGAGCTAACCTGACCATGTCCCAGAATCACTTCTCCTGGTGGCACAGAAGAGTAGGCATAACACAAATCAGGGGAGAAATGTGCCTCTGCTCCTCTTTTCTGGAACAGGAGCTAATGCCCTCAGGCTCCCAGGCCCAAGGCCAAGACTTGTCAATGTTTCTCCACCCTCTGCAGCCTCACACATTCATTGTGGAAATCCACCAAGGCAGAAAAAACTGGCTTTGGGATCTAGAATTACTGCAGATTAGCCAGATATAAGAGCACCAGAACTCTCCCCAGTGTCTGCAATTTCCTTAGCTCCCCAGAGAGCTTACCTGGCAGGGTGAGAGGTCCCATCTCTCACATCACTCCAGGGCTCAGGAGCCTCAGGTGGTGCAAACCTCAGCAGTCCTACAGGTGGCTTGGCAAAGGGTATTCCCAGGAAGGTGTAGACCCCCATGCCGGTGCCATTCACTTGGACAAGGCTGCCCCGAACCTTCCCTGTGTTTGTGTCCCTGATGAGGCTGGCAGAGTCCTGGGCTAAAGATAGAAAGTTGCATAGCAGTGTTGGATGTGCCACTGCAGCTCCCTCCTACACTGTGGGTGTTGCTACCTCCTTGCCATGCTCACCTCAGCAATGTCAAGAGACCCTGATCCATAAACACTGTCCTCACACATGTCCTGAACTAACTCACTCTCTCCTATCCAAACAGTACTGATACTAGGCCTGGCCCCAGCATATCCCATGAGGCCCACTCAAGCTTCTTGAGGCTTAGAACCAATGTTCAGCTCTAGAACCATCTAGCAAAGTGTTTCACACTCCAATCTGGTGAGAATAGAATTTGCACTAACCCTGCCATGTCTGTGAGACAATGGGAGGACTGGGAATTGGCTGAAAAGTCTCCCGTCCTCAGGGATCTCACACTCATGGTGATATAAAGAAAGCATTCTGCATGCAGGGAGTGGTATTCTGGGGAGCACTAGGATAGAAATGCATACTGTCACTGAACATACAAAGCCTGGTTTGCCTGAGGCTGAAAGGGAAGACAGTTGATTGCATCAGAATGGTTCAAATAATACTGTTTTCCAAGTCCTGATAGCTGTTGAAAATGGATGATGGACACATAGTGCTTGTTCACTCTTCTCTACCTCAAACCAATGCTGTGCATCCCTGCCTCAGCCTTGTTGCTCAGTGGGCCTCAGGGTGCAGGGAGATGTCCAATCAGGCCCACAGTTCCTGTGCTGTTGTCATCCCTAACAAATGACATCTCCTGGGCACCACCCACTGCTGTCACAGTTTTTTCCTCTGTAGAATATGGCAGATCTGGGCTAAATTCCACATGAAAAAGTTAAATACCCTCAAACTCCATGGTGAGTTAATGCTCCCTTCCCCACCAGATCCACATGGACAAACATCTGGTACTGCTAAGAACAGGAGAGCAGCCACTCCCAGGCACCAGAAAGGGCAGTTTAACATCTTTCTATGTAAAAGATCCACTTATCTCCCTGCCTACATG
Organism: Heterocephalus glaber; assembly: GCF_053883595.1. Lineage (NCBI taxonomy): Eukaryota > Metazoa > Chordata > Mammalia > Rodentia > Bathyergidae > Heterocephalus > Heterocephalus glaber. Next base: position 19,212,305 of record NW_028258137.1, read on the forward strand.
TGATACATTGCCAGTAGGCCTCCATCCATTTAATGCACTGTGACCACCACGAAATGATTCCTGATGCTTGTTACAGCACAGGACGAAGCCTGCTGCAATGTGCCTGCTGGGGGACCAGGTACATCCAATGAGCTGCATCCTTGAATAGGAATCTGTTCATGTAATGGTGTAAGGCTTCCCCACTACCAGGAGGGGAAAATGCCAGATCAGAAAGGCCTAAGTTTGCTACCATTTAGATTAAAACCAAGGACAAGTGCACATCTATATTCTTAGTCACAATCTTGAACACAATGTAGAAGAAACTGTGTCTTTGATGATCCTGATGAGGACTCAAGTTTAAATGAGCCAGAAGAGAGTGGGCCCCAGCCTTGTGCCCTCTTGTGGCTCCTCAAAGATACTGGATAAACATAAATACAAGGTAAAGACTTTAAAAAGGAGCCATAGGTGAGTTTGGGAAGATCCTCTGGTTTGGAAATCCTGGTGCACTGGAAAAGCATGGTCAATAGCAGCTAAGGGAGGAAGCTGAGCAGGGTGCACTATAGGGATGAAGTAGTGAGGATTCCTCTAGGGCAGATTGCACTGGGGAAAGGTGGGGCAGATATCAGACCCCACACCAGGACCCTTTGGTTCAGAAGATCAAAGGCTGCAAACACACCCTGCAAATACAGCCCTCCTGGCATCAGCTCCTGATAAGGAGCCTAAGACTACCTGACCGAGATACAGCACATCACCTTTGCCCTGGAAATCAATCCATGCCTTTGCCCCATGTCGGGGACCTGGAGAGAAGGGATCCCATAGCCTCTCAGTTCAGCGTTGGGATGTGGTGCCCAGGGGCTTCTGTGTCCCTCATGGCCTGTTACCTTTCCTTTGGAGAGTGCTAGGGCAATTTTCTGGCTAAGAGGGTGTCACACTCAGAGACAAAGAGCACCAGGAAGTCATTACTATCATTATCATTAAAGGGCCATGAGCAGCTACAGCCACAGCCAAACATCCAAGAAGGAAATGCCCCAAATCCCAGCTCCTCTGCCAGACTTCATACCTGCCTGTCCTGTGTTTCTTAGCAATACTCACACTGGATTCTCTTGGAGTTGGATGTCCCCAGGCAACCCTGATACTCTTAGAGCTTCTGGGCCCATCTTGGGGGCTTGGATTTGGGCATTTTGTGGGCACACAATTCCCACACTATCAACTGACATCTCCTCCATCTCCTCCCTCCCTGTCACTTCTCTCTCACCTCACTCCCTCTGCCCCTGCAGTTTCTGGCTTTGGCTGTATCAGTTTGGGAAATGTGACCCCAGTACCTGTCATCTTCTGCAAAACTCTCACCTTGGCCTGGAACTAGAAGAATTAGGAGCCCACAGGACACAGCACTCAGTAGGATAGGAAGTCTGTCCAGTCGCATGGTCAGTCTGCCTGCGTGTCCTGTGCTACTGGGGATGCACTCTGTTTCACCCAAAGGCAGCCTCACTGCAGTGTGGCCCAGGTTGGAGTTTGAACCCATCAGGGAGGAGCTGGGGCACTGAGTGGGCCAGAAAAGGTGGGTGCTGCTGCGGAGTGGCACTGATTGGGCAGAGGTCACAGGGAGCCAGTGGCCAGCATGCAGCACATGGCTGCCTCTCTTCTTCCTTTTTCTTCTTCATTCAGCATCCTTTGAAGGTGCTTTTCAGACAGCAGGAACCCTCTCTTCCCTCTCTGGAGCCACTCAGTCCACTTTTTTGCAGTCACAGGCATGAGAGGAGAAATCATCTGGAGGGAGCAAGAAATTAAAGAGAACAGCTTGAACAAAAGCAGAGAGGTGAGGGTGTGCCCTTCATGCTGAGGGCTCCTCTTTGCCTCTTGGACTCATAGTTGACTGGTTTCCTTTCAAGGTTTCTCATCCCCTCGTATTCCTGTCTGAAGATCTCTAACAGCCACCCCCTCCCTATTCTGTCATGGTTGTTTGTCACAAACACAGTGGAGACTCTGGCAGTACTTTATTTCCCCTTTGGTACCGGAGATTTAACCCAGGGCCATGGCACTGAGCTAAATCCATGGTGTCTTTTTATTATTTAGTGTGAAATAGGGTCTCCCTAAGGTACTAAGTTCCCCAGGCTGGGCTCAAACTTGTGATCCTCCTGCCTCAGCCTCACAGAGTGCTGGGATTACAGGTGTGTGCCACTACACCTGGTTCTAGCACTTCTCACAGACCTAACCTCTCTACTCATCCTCCCCTACCCGGTACCTTCCCTGCCAAAATGCCACTTCTGCCAAAATGGAGTTTATACTCATTTATCCACTTGAGAAACACATAACAGAACCTATTGATTTCAAAGCTGAGGACTCTGGAGGGCTCTCCTGTGCCTATGGTACCTCTTGTGAGCTAGGGCCATAATTGAAAGATTCCAAACCTTGGAAAATCTTTGCAAGACACGGAAAGGAGAGAAACTGCTGGGAGTGCCAGCCCAGCCTGACTTGTGGAGGAAATGATACAGGTTCAACCTCCGGTGACTTCTAGTACCTATTTTCAACCAGGCTTGGCCTCTTCATACAACCCCTAATGGGCTTAGGTTCCCATAGCCCAGTGTTCCATTCCTCTCTTCTTGGCCTTTTCCTGAGCATAATATCCACATTGCAAGTAGGTTACAGTAACAAGTACACAGACAGTGACAGGACATCTTGAGTTCCACCTGTAGTTGACTCAATGTTTCCTATCCAAATCTTGCTGGTCCAAGCCATGGTCCCAGCCCTTGCTTTGGAAGATACTTTCTCTGCCCTTCATTATCTTTACCTAAGTAGTAGCTGTGCTGTGGCTGCTGAGAGATCTGCAGCTTCTTCAAGCTCAGGATCATTGTAAAAGCTTCTTCATGATAACAGGACAGCACAGTGCTTCTTTCTAATCCCAGAGCTGCTGTCTATCACTGTTGGGGTGAACGTCCCCAAGTGCTCTGTCACTATTGCACCATCCTACCATAGCCCTGACATTGATGATGACCAAGGTGATAGTAAAAATGTAGAATGAAGAGGATTATCCTTGGAATTTTCATGTTGGGGAGAAGTTGCAAATTTACAATTGGTTGTGCTGTTGACCTTGCTTCTATGTCCTGAATCAATTCAAAATATTTGCCTTTCATTGTCATTCTAATATTAGGGAAGAGCCAGAGGTGTCAGATGCCAGATCCAGTGGATGAGGACACACCATAATGTTTTTATATCACAGAAATTACCAAAACATTCTAAATCTATCTAGGAAACGGGGGCAGCCCAACAAGCACTCATGAAAGAGAACTTCCAGAACAACTTCAGACAGTGGCAAGAACAATGGGATAAGAATATTCAAGGTGGGCCAGGGATGTAGCTCAGTGGCTCAGTGCCTGCCTGGCAAGCACGAGGCCCTGAGTTCAATACCTGGTACCCCCCCCCCCCAAAAGTACAAGGGGAGGGGGAGAATTTTGAAGGGTATTAATAGCAAAGTCTTTCAGTATAATACATTTTTAAAATTTTTATTAAAAGATTTATGTATTTGTTGATCACACTTCATACAGTGCTCTAGAAAAAAAAATAGAGACAGAGAGACAAATAGAGGAAGATGCAAGGACAGGCTAAAACTCCAGGGAAACATCAGCCATGACATACTGCTGCACACTGATTCAACAGAGGTAGATTTAATACTCATAGACCCAAGAGTTGGTGAGGATGTAGAGCAACTGGCCCCGTCACATTCGGCTGGTAGGGAGCCAGTCATTGTGGAAGAGACTTTGGCATTTTCTTGAAAAGATAAACACACACTTGTCACATGACTCAGCAGTTTTCTGGTCAAGGCTTTACCTCAAAGGAAACAAGAGCATGTGTCCACACAAAGATATGTCTGGAAATGTTCAGAGTGGCTTTATAAAAAATAACCAGACATGGAAGTCACTCACATGTGCATCTCCTGGGAAGTAGTCAAGTGTAGTGTCTCCCAATATGGAATACTGCCCCACAATACAAAGAGAGAACTATATTTTGAATCACAAAAATTAGGTAAGGTCACAGAGTCAGTAACAAATTATTCCTTTCATATGTTATACAAAAAGCAAACTATAGCAACAGAAAGCAGTTAGGTGTTTGCCAGAGAGCAAGGTGGAAGGCAGTGATGACTGTAAAATGGTTTGAGGAAAGTCCTTGGAGTGGAAAAACAGTCTAATACCTGATATGCTGGTGGTAGCAGTCTCACACATTTCAAAATTTTCCAAAATGAGGCTAACATAGTTGAATTTCTCTACGTGCAAATTATTTTATGCTAAGGCTCTAAAAAATTGGATGACTCCTAGAATTCCAAAACGTGTACTGAAAACACACGCTGGGGAAGTGTCCCGTGCATCTGCAGTACTGAGAAACATACAGAGATATGTTTACAGTAAGAGCTCAATAGTCCTTTTAGAACACAGTAGAAGCAGTATGCACCAGATCTTGCACCTTAAAAAGAACATACCTTTGATTTCCCAGCTCAAGTCCACCTCAGACTTAACGTTATCTTTGTCTGCCTCCTTGTGTTCAGGATGGGCAAGGCCTGGATGTTCATTTGTCACACCAGATATTCAGAGGCTCTGTGGTTAAATGTAGTGGATGAAAGAAAGGAGATGATCCCCCTGGGAAAACTGGTGCCAAGAAGGACAAATTGGTCATAGGCTGCAGCATAGAGGGAGGCAAGGGTCTCTGAAATGATGGATTCAGCCTCATAAAGACAGAGAGAATGCTTTCAAGGAACAGAGGCAGATTGGGCACAATTTGACACCTGTGAAGACTGAGAAAAATATGAGAGGTTTTTTTTTTTTTTTTTTTTTTTTTTGGCTGGTGGAGGAAAGTTAAGGAAAAACAATGAATCGTAGATGGGCATTATCATTCGAGTGTGAGCCACACGGTGTGTGTAGACAACTGACCTTCTGGACAGCTCCTGGATAGCCCAGGATCCAGGGCCCAGAGGACAAGCCCTATTCTCCTTACAATAAAAACAGGGCCAGTCACCATTCTAGAACAAATAGAGATGAGTTGATAAGGTTTTCAAAGAGTTAATAATAGACGGCATTTAATACAGGGGACCATAGGTATGACCATTTTCAGTAACTGGTAAAATCAGTGGCTGATATTGGCAAGCTCTAAATGCAAGTTTGTGTCAGCCACATCCATATGTTGAAACTTAAACTCTAATGTGATGTAAGCAAGAGGGGAAGGTCCTCAGGAGATGATAAGATCATGAGGGCCATTGCTTGTTCCTTTTCCCAAGTTAGGTCACAGTGAGCCAGAGAACAAGGCTTCACTAGATACCAAATCCACTGGAATTTCGAGCTGCATTTCTCAACCTCCAAACAGTGATTAAAGTTGTTTATAAACTTATGATGTTTTTATTATAGTAGCTTAAAGGTACTTAGTTCCTAGTGTTTGGGTAAGATTTTCTATTTGATCCTTACAGCTCTGAGAGCATGGAGAAATTTCTGAGCGGTGGATGGATGTGGGTTTCTGACACCCAAGTAAGGGCAAAACTCCAAAAACATCTTTTTCAAAGTGGAGAGAGTTTGGGGGCTGGAAAAAGAAGCAACACAGGCCCAAAAGGAGATGAGGTGAGGAAGAAAGGATTTGCCCAGAGCCAGTGGATTGTGGAAGAATGTGGACGTCCATTGGGATTTACCCATCCACAGTATCTTGGGGACTGTACCGAGTGTGTCTAACACAAGGGGACACATGTCACTCTTAGAAATGAACATTATGCAGTGGATTCTTCACAAGTGTTAGCTGAATGGGTGGATATACAGAGGATGAATGACTACATGAACGTAGAGCCAACTGAGGCTCCATAATGGGCATGTAACACTACAAATAGAGGCAACCTGCACTCAAGTCCACCCTCTCTCCCCTACAGAGGGAGCTGTAGCTCTGTGTGCTTCTCTTTAGCCCCATTTAGCTCCAGGATCATTTGGAGTAGGATCTCCATCCCAAACTTCAGCCTGGGGGCCTCAATGTCATGGGCCACAACAGGCTGAATATACAGCTACAATTATAGCTCCTTGTGATCCAATGTGAGCCAGTAGGGCAGGCCATCATTTGGGGTCCCTGTGGCTGCTCCATCCCAGTAGGCAGGGCAGTCAGTCCAAGCCTTGTAGAGTTCAGACCTCAGCACCCTGATTTTTAGGTCAAGCCAGGTAGCCAAGCTGGCCAAACGTATCTGGGTGATAAGGATGAGAGTTCCTGATATAAGAAAGCAAGGACCTCCCACTAGTGTGGAGTGAAGAAAGGGCTTGTTTTCTCCTTCTAAAAGACAAGCTGTGACTGAACCACAGCTGTGCCCAATCATTCAGGTCATTCAGAAAGGGATGAATAACTGGTACCCACATGCCCTCCCTGTTCGTGTCCAAGTAGGATCTGGAGTTGGAAGTATGTTATCATGTGAGTAAAGACACATATACTAATGAGGTCACCACCTCTGATGTTCATGGTCTTTGGCAAAGTTGAGGTAGGGAGACAACCAGTCACCCATTTATCATCTTCCTGCCCAGCAGCTCCTCCTCCTCCTCCTCTTTCTCAGAGAAGAAGACAAGTGCCCAGGTCCTCATCAATCCCCATCCTACTGCTCATTCATGCACCACAAACACCACCCAGCTGCAGCCTGACCCTGGACCTAGGCTTGGTCCCTTCCTCCCCCACAAACCCTAGGGTCAAGCTCTCCTTTGCTCATCCTGCCCTTCCTTATCCCAGCCTCTGGCTAAGTGATCCTGGGATGGTTCATGGCCCAGAAGGCCACTTCCTCCTTGTGACACTAGGAAATCATTCAAGAAACTTTGGCACCTTTGAGATCCCCTACTCTGCACCCATGCTGGACACTGTAGTCAGGATGGGGTCAGCGGAAGAAGCACAGGATAGAGTGGAAAGGTTTGGATTCTAATTCCAGTATAGGCTTTTGAGCTGTAACATAGTATATACTGATCCTATCTTCTCTCTGAGCCTCAGTTTCCTTACCTGGACAGTGAGGGAAGTCACCCTTCTAGGACCCAGTTGAGGCCCAATTCCAGCTCCTCAGATCAAAGAAGACTCACCATTGCAGTGCCTAGTAGGAGGATCTGAAGACAAAGAGAAAGTCATCTCCATGTTCTACTTTACTGTTGGAGGGTGCCATTGATATATTTGAAGAAGTTGGACCAATGCTGGAACTCATGGAAGTAGATAGAGCCATGGAAAGCTGGGGACAAGGGCAGGCTATACTGTAGTGGTACTTATCTGGTCTTTATCTCTCCTGCTTTACTATTGGTGACAGGATAGTTAGGCCCAAAGCTGTCCGGAATCTGGGGAGTATGGTGGGGAGCTCCAGACTGGAGCAAGGACAGTGGGAAAGGTCTTGGATAATTATGACTTTGGACTTCGTCAGTGAGTAGTTTGGGCAACTTACTGAGCATTGCTAAACTGTTTCCTTGTCTGTACAGTTTTGGGGGGGCTGTCACTCTGTCTCCTATACTAGCTATGAAGACCTACTGAGATAAGAGACATAAATTACTTGGTAACACAGACTCAACAAAGACATAGGTATGAACCTGAATACCACACAGATCACCTGGTACCAACAGCTCTGAGCTGTCTGCTAGTCAGTCAGTCCTTAGTTGCAGGTAAATTTGTGCTGAAAATATGCTCCTTGGAGTCCAGGGTTCATGACTATAAAGTCCCTCATGGTATCTTAAAACTAGACATTGAGAGTCTGTGTTTCTTTCATCAAGAGGTCATCAAATATGTTAGGCAACATCTACTTTGAAGTGGGAGAGGGAAAGTAAGGCTCCCTGGTACTTAGCACCCAATGGAACCAGGAGGCAGCTTATTGTACCATTTTCTTCTCCTCCTTTTCCTCCTCCTCCTGCTCCTCTTCTTCCTCCAGCATGCCCTACACCATCTCTCTCAGTTGAGCTTGAGCCCAGAGCCTCATGGATGTTGGCAATGGTGCTAAGACTGAAGTATGTCTTCAGACCCCTACTAATGTTCTTGTAGAATAAATTTCCTCCCAAGCCCAGTTGACTACAATCTGATACTCCCAGGGAGGTTAGAGCCCTCACCACCATGGGCAGGTGGGTAGATGTTCAGACACAAGCAGTCCTCAGACATGGGGATAGGCACTAAGGTCAAATTTAAAAGTTTCAGATCCTCTGTATTCGTTACATCTGCAATTTGCAGACACCTGGTGACAATAGTAGAAAGTTATTTCAGGGGCTGTGCAGTGGTTGAAACCAGTCCCTGGTTTCAGATTTCCAAACCACCTCAGTTCTCACTGATGCCCTGTTTATGTGTGATCCTTCTCTACAGCCGCTGCCCAACATGGCACTGGCCATAGGCTCTGGGAAACCTGGGATGGAGCACAAACTTTCAGAGAGGTTCATGATTCTTGAGGGCCTTGGATTCCACTCCATGTGGAGCTTGGAAATTCTCACTCTGGAGTTTCTATGAAAACTACTGGATGCAAGTGTTGACATTTACCACTAACCTCTGTACTCATTCAGTCCTAAACATGGAGGAGCACCCACATGGGTGCTGCATGGATGAATGGAGGTTAGTTTCTCACAGAAGAGCAATGGAATGTCATCATACAAAGTCCAGACTCTCAGGGAACCTTGTCTCTATCAGTCTCTAGTTATAAGAATATATTCATTCCTTGCCTAAAGGTACCTGGTCCTATCAGGTGAGGCTTTGGAGGATGGGATCCCCAAAGATCCACCACCATTGCCTGTCTCAGGAATCTATACCATCTACTTTGGTGGGAGAGGCTACTACAAGTTCACAGAGAAAAAGGAGACCTCTCACAGAGACACCACCCCTGATGGCAGACAACACTGTGCATAACTCAAATCTGGAGACAAATATGCCCTGGTTTTGTTCCTGAGCACCTGAGGAGAATACTCTCTAGATATCAAGCCCTCAGTATGTAGAATGGTAAAGTTATTGAGCCCCCTGGAGCCTCACAATACTTTTATTTTGCAAATACCCCAATGCAGAAGAAAACTAGCTGTGGGCATTTGATGAAAGAACCCCTGAAGCCTGGCCCAGAGCTAAGAGCAACACCTCTCTCCAGATCCCTGAATTTACCCAGGTCCCCAGAGAGCTTTTGACAGGTGGGAGGTCCAATTTCTCACACCACTTCTGAGTTCAGGTGCTTCATGGAGCTCAAAACATGGTAATCCTAGTCAAGGCTTGGCAAAAAAATTCCCAGGAAGGTGTGAACCCTCACATCAGTGCCCTTCACATGGACAAGGATGACTCACACCAGCACCATCTTCGTGATCTGGATAGGACTGGCAGAGTCCTTGGCTATAGTAGATCAATGCACTTTTGGTTTGGGTGTCTATTCACTGCTTCCCATGCTGTGGCTGTTGCCAGCTCTGCACCATCCTCAGCTCAGCATTGTCAAGGGACCCTGATCTGCAAATGTTGGTTTCACACACTTCCTGGCTTTCCCACTCAGCCCCTTTCCTCATCACTGGGTCTGTCCAGAAATTATGTGAACGGGGCTACCTAGGCTCCTTCATACTTGGCACCATCATTTAAGCTTAGAAACATCCAGCAAAGGGTCCTGTGCACTGAGGGAGGAGAGAGTTCTTTGCACTAACCCTGCCAAGTCCTGTGAAGCACAGGGAGTACTGTGGGAATTGATGGAAAAGTCTCCCATCCTCACAAAATCTCATGTCCAAGGTGGCATGACATAAAGAAAGGGTCCTCCATGAGAAGAGTGGTGCTATGAGGACAGTGAGGAGAAAGACATGTAGCTGTGATCAGACTAAAATGCACAACCTGCCTGTGGCTGGGCTCAGGAAGGAAGGCAGCAATTGAAAGTCATCTAACTATTCAAGTAAATGTAAGTTGCCCATGTTGAAAATAGATGATGGGCAGCTTGAATCTGTTAACTCTTTTCTCTACCTCAGACCAGGCCCATCCCTGCATGCAGTTTACCCTTTAGTCAGCCCTGATCCTCTCTGTGCAGGGAGGTGTCAGTCAGCTTCATGCTTCTCTTGTTGTTACCGCTGCCAGCTCTTCCCTCTCATCATCTTCCCTCTGGTAGTCTCAGGCTCTGCCTCTGCACAATTTGGCAGGCCCAGGCATGGTCCCTGTCACACCCACAAGAGCCTACCAGGAAGACAAGTAGATGCCCTCAGATGCATCTACATTCTGCCCCATGGTCATGATCAGCTTGCAGGCCAGTTTCTGCACTGCTTCTTAGTAAGCTACATTCACTGGCAGGCAGCTGTGCAGGGCCTTGTCAGGCTGTAGCTTGGACCTGTCAGGGAGTAAGCAGGGTATTGGGTGGGCAGGGCAAGAGGGTGCTGCCAGGGAGTGGCACTGAATGGGCTGAGGTCTCTGGGAGCCAGTGGCCAGCAAGGTAGGGCATGGTCACTTCCTTTGTGCTCTGGCTCTCTCTGGCTTCCTTCCGATGCACCAGGTGGCTTCTGCAGGCCATGAGTGATATGAGGAACTCCTCAAACCTGAAGTCACTATGTCCACTTACTTCACAGTCTCAGGTCCAAGAAGTGTGTTACCGGTAGAGGACAGAACAAAAAACTGTAATTGGACAACTTTGGAGGGCTGCTTTGGGAAGGCATAAAAGGAGTGTTTAGGTCACTTCCTTGGCCACAATAGCTGACACCCACAAATGAAAGGAGATGTTTATTTTGGCTAGCACTTCCAGAAGTTTCAGCCCATGCTCAGGTGGAAGGGCCTGGATGGAGAAAACTTGCTCACAAGAAGTAGAAAGACAAGGGAGGACCTTGGGAGGTGATATAGCCTTCCTGGTCATGACCCTAGTGACTCACTTTTTCTGACAATACCACACTTCCCAACAGCAAGTCAGCTATAGCACCTCCATGATCCAATCACCTTTGAAACACATGAGGTTCCTTGGGGCCACCCCAGATCTAAACCATAGCACAGAGGATCCCCAAAACCAGACAATGGGACTGAACTTTAATAGGCTGAAGAAAACATCTTGAGCAAAGGCAGGGAGGTCTGACAGTGCCCTTCATCCTGGAAGTTCTTTGCCTACTGGACTCAGTTAACCAGGTCCCCTTTTCGCACACCCACATGGATTTGAGACTGCAATGAAATTACCTATGTTGGCCTATAACTTTTTAAAACTTGCTAACATCTCAATATTTGAGCACACAAACAACAGAATTTTTCCGATTTTTTAACTTACTTTTCACACTGAAGCCAATTGATATTTGAAATCTGAACTACATGTGCATATAAAACAGAAACATCATTCAACTGTCCACAAGATAAACTGCATAAGAGTGTTCTTCTCTTTGGATAGAATTAAACTTTTAGAGGAAAGTGGTTGAGATGCAAGCAAATTAGCAGACCTCCTCATGAAATAAACTAGATAAGAACCATCAAGTTTGAAATGTGCTAAAGACAAATTTCACCGATCTCTTTCCTATTTTAAACATAGGAAGTGTGATCAAAGTATGAAGTGAATGTTCAAATTTTAAAAAATTATTGGGGCCGGGGATTTAGCTCAGTGGTTCTGGTGCCTGCCTTGAAAGTGTAAAGTCCCAAGTTCGATCCCTGGTACCAAAAAAAAAAATTTGTTATAGTAAAAGACAAATTGCCATTATATGATTCCCCCCCAAAAATGTTCCCCCTCACTTGGAACATACCCATGTCATCACCACTACCATGCTCTGGAGCAGCATAGAGGTCTCCCCACTTTGTGTCCTTAAAAGCTCTGATCAAAAGTATGGTGCCAAGGCCACCCAATAGAAAGACAGACGTGCAAAAACATGATAGCGTGTCCTCGTCCACTGCGTTCATTAGATCTGGAAGGGTGCAATTTCTACCCCTTCCACAAAGTCAAAATGACTATGAAAGGCAAAGGTTCAGTATGCATTCAGGACATGGAGGCAGCGAAGACAGTGCAACTGAAGACACTCAGGAAAGAGGACGTCCAGAAATGCTCCAGAAATTGGTAAGAATGATTGGACAAGTGTTCCTAGAAGCAAGCGGGGGGGATTCTGATAGGGACTTATGGCAATGTGGGCCCCGCTGTAAGATGTTTTCCTCAATTTAAATAATCACCTTATCCTTACAATATATGTATACAAATGTGCACGATGAGTGTACACGAGCTAAAACACTGTTAATGTCGGTAGAGAGCTGCTGTGGGTGGGGCTACTGTGACTCACTTAGAGGCTTGGGAAGAGAGAAGTATACAAGTGAGCAGAGGGCATCGCCCATGCACTCACTCCAGGTAGAGCAGGCTACCCAGGTCTTGTTCTGCTCAGAGGCTGATGTGAGCCTTTGAGTCATTTTTCACTTCCTTGTGCTATTTTGCTGTTCTACAACTGCTTGTTTCACTATTTTGTAAATAGGGAAAAGTGGGAGGTTCAACTAGTCTAAGAACACTTAATGTACCCCATAAATGCCAAATCAAACCTTTTTATTTATTCTTCTGTAAATACAACAGATTTGTGCCTATAATTTTTTCATTTGGTGGTTTTTTTGAGACAGGGGCTTTCTATTTGTTCAGGCTGGCCTTGAGCTCCCTATGAAGGTGAAGCTGGTCTCAAATCTGCAGCCTTCTTCTTGACTCAGCATCCCAAGTGCTGAAATTACAGGTGCGTGCCATCACACCCAGGTACAATTATTTTTAAGATAAGAAACAGCTAGTCAGCTGAAGAAATACATGGGGCCTGGAGCTTGAGCAAAGTACCAAGAAGGCAGAGTTAGGTGTGAAGCCCTAGCCTACCCTAGCAGGCCTTCTTCAGGAAGTCTGCAATCCCAGACACACTATCAGTAAACCGGCTCAATGTCGGAGTCATTCCCATAATAGGGATATTCAGTGGTGAGTAAGTTTTGTGGATCATAGCTCCCAAGCAGTTCAATTTTAGCTCTGCAGTTCTTATCTTCATTATTTTGTCTATTCAGATCTCTCAGATTGCTTTTGACCATACCAGTATGCAGCTGAACCTCGTGAAGTCCTCTTTGGTAACCTGCTGGGCAACATGACTCATGGGGATGCCATGTTTCTTTATGCAATTCTGCCCTTCAAAGTCAGGGGATTTTCCACTTTGTAGGTGGATATGGCTGCACTGTGTCATTCTCCGGTTGTCAGAAATGTTTAATCAGTTGGAAGATTTCTGAAAATTGTTTCTGCTGTGGGTGCCCAGCAATACCCAGACACACAAACAGAACAGCACTGACCTGAGCCCAGGGCTGGTCATCTTTTCATGCTGTCACTGCACCCAGCAACCTCCACTCTAAGGTCTTTACACATAAGCATATATCCACTCAGAGATATGACTGAAGTGTTCAGAGCAGATTTATTAAAAATAGCAAAACACAGAAGTCACTCAGATGTGCATCACCTAGTGAGTGGATGGACTTGTTTGGTGTCTCTCTGCATAGAATGCCACCCACCGTAGAAGAAAAGAAGTACAGCTTCAGTCTCAAAAACATACTCAGTGACAGAGTAGTCACAAAAGACCCCTTTCATATATCACAGAAAAAACAAAGTGGAGCACGAGAACACGGTTGCCAGGGAGCCAGGGGAAGGCAGTCATGACTGTCAAGAGGCAAGAAGAGAGCTTTTGCAACAAAAAAAAATTGAACATAATGGAGTAGTGGTTGGATGTCTCCTGCATTTACTACATTTACCCAACTATGCAAGTAAAATGGGTGAACTTAATTCGATATAAATTATTTCACAATAAAATTTTTAAAATGAAGCAACTACTGAGATCTAAGAAATACTCAGGAAACCCACTTTTAGGGTGACTTGTGCATTCAAAGAACTGAAAACCATACAAAGGTATGTCTGTGACAGAACTTCAATAACCCTTCTTTCAGGACACAGTGGAAATATTAGCATAGGTTCCAGTGAGGGGGCACTGAAAGAAAGGTCTCTAATCTTGTGCGAGTGTCTCAACTCAGACTTAATGTTCTCTTTCTCTGCCACCTGGAGTCCAGGGTGAATAAAGTGGGCATGTTCATCTTTTAACCCCAATTAGATACACTACATTGAAGCTTAAATGCAATGGATGAAAAGGGAAGGGGGACTTTATCCCTGGGAAAACTGGTGCCGCAGGATGGCAAGTTGGCCAAAGATGGTACTGGGGCCAGAAAAGAGTGTCCCAGGATATGGGACTAGGGATGCAACATTTTAGCAACAGAGGGCAAGTATTTTGAGGCAACAAAGAAGCAGTTTGAACACAATTTGTCACATATGTACTGTGAGAAAAAAATATATGACAGGTTTTATTGAAGAAGCCAAAAAATAGTCCGGGGGAAAAAATCTGATGAAAAGAAAATTGGTCACATGGATGACCAAAAAGGTAGGAGATAGGGAGTAAAGAGGATGCAAGGGGAAGTCTCAAGGACAAGGAGTCAGGGCAGTGGAATCCTTTTAGCTATACATGTGTGGACCTTCCAATACCACTTCTAAAATATATTTTACAAAAACAGTTTTGTAGATCTGCAATGATCATGTAAGTGTGGCCCTAACACTGTCTGTAGACACAATGAAAATGACAGTAGACATCAGGAGACGGTCCACTGAGGACCCACATGGCTCTCCTAAACCACCCACAACTGATCCAAGTTCCAAGGGCAAGCCGACGTGACCAGTCCTAACTCTCACAAAAATAGAGCCTGTGACCTCTCTGGACAGAAATACATGAGTGGGTGAGCTCTTTGAAAAGTTAGTGATAGGTGATATTTAATGTAGGTGGACAATGGGTAGAGACATTTTCAGTAGTTGGCAACCTTGGTGGCTGCTGTTGGGGAGCTCTAGGAGGTATGCTCTTTCAACCTTGTGCCCCATAATTCATAAGTTGAAACCTAATCTCTCATTTGACGATAAAAGAGGTGGAGTCCTTAAGAGTTGATAAGGTCATCAGGGCTATTTATTCCTCTTCTACCAAGTGCATTAACAATGAGAAGTTGCCATCTATGAGCCAGAGAGAAGCCCTTGTCACTGGAGAACTTGGGGCGACTGAAAGTGCTTTCAGTGGCCTGCTCTCACCCAGCAGAGCATACCTCTCCTATTTTAATTGGCCTGCACTCACTCTGCAGAGCACATTTCCTTTCTTGCCACTAGTAAATGAAAAACGCTGCTACCTTTCACCTGTGTTTTGTCCAATTCTTTGTTTAGGACATTAAGAATCTGCACAGAATCCCTGGGAGGAGCTCACAGCACCCCAGAACCCTGGTAACAATTTTTACAAGCTAGCCAGGAAGTAAGGCTCTTTGGGCATAGTTTTGTTTTCTCTTTTTCTGAAATCTGTGGACTCAAAGCAAGAAGGAACACACTTTTTTGTTTGTGTGCATGTATATATGTGTGTGTGTGAGTGTGTGTGTGTGTGTGTGTGTGTGTTTAATTGATTGTTTTATTTCCCAAAGGAAAAACTCAATACCCTTCTAATCCCTCTTCTCAGTCAGGCTTTCATGTGTCAGAAAACTCAAATCCCTTAACTTTTTTTCTGATATTGGTTATCAGGGACAGGCAGGGACCTGGAGGGTGAGAAAAATTAATGGAATCTGGGGAACTCAGGAAGTTTTCCCTCATGGCTCCTGGAACACCTCCCTAGTGTGTCCCACCATGTGGGAGTGGGGAGGGGTAGCACATGGCTTCTGTGTTTTCCCAGCCTGGTGCAGTCTCTTAGTGTGAGTACAATGCAGTTGGGGCCTTCCAGGGCATCTGCCCATGTCCCAGTTGCAGAATAGACCATTTCTGGCTCAGCTGGACCTAAGATACCTTCTGGAAACCATGCAAGTTCCATGACCTAGAGTTTAGTATGCCTTTTGACCCTCATTTTTTTATACTCCTCCCTACTTTACTCACCTTTCTCATTCTTTAAAAATATATATTAAAAAAACAGCTATCAGTAACTTGGTCGACTGCACTAACCATTTTTGTGCTCAAAGTCTCATGTGCATGGTTCCCCTCATGGCCTTTTATCCCTGGGGATCCTTAGTGAGCCACTTTCTCAAATTCTGTTTCTAACAACCCCAGGAAGCCATCCGAATATACCTTTCTGCCATGTTTGGCAATCATTTTGGTTCACCATGTGGGTGTATCATGTTGTTCTCCCATGTTTCTTTACCATTCTCATTTTTAGCTGATTTCATGGACACCAGGAAATCTCACTCATACAAATAACTGCTAAAGCCTCTGTTTTCAGGGAACATATGGGGCCCTTCTCTTCTAATGTGAGTTAAATGCATTCCTGTTTCTTCTAACAGAAATTGAGGTAATTCATGAACATGTATCAGAGGGTGTGAGTTGAAGAAAGGGAACAGTCAGTGAAAGTGAACTCGATCAGCTATGGAGTATGCAAAAGAACAGCTGGAGTCAATAGATAGCAAACTCTAACTTTGTACTTAGAACTTTCTACAGTTTTTTTCTGTCTTTAGTGCTAAAAATGAAGTTTCTATCTCTACTGCCACAATGTAATTACCTAAGTTTTTATTATTGGGATAAATGGAAGGGATACTGTCTCTCAAGTGCCTAGTTGGAGACCCAGAAACTTCATCCTGGTCTTTAAGGAATTGCAGTGGGTTGCGGGGATGGAGAGGTCTAAGGAAAAGGCACCAGTGCTGTTCTTTCGACAGAAACATCTACTAGTGTGACAGAATCTTGCGGGGGACACTCTAGGGACTCAATAAATCTATATCCTGCTGTGAGGAACACTCTCTAAAAAAGGATCCCAGACACAGTTCTCTCCCCCTACCCCATTGATTCCAGGTAGGTAGTAGGAACATTGACAGCTAGCTCCACCCTTGTCTTTAACAACTTACCTTCTATTGAAATACTGCTTGGGTCCAGTATGAACTATGAAATGGGGAGAGATGGGTACAGATTCACAGTCTATATTATAATACTATTCTTCAGTTAAATCTTTTCTGCAATAGGCAAGGAAAACAGTGTGAATTCCCTTATGTTCAGGCTTTTGTGCTTTTTTATCTCTGTAAAACCCAAGACCATGGCACTGAAAGAGGCCTCCAAGGTAGAGGAAATTTATATCATTGATGATTCTGTTCTTCAGTTTGGGGCTATCTTTATGAGACTCTCTCACACCGAGGGGTCTAGGTGAAGGGCAGTCCCTCTGGGCCTTCTTGGAGTTTGAATTGGCCAACAATTTCAAGTAATCTTTCATCATTTGCACCATGCCATGGTCATTAACTGTGATGCACATATGCCTAAATGGTTTATCATTCTTACATATGTAGCTATAATACTGTTATTCTTGACTATCTATATGTTCAGCTCTGTCAGAAAACATACATGCATGGGAAGACAGATGGCTTCCTGATTTCTGGCCAGTGCTGCAGTTTGCAGCCTGACTGTTTTACAACCATGTCAAAAGCTTGGATTAATAAATTCACCTTCTCTATTTGCTGCCAAACCAATTTATACCTATGATGATCTAGTTTGTTACAACTTTTTTAAGTTGTTGAGGTCTTGATGTTTCTGTGTTAAAAGGTTTGAAGTTTTCTTTGATAATTTATATTTTCAATTGGTTCAAAGGGATGTTTGCAGTTTATGCTTAAAGAGTACATTCTCACCCACAAAATCAGAATCAACACTGTCCTTGAATGAATTAATTATGGTGAAACCAGTAAGTGTTTTAGGACATACTTATGTTAGATTTTGTGTGTGTGTGTGTGTTTTGGTGCTAGGGATTAAACCCAGGGCCTTGCACATGCTATGTAAGAAATCTACCACTAAGCTATATCCACATCCCCAGATGCAGAGGACTGTAATATTGATTATGCCCAAGGCAGGCTGTGAAGCGTTAACACCCACAATTGGCTTGTTTATAAAAGCGAGTCTGGCGGATGCCTACATGCTGAGGTCAGAGTACGCACCCAAATTCTGCTCCCATAACTAAAACCTTCAGACTAGAACAATGTTCCAATTACAATAATATACGTTGTCTATTCTGTTCTTAATTAGAGAATGCTTTGCTTTGTCCTTTATGAGCCTTGTTTACATTAATTCCCATAGAAACTGCACGAAGCTTGCCTTTACCCCAATTGATTGCCAATAAAAGTCAGTGCCTGGGACTGACTGAACTTTGTCGGTTGCATCGGCACTGGTTGTCCTGGTACCCTGCTTTCTCTCTCTTAGTTCTGTCTCTTAGCGTATTTTTTTTCTCAGGCTAGTGTCGCACCCTGGGCAGGAGGTTCACTGCAGAAGTCTCTGGCACCCAGATTTGTTGAGTTATGTACACAAGTCATCAATTACATTTCTTTATTCTTCTTCCATAATATTCTCTTGTTTTTCATTTTGGTAGGTAAGTCTTTGTATTGTACCTGGTCAATATTTTCTGAATAGTTCTTTCTAATTTTTTATTTAGTTTTTCTTCAGTACACTTCTCTGCAGTCATGTAGCCAGGTAAACAGAGGAGCAGTTTCCAAATTGCATTTTGCTTTAATCCACTGGAATCAAGGTAGCAATAGGACTGTGCTCCCTGAAGCTTTAAAGCCAAATCCATTCCTTGACTTCTATCTCCTGGTGGTTGCCAGCATTCCTTGACTTACGGCTACATAACGTTAAATTCTACATCACTGGTAAAGTTGTTTTCACTTCTTCCTGAGGTCAGAGATAAGGGCTGGACCAAAACCAGTTTAACAACTGTGAAAAACCTGTCAGTCATGGTGACCCAGGAAGCAAAATCAGTTTCCTCATTTAGACAGTGAAGGCAGTCATTCCTCAGGGACCTTACCAGAGCTCAATACATGTGCATGGACTTCAGAGAATACTCACCTTGGATGCCCCAGAAGGAAGATCTGAAGATAAAGGGAACCTCAGTGGCACAGTCAGTCTTCATGTAGGTTGGCCCCATGTTTTTGATGAAGGAGTGAGGATGCTGGAACTGGTAGCAGTAGACAGTGCAATGGGTACCTGAGGATGTGGGCAGCCTGTGACTTGGTGACCACTTACCTGGAGCACTGCTACCTCATATTTCGTGACATCATACCTAGGTCAAAATTGGCTAGAATCTGGATGGTAGGTCAGGAACCCCAGGCTAGAGAACTGTACCAATGGGAAGGGCCTTTGAAAAGTCATGGCCTTGATCTTCCCAGGAGGGTACTTTGGGCAAATCACTACATGCTACACTTCTCAATTTCCTCACCTATACAATGTCTGTCTCTTACACTTCACCATTGGGATTTTTCTTATTAGTGCATATTAGTTATACAGAGTAGTGGGTTTCATTTTGGTGGTTTCATACATACACAAAACATACTAGGGTGATTTTCCCGGAATTATAACCCTCAAGCTTTCTTTCTTTCACCCCTGGTTCCCTTCCTCTTCTCTAGTATTCACCCTTCTATTTTCAGGTCATCTGTGTCTTTTTTCATTCTTTTTTTTTTTTTGAGAGCAAATGTGCAATGCTATATTGATTATATCAGTCTGCTTATTAATGTGATAATCTCTAGTTCTATACATTTTCATACAAATGATGTGAATTCATTCTAGGTTTTGGCTGAGTAGTAGCCTATTGTGTATATTCACCATACTTTATCCACTCATCTGTTGATGGGTACCAGGGCTATTTCCTCAGCTTAGCCATAGTGAAATGCACTGCAATAAAAATAGATAGGTTGCTATCTATAGTATACACGGTGTGATCAAAAAATACAATGAAGTTTAAATTTAAGAGTTTATTATAGTAAAAATTGTATTGCCATTAATCGCCCTAAAAACAATCAATATACTCTCCTTAAATTCAAACATATCATTCTTTGCAATGTATCCTTTACTGTGTTAAAATTTTTTAAAAATTTAAGCATTCACTGTTCTTTTGCTCACCCTTGTATGCTGACTTTAACTCCTTTGGGTATATACTAAGGAGTGGTACAGCTGGCTCAAATGGTAGATCTATTTCAGTGTTTTGAGGAACCTACATACTGATTTGCATAGTGCCTGTATAATGTACACTCCCACCAGCAAAGAGGTGCTCTCCACCCCACTGTCCAGTATCCTCACCAGCATTTACTGGATTTACTGGATTTGGGGAATTTTGGTTTTGTTTTGGTTAGGGCCGTTTGTTGGTTAAGTGTTTTGACTCAGAGTTCCAGACTGTTTTCTTTCCACTACGCTATCTTCAGTTGCTCAGTGATTGCTATCTCTCCTGTGGGCTCCTGCTTGATTCCTGGAGCTCTTCTCTTTCTCTTTGCTAAGTTATTCTCTTTCAGATGTCTGAATTCTAACTCTAGAAGAGGCTGTGATTTCCTATCAGCTTCTATTCCTCTATAAATTCCTTTCCTGATTGCAAAGATTTTCTCCTTAACCACACTTACCTAGGCTTCTCTGAGCCCTTAAGTAGCTATGCCTCACCTGAACACCAAACCTTGCCAAGTCTACATAAGCCAATGAACTATTTGTTTATTAAGTGGTGCTGGGAAGTGCACCAGGGCCTTTGCACTAAGATACATCTCCGGGATATTTTAAATTTTATTTTGAGATAGAGTCTTGCTAAATTGCCCAGGTTGGATTTGAACTTGCAATCCTCCTGCCTCAGTCTCCCAGAGTACTGGGATGACAGGCATGTGCCACCATGCTTGGCTGATGGCACCATTTTGACTTAAGTGAACTGGAATCTCCATGTAGCAATGATTTGCATTTCCATGATGAATAAAAATGTTAAATGCTTTTCATATACTTATTGAGCATCTGTGCTTCTTCACAGTTTTTCTTTTTTAAATTTTGAAATAGGGTCTCTCTATGTACTCAGGCTGTCCTTGAATTCACTATGTAGTACAACCTCCTGGGAGCTGTGGTAACAGGTGTGCATGACCATATCCCATTATACTTTTTTTCATAAGTGTCTCCCGATTCATTTTAGTGTACTTATTGGGCTGTTTGCATTTTGTTTTTGTGTCTGTGTGTTTGGTATTTATTTATTTATTTTTTGGTACCAGGGATTGAACTCGGGACCTTGCGATTGCAAGGCAGGCAGTGGAACCACTGAGCTAAATCCCCGGCCCGGTGTGCTTGGTTTTAAATGTTTTGAGTTCTCCTTATATTCTGAACATTAATCCTCTGTTGGAAGATTAGCCTGCAAAGATTGCCTTTCTACAGGCTGTCCCTTCACTCTCTTGACTGTTTACTTTGCAGTGCAAAAACTCTTGAATTGGATGGAATCAGCTTTGTTAATTCTTGCTGATATTTGCAGCAGTATTGGAGCCCTAATCAGGGAGTTGTGGCCTGGGCCTATTACTTTGATTGTTTTCTTCTAAGAGTTGCAAATTTTCAGATCTTAAACTGAGGTATTTGTTCCATTTTGGGGTGATTTTTATAGATCAGAGATAAGGGTCTGGTTCTAATCTTCTACTTGTTGCCAACATAGGAAGAAGTCCAGTAGAAACTTCACCATCTATACCAACAGTGATGGTTGCAATTTCAATTCACTACACCAGTACTCTCCAATTTTACCATTTATGCCATGGATGCAAGCCTGGCTGTATTACTCTCAGACCATTTCCAAATGGAAGGAACAGGGCTTTCCTTGATGTCCCACCTGAATGTTAATCAAAAGTGTTAGCTAATCTCACTGACACAATATATAAACCATGGTTGAGGTTTTTGGTGATATCAAACTACAGTTCCTGGGCACCCAAGGCATTCTCCAGGGCACAAAACTGATTTCTGGCCAGGGTCCCATTACCCCTAAGGTCAGTTCCTCACATAGTCACCCCATAAGGAGAGGCTGCTCAGCAGGGTTTACATCCAACCCTCTGGTCTGTGTGTGTATGTGTGTGTGCGCGCATGCATGCGTGTGGGTTGCTCAGTCCTTGACTAGTCCTGTACTTACTAGTCAAGTGATGTGCCACTGACCCACATCCCCAGGCACCTTCTAATTGTGGAAAAATAGATATCTTCTCATTTTCCAGCTGACCATACTCTCACACTCACAGCCAGCTTAGAGTCCTCAGGAGCATGGCCTGGAGTATAGATGTTCAGGTACAAGCAGTCCTCAGACATGAGGATGTGAGGCACAGCAACATCTAGTAACACCTGAACGTGTGCATTCATTGTATCAGAACCTTGCAGACATGTGATGAAAATGGCAACTAGTCCAGGAGTTGTGCTGTGGTCAAAACCAGACTCTGGGTTCAGACTTGCTTCCAGCCTTCACTGTTCTGCTCCCCATAATGTTCCGTTTGCACAAGATCTTTCTCTATAATCCTTGTCCATCAAGACCCAGGCCAGAGGCTCAGAGGAACCTGACGTGGAGCTCAGACTTTCAGGAAAGCCTCAGGTTTGATAAGAGACTTGGATCCCACACATCCTGAGCCTAGAAAATCATCTCCCTTTGGTGTCTCAATTGGAATCATTGGCTGTAGGTGTTGACATTCACCATTTACCTCTATAACCATCTGGTTCTGAAACAAGGGAGGAGCCCCCAAACAGATGTTGCAGGTGGGAATGGAGGTTTGTTTTCCAAAGAAGAGCAGTGGGGTGTGCTTCATTCCAAGACTCAACTGTTAGGGAAACTCATCCCTCCCATAGATCTTCACTTGTAACATCCTTGACTTGTTCCTTTGCCAGTGGCACCTGGCCTAGTCAACATGTACAATGAGTGTGGAGGGTAGGGTCTCCAATGAGCTACTACTCATGCCTTCCTCAGGCATCTGTCGTACCTGCTGCTTTAGTTAGAGTTTCCTAAAAGTTTATAGAGCCAAACCAACTCTGTGCCAGAATCACTTCTCCTGATAGCACAGAACACTAGACATAACACAAATCAGGGAAGAATCATGCCTCTGCTCCTTTTGACTGGAACTGAAGCTAATGCCCTTAGGCTCCAAGGCCCACTACCAAGAGCTGTCAAAGCTTCTCCACCCTCTGCAGCCTCACACATTCATTGTAGAAATCTACCAAGGCAGAAAAAAACTGGCCATGGGATTTAGAATCATTGCAGGCGACCAGAGCTCAGAGCACCTCAACCCTCTCCAGTGCCTGCAATTTCTTCAGCTCCCCAGAAAGGTTACCTAGCAGGGTGAGAGGTCCCATCTCTCACACGACTCCTGGTCTAGGGGCCTCAGGAGGTGCAAAACTCAGTTGTCCTACAGGTGGCTTGGCAAAGGGAATTCCCAGGAAGATGTGGACCCCCATGCTAGTGCCATTCTCATGGACGAGGCTGCCCTGCACCTGCCCTGTGTGTGTCCCTGATGGGGCTGACAGAATCCTGGGAGTGGAAAGATGCACATCAGTGTTGGGTGTGCCAGTGCAGCTCCCTCATACACTGATGGTGTTGCTACCTTCTTGCCATCCTCATCTCAGCAATGTCAGGAGACACTGATCCATAATCACTGTCCTCACACATGTCCTGAACTAACTCACTCTCCCCTATCCAAATAGTACTGACACTAGGCCTGGCCCCAGCACATCCCATGAGGCCCATTCAGAGTTCTTGGGGCTTAGTTCCCATATTCAGCCCTAGAGCCATCTAGCAAAGTGTTTCACACCCTAATCTGTGTGAAAATGTAATTTGCACTATCCCTGCCATATCTGTGAGGCAATGCCAGGACGGAAAATTGACTGAAAAGTCTCCCATCCTCAGGGATATAAACAAAGCATCCTCCATGCAGGCAGTGATATGGTGAGGAGCACTAGGATAGAAATGCAAAGCTGTCACTGACCATATAAAGCCTGGCCTGCCTCTGGCTGAAAGGGAAGAAGCAGTTGATTCTCACAGAAATACTGAGATAAAACTCAGTTGTCCAAGTCCTGATAGCTGTTGAAAATGAACGATGGACAGATAGTGCTTGTTCACTCTTCTCTACCTCAGACCAGTGCTGTGCATCCCTGCCTCAGCCCTGTTGCTCCCTGGGCCTCAGGGTGCAGGGAGATGTCCAATCCAGCCCACAGTTCCCCTGCTGTTGTCATCTCTAACAGATGGCATCTCTTGGGGAACAGCCTTAGATGTCACAGTTTGTTCTGCTGTAGAATGTGGCAGATCTGGGCTAAATTCCACATGAAAAAGTTAAATACCCCAAACTCCATGGGGAGTTAATGCTCCCTTCCCCCATCAGATCCACTTGGATAAACATCTGGTACTGCTGAGGACAGGAGAGCAGCCACTCCCAGGCACCAGACAGGGCAGTTTAACATCTTTCCATGTAGAAGATGCACTTCTCTCCCAGCCTACACATGACACCTCGCCAGCTGGCCTCTGTCCACGTAATGCACTGTGACCACCACACACTGATGCCTGATGCTTGTTTCAGCACAGGAGAAAGCCTGCTGCAATGTGCTGGGTGACAGGATACATTCACAATGCCGCAATCTTGAGGAGGAGGCCTTCCATGCAGTGGTGTGAGGTTTCACTCATTTCAGGAGGGGGAAAGCCCAGAACCAGAAAGGCCCAGGTTTGTGACCATTTAGGTGAAAACCAAGGACAAGTGCACACCTGTGTTCTTAGGCACCGTCCTGGAAACAACGTGGAAGCTACTGTGTACTTGATGGTTCTGTTGAGGACCCAAGTTTAAATGAGCCAGAAGAGAGTGGACTCCAGCCTTGTGCCTTCTCATGGCTCCTCAAGGATCCTGAAGGAACATAAATCCAAGCCAAAGACTTTAGAAAGGAATCATTAGTGAGGTTGGGCAGATCTTCTGGTCTGGTGGGCAGGGAAAGAGGGTGCTGCCGGGGGTGGCACTGAGTGGGCTGAGGTCTCTGGGAGCCAGTGGCTAGCAAGGTATGGCATGGTCACTTCCCCTCTGCTCTGGCCCTCTCTGGCTTCCTTCCAGTGCACTGTGTGGCTTCTGCAGGCCACGTGTGATACGAGGAACTCTGCCCTCATACATGAAGTCATTATGTCCACTGACTTTGCAGTCTCTGTGTTAGTGGTGAAGAGAAGGCAGCAAGAAACTGTCATTGGAGAACTTGGGAAGACTGCTCTTGGGGAGTCTTATAAAGAGTGTTTTAGTGTTTTCCTTGGCCACAATAGTTGACACCCACAACTGAAAGGAGATGTTTATTTTGGCTGGCACTCTCAGATGTTTCAGTCCATGCTCAGCTGGCTCCAATGCAGAAACAGCATGGTGGAGGGGCCTGGATGGAGAAAAGCTGATCACAAGAAGTAGAAAGAGAGAGGGGAGGAGACTGGGAGGAGATAAACCCTCCCACATCATTCCCACAGTGACCCAGTTCCTCTAGTCACACCACACTTCCCAACAGCAAGTCAGCTATGGCACCTCCATGATCCAATCACCTTTGAAACACATGAGGTTTCTTGGGGCCACCCCAGATCTAAATGATAGCACAGAAGGTCCCCCAAACCAGACAATGGGACTGAACTTTAATGCAGCTCAAAGCAACACCTTGAGCAAAGGCAGACAGTCTGACGGTACCCTTCATCCTGAAAGTTCTTCCTTGGCTGCTAGACTCATAGTTGATTGAATCTCCTTTTCTGACACCCACATGGATTTGAGTTTGCAATGAAATCACCTATGTTTGCCTATATTTTTATTGAACTTTCTAACATATCATTATTTAAGCATATATAGGGGTATTGGTGGCAGAAGAGCGTGTCTCAGGATATGGGACAACTGATGCAGCATTTTAAAAACAGAAGGAAAGTGTTTTGGGGCAACAAGTAAGCAGTTTGAACACAATTTGGCACATTTGTACAGTGAGACAAACATACATGACGGGTTTTTATTGTAGAAGTAAAAAAATACTTCATGGGAAAAAATCTGATGCAAAGAAAATTGGTCACATGGATGACCAAAAAGGTAGGTGACAGGGAGTAAGGAGGATGCAAGAAAAAAATCTCAAAGACAGGGAGTCAGGGCAATCTAATCTTTTCAGCTATACATATGTGGACCTTCCAATACCACTTCTAAAGCATATCTTACAGAAACCGTATTTACAGGTCCACAATGATCATGCAAGTGTGGCCCTAACACTGTCTGTAGACACAATGAAAATGACAGTAGACATCAGGGGATGATCCACTGAGGACCCACATGGCTCTCCTACACCACCCACAACTGATCCAAGCTCCAAGGGCAAGTTGACGTGACCAGTCCTAACTCTCACAAAAATAGAGCCTGTGACCTCTCTGGACAGAAATACATGAGTGAAAAAGTTAGTGATAGGTGGCATTTAATATAGGTGGACAATGGGTAGAGACATTTTCAGTAGTTGGCAACCTTGGTGGCTGCTAATGAGGAGCTCTAGGAGCCATGCTCTTTCAACCTTGTGCCCCACAATTCTTAAGTTGAAACCTAATCTCTAATTTGATGATCAAAGAGGTGGAGCCCTTAAGAGGTGATAAGGTTATGAGGGCTATTTTTTCCTCTTCTACCAAGTGTGGTACCAATGAGAAGATGGCATCTGTGAGCCAGAGAGAAGCCCTCACTACACATCAAATCTGCTGGCACACTGGTGCTGTTCTTCTTAGTCTCTTGATCTATAAATAAATTTCTGTTGTTTATAAGCTATCCAGATTATGATACTGTTTTACAGCAGCCTGAACATGCACAGAGCCTAGGTTCATGTAATGTGGGTTTCTGTTGGCCTATATAGATATGAGCACAGATGGAATCATTGAAAGGAATTTTAACACTCAGGTGCGGGTCACATTCTCCAAGCCATCGTTTTCATTTAAGGTAAGAGTGGAGGCATGAAGACATAGTAGGGAAAGGAAAAGGGGTCCAGATCTAGTGTGGTGGCGAGGGAGGTGGGGGTCCAATGGGACTTGCCCATCGACAGCTCCCTGGGAATCTTAGTTTTCACATTGCTGATACAAAATACCTGACACCCAAAGTTAAAGGAGAAAAGGTTATTTTTGGCTCACAGTTTGTAGAGGTTTTAGTCCACAGATGGCTAGCTGCAAGGCAAAGTGGTATGGGAGAAGGGCATCACAGGGGAGAAACAGGTCACTGGGAGGGAATGAGTGACCTGTACTGGCAAGGCCCTCTCTGTGTCCACACAATTCTTGCTCATGCCATGGAGTTAACATGTGATTTAAGGATGCACATGTGCTAACAAAGTTCCCACAGAAATGTGGCGCACCTGATGGGTTCACACACACTGTGAATATTGAGGTAGGGAAGCATCAGCTCACCCATTTCGTGCAAAGTTGGCCCAATATTTCATCATCCTTCTGTTTAGTAGCTCCTCCTCCTCAGTGAAGTGCACTGCAGAGAGAAGGAGGACAAAAGCCCAGGTCTTACACCGATTCTCATTCTGCTCATCCTCTTGCTCATTCATGTTACCAGTCTCATCACCGGCTACAGCCTGATCTTGGATGCCAAGTCTGATTTCCTCCTTCCCCACTGACCCTAGAGCCAGGCCCTCCACTTGCCCAGCCCTTGTTATCTCAGCATCCAGTCGAATTGACCTTGGGCTCAATGCAGGCCCAGAAGTTCCCTCCATCTATGTAGCAGATGTGCAGTAATAACAGGCTATAAGTGGCACCTGCTTCTTGCTTTCCCTAATTCAGCCATATTGTTTTATATCAGGAGTCAGTTCGAAACCCTACATGACTCAAATGGGCATGTCAGATGGTGAACTGGGTGAGTACAGCCCCTCCTCCAACAGCTGCCTCTGAGGCCTAAGCCCTGGTCTGTGAAGTGGCAGGGCTCTGCTGAGTTATGTGCAGCTCAGGTCAAGGTAACCCCAATTAAAATCCTTTCCCCTGAATTACGGCTTCTCATTGACCCAATGGCTTGCTTACTAATTCCACTAGGTCCCAGTACTTGTTTGTTCTATCCAAGCAAGATAAGCAGTGCTTCCTCCCTCACAGCCCTGCCTTATGCCATCAAGCCAGGAGTTTGGCAGTATTTGACCAGATGCCTTCACAGCATACCCTGCTCCCTATTCTTTCCCATGATTGTGCTCAATAAATACTGGATGCACTTGAAGGCCTTTGTCTTTGTTGACTAGAGCAGCACTGATTGGTCCCAAGACCCAGCTTTTTCGCTAAGTCTCATTTCCTGTCTTTTTTTCTTTAGCTACCTTTGTGTTGTCCTGGCCCACAGGAGACCAGGACCCACTGCAGGGGTCTATAGTGACATCCTCTTTCCTGTTCCCTGTACATTTGACCCTGGTAATTCATTAAAGAAACAAGTATGCCTTTGAGACAGTCCCTTCTGCCCTTTTCACACATGCTGAACAACATGGTCATGATGACACCACTGGGTGGAGTGCAAGGGCTTCGATTCTAATCCTAGCACAGTCTTTTGAAGTATAAGATAGTGGACACTGATCTGATCCTTTCTCTGGGCCTCAACTTCCTCATCTGGACTGTGGATGACGTCACAACTCAGGGACAGGCCAGAGTGCCATCCTTGTTCCTGGATGTGGAGGAGACTCACCTAGGTTGCCCCACAAGAAGTATCCAAAGACAAAGGGAATCTCATCACCATGGTCTGCCTTTGTGTAGGGTGGCCTGATGTTTTTGAGGAAGTCGGGAGGATGCTGGAATTCATAGAAGTAGACAGTGCCATGGGAACCTGAGGATGTGGACAGCTGTGACTTGGTGACCCCTTACCTGGAGCTCTCCTGCCTCAGCCTTGAGGACAAAATGTCTAAATCCAAAGTCAGCTGGAAACTGAACAATGTGGTGAGGAGCCCCAGGCTACAGCAGGAACAATGGGAAGGGCCTTGGATAAGTCATGACCTTGGATTTCCCAATTGAGTAGTTTGGGCAACTCTGAGAGTCACTCTCCTCAGTTTCTCCACTTGTATAATGAGAAAGATCTCTGTCTCTTACATCAGGCATGAAAACAATTTTTAGTGTATATTAGGTAAAGTGACTAGTGGGTTTCAAATTGGCATATTTGTACATGCATATAACATATGGTGATCATTCTCCCCCCATTTCCACCTTCTCTCTTTCTTCCTGCTTCCTCTGATTCCCTCTACTTCTCCACTACTAGTCTTCCTTCTTTCATGTCATTTCTCCTTTTCCTCCATATTTCCCCCATGTAGGAAATATGTGATATATATATATATATATATATATATATATATATATATGAAATATGTGATAATATATGCATGGCTCATTTCACTGAACATAATGCTCTCCAGTCCCATCCATTTTCTGTCAAATGATGTGAGTTCATTCTACTTTATGGCTGAGTAATATTCTATTATACATATACACTTTATTCATTCATCTGTTGATGGGCACAAAGGTTATATCACAATAGCTTAGCTATTACAAATTATACCATAATAAATATGGCTAGGTTGGTATCTCTGTAGTATGCTGACTTTAATTATTTCAGAATATACTGAGAGTTCTATACTCTGAATTATCAAATGGTAGCTCTCATTTTAGTTTTTGGAGGAACTCCTATAATGCCTTCCATAGTGGCTACACTAATTTTATTTCCATCAGTAGTAAAGATGGCTTTCTATTTCCCTATATGCTTAACTTTCATCAAGATTGATTGGATTTTGTATTCCTAAGGACAGAAACAGTATTTTTTTAGTACTTGGAATTGAACCCAGGGCCTTCACTGAGTTACAGTCCCAGACCTTTTTTCATTTATGATTTGAGACATGATCTCACTAATTCAATAAGTTGCCCAAATCGGGCTGCAATTCACAGTCCTCCTGCTTCAGCCTCCCAGAGTACTGGAATTAAAAGACAGAAGGATTTAGTATCAGTCTTTTACACACATATGTCCTGTTTGCCCAGCACCGTTGGCTAAACATATATTTTTGGCTTCTTTCCAAAGAATCACATTGATGTAGCTGTTTATGTTTGTTATGATATTTCCTATTCTGTTCCACTGGGCTATGGATCTATGTTGCATTACTATCATGCTGTTTTTCTTACTAAGGTTTTGTAGTATATTTTGATGTCAGGAAATATGACCCTCCAGAATTGTACTTTTTTCTTGAGTTTTAACCATGAAGATTAACTGAGATGAAGGATATCAAGTGCCTGGAAGCAGAGCCTCAATAAAAATATAGGACCAGACCTGCACTCTATAGACTTCACCTGAGACTACAGCTCTGAGCTACTGCCTAAGCCATCAGGCCTCAGTTACAGATGTACTCACACTGAAAATGTGCTACTTGGAGCACAGGAATCATGAACATAAAATCCCCCATCATCTCATGGAACTGTACTTGAAGAGTCTGGGAGTCCTCAGTGTCCCCCATATATTCTTCCATGAACAGGTCACCAAACTCAGCAGGCAACATCTACCTCTGGCAGATCGTGGAGAGTCAGGTTAGGCAGATTTCTGGGTGTGGGAGAGAACTTAGGGTGGAAAAACAGCTGATGGGCCATGGATTTGGGATTATAAGAGGGTGACCCCACCTACAACCAAATACACAGTTCAGCTTTTGTTTGATGGGATAGTTGAATGGGCATGAATCTTGGGGTGCTATATCCTTGGGGTAGGAACACAGGAGCCTCAGCATCTGCGCTGACACACTCTGCAGAACAGTCCGCAGAGTCTCTCTGTTAATTTCATTCTGGGTGTCAGCAGAGCCTAAAAAGTGCACAGTGGAAGAAAGATATAGAGTTGAGAGTGGCATTGGCCTGTGCCTATGTAACCCAGAGGAACCCTACAAACAAAATGTATACCCCAAACTACTGGGACTTGGCCTTACCATGGGCAAGCTCCAGCCATACTCATCATTGCTGACACTGATGATGCTGGGGACAGGTTGAAAGTCAGCAGAGGCCAGCAGCTCCTGGGGGTGCCTGGGCAGGAAGGCCCCATCCACCACAGCAGGGATGATCTTGAAGGACTAAGGGGACATTCACGTCAGGGATCAAGGTCAGGTCTCAGATATTTTCTAATGCCCGATGACTTACATCCAACCCCTCTTAACTCATCCCAGGATGCTCACATCCACATCATGAATCTCATACTTGTCTTAGCAAATCTTTGTGCACATTTACCATCCAGATCTTCATAGACAGCAACCTATGCAGATGAAGTTATTAGCCCATAAAGGGACTCACTCTCAGACAATATCATCCCCTTCATCCACACCTGAGAACAGCCCACCTTTGTAATAGCCAAAATCTCCTCTTCACTCTTGCCACGTAAGCATCTCACCATGGCTTCTGAGTCATTCTGCCCACAGCCAGACAGGTTGGCCACCATCTGAAATTAGTTCAGGCAGGAGCTGGCTCATCCTTCCAGGCAAAAAGTGGATGAAGTTGGGTACGGGTAAACCCCAAATTTCACAGTATATTCTGTACAAACTGCTGCCAGTATGAAATTCTTCTACCATCCCTGTTGCTCAGAAGTCTCAGCCAGAGGGGGATCCCATTTATTTCCATGGTTCTACCCACAATGGGAGCCCCATGAGTTAGCTTTGCTGACCACAGAGCATGCTTAGCTTGTTAGAGGCAGAGTGTGTAGACTGTCACCCTCTAGGACCTCAGCAATTCCTAGATAGGCAGCAGTTCCCAAGGCACTTCAACTGCCTTCATTGTCCCCACTGAAAGATAGTGCAACAGTGGCTCTGAAGGTGAGGGAAGGAAGAGGGGTCTGGGGCAGGGGTAGTTGAGGGCACTCACTGTGTAGATGTTCTCAGATGAGCTAGAGATGATATCAGGCAACAGGGCCACCCCACTCTCCATGATGGCACCATGGAAGAGTCCTTGAGACATGGGGACAAGACAAGCGATGACACACGCCCCCTGCATACTCCCCCAAAATGGTGACCCAGTCAGGATTGCATCTGAAGTGAACTATATTGTGTTGTACCCAATGTAGGGCAGCCACCTGGTCCAGGTAGCTACAGTTGCCAGTGGTCTTCTGGTCTCTAGTGCTGAGAAGTGACAAGGATAGTGATCACAAGCCTGTCCTGGCTCTGCACAGCCTTATTTCCCAGCCCAGCTTCAGACATACCTGAAGAAGCCCAGGACAGCCAGGCGGTACTGGATAGTGACCACCACCATGTTCTCTGAAGCTACCAGAATGGAACCATCATGCATGGAAGCCATGCCCATAATTAGCCCACTCCGTAAATCCATACCATGACCTGGGAAATTAAGACAGAGGCCATGTGGATTCTGCCCAGCACAACACCATCTGGCCTCCTCATACACTATCCACTGCTTAGACTCTGTATAACTATCACATAGGACTCCAGTAAGATCACATACCTGAGACATGGGTGACAGACCCAAGTTCAATCATGTAGACCAGGACACTCACTTTTGGGTCAACCCCATGAATCCAAGCCTGGATCTATTACTGTCTGACCCCTGGGCAATGGAAAAAAAGAGGGTGGGAGTTTCTGCTATTGTCCCAACTAAAGACTAATAAAAAGGTTATTTCACTGGGACAACAGATAAACCATAGCTAGGTTCTTGGGTGTTTTCAAAAGAGTTCTGGGGCTGGGGATTTAGCTCAGTAGTTCCAGCACCTGCCTTGCAAGCGCAAGGTCCTGAGTTTAATCCCTGGTACCACAAAAAAAAAAAAGAGTTCTGGTCTCTGGTACCAGTAAGGGCTCTATGACTTCATGCCTAGGAGCCAGTTACCCATCCTGTTTCAGAAGCCCTTCTTGGTCTAAAGAGCAGAAGGCTTCACAGCAAGATCCACACTGCAAAAGAACCAGGCTGACTCTGTCCTTTCTAATTTCATTCTCCTTCCCTTTTGTTTGATTTTGTGGTTCTTGAACTTGAACCTAGAAATTTGTACTGACAGGCAAATGTCTATCATTAAGCCACATCTTGGGCCACCTTTTAATCTTGGAGAAGAAATATCCTCCCATATCCAAGCTGACCATGGCTTGACACTTACAGGCAGGTGAAAACCTTCACGGACATGGCCAGGTGTATAGATGTTGAGGCACAAGCAGTCCTCAGCTACAGAGATAGAAGGAAGGATCAGATTAAACATCTTCATTACGTCTGCATCTTGCAGACACCTGGTGACAATGGTAGACAGTTATTCCAAGCATTTTTCTGGTCAGAACCAGACCCGGGCACCTGACCTGTCAGTTGACCCACTGACTATGGAGGGTTGAGTGCAAGCCGTTACTATTATTCTCATCCTGTGAGAGCTGCAGTATCTGATTCTGGATCAGAGGTTCTTACAAGATTCACAGATTAATCTGATCTCTTCCAGAGACCTCCTCAATGTCATAGGACATGTGGCATAACCTAAAACTAGAAAGAAATGTGTCTCTGCCCCTCTCATCAGCAGGAAGTGCTAATACCTTTAGGCTGCCAAGGCCCGAGCCAAGAGTCTAACATAGTTCCTCTACCCTCTGCAGTCTAGCATGTTCACAGTGGGAATCCCCCCACAGAATGCAGAGGAAAACTGCCTGCAGGATTTAGATGGCAGAACCACGGCAACCTGACTCTGAGCTCAGGCACCCGACATTTCTCTAGGGCCTGAATTTCCCCAGCTCCCCAAAGAGCTTACATAGCAGGGTAGGAGGTTCCATCCCTCACACCACTCCAGGGCTCAGGGGCCTCAGGAGGTGCAAACCGCAGTGATCCTACAGGTGGCTTGGCAAAGCGAATTCCCAGGAAGGTGTGGACTCTCGCATCAGTGCCCTTCACATGGACGAGGCTGCCCCGCACCTGCCCAGTGTTTGTGCTCCGGATGGGGCTGGCAGAGTCCAGGGCTGTGGGCAGAGAAATGCACATAAGAGTGGGGTCTGCCCGATCAGCTGCCTCCCACACTGTGATTATTGCCATCTCCTTGCCATCCTCAGCTCAGCTTGTCAGAGGCCCTGATCTGAAAATCCTGGCTTCACACACATCCTGGTTGTCACACTCTCTTCTCATAATACCACTGACTGGTCATTAGCAGGTAAGGAGGAAGTCTAGCATAGGGTTCCCAGGCAGTGAGGTGAGTGGTGATTCCTCCTAGGAAGACTGAACTGGGGAAGGGTGAGGGAGATCATCAGGTCCCACTCTAGGAGTCTTTGAGTAAGAGGGTCAAAGTCTGCAGACACACCCTGTTCATGGAGCCATACTGGCATCAGCTCGTGATAAGAGTCTAAGACTACCTGACTGTGATAGAACAGACCACCTTTGCCCTTGAAACCAATCTATGCCTTTGCCCCATGTCAGGGGAATAGGGTGAACAGACAGACCCAGTAACCTATCAGTTCAGATTCGGGATGTGGGGCCCAGGGGCTTCTGTGTCCTTCAAGACCTGTTACCTTGCCTCTGGAGAGTGCTAGGCCATTTCACTGTCTAAGAGAATGTCACACTTCAGCAGGAAGAAATTATCATTCTTGTTACATCTGAGGGCCAAGGGCAGCTATAGCCATAGCCACACACGCCCAGGAGGGAAATGTCCTGAATCCTACCCAGCTCCAAAGACACAAGGCTTCCCACCTGCCCATGTGTGCTCCTTGGCCATCCTCAGATTGGACTCCACTTTGGCGTTGGGTGTCCTCAGGTAGTACTGACCCTATCTGTGCTTTTGGGGCCCATTTTGGGAACTTAGTTTGGGCTATTTATGGGCACACATTTCCCACACTGTCATCTGCCATCTCTACCTGGCACTTCTCTCCCACCTCACTACTCTCCAACACTACAATCTCAGGCTCTGCACGGGACACACACAGCCCTGGGCCCAGCCCATCACTCTTCCAAAGCAGGGCCTGCTCTCTCCTGAGGCTGGCAGGAAGTTACAAGGCGTTTCTGCTAAAATCCGTGACCAACAGGCCTGGAGATGACCAAAAGCAGATCAAAGCTGAGGTTCCTTCTTTGAAACTCTGCAGAGAGGCAGGGTGGTCCTGGGGGTCTGTCTGAGATGACGGGAGAGGGTGGACGCCCCAAATGGACCTGACCCGGGGTCCACAGGCGCCAAGATTAGAGATTCACTGGATGTTCAGCTTGGCCCGGAAGTCTCCGTCGCCTGGAACCTGGGATCCCCTAGAATCCTCGGAGATCATGGACCGTCCCGGGGCCCTGCAGCCTGAGGTTCCTCCCACTGCACTGCATGGCCCTCGAGTCACGAGGATCCTCAGGGCCACGAAGCAGGACTGAGGTGATGGTGGAGCAGACACTGGCCTACCTCAGGGCCCCGCACTGGGCTCCTGCCTGCCAACCCAGCATCAACATGGCCCCTCGTGCCGCCTGCCCTGGAGCCCTTCCTTTCCCTCCTTCCCCTTCCTTTCCTTGTTGGGGACCAGCAGGGCCTCATCAGAGCTGTGCCCCCATTATCTTCTCTCACTTTCGCAAAAAGCTTTTTCCTATAATTTTCATGCTTTGATTTTCATTTCCATCATCACTGAAGCAAGGGCATCACTCGCCAGTGACACTTGGGTCAGCTGGAGGACGGGAACACAGGAATGATAATGCTTCAACAGAGTGAGTGATGCTGGGATTTCAAGTGACAGCGCGAGGGGCCTACAGGAGAGAGCAGCTTTGGGAGCAGTTTGGGGACCTAGGTCTTCCCATTCCTCAGCCACAGCCCACATTCCTGCCCCAGGGACAGCATGAGAGGCTGAGGGTCACAGGTGGTATCTGTCCTGCACTGTGGCCACCAGAAGGGGATCCTGTCTTCTCTGTGATCTGTGAGAATGTTCCAGAAAAGACTTGGGTGTTGCCCATGCCAGCACGACCAGGCACAAAGGGACTATTTTTACTAAGTTGGTTCTTACCAGGAAGCTGCTCCTCAGGGCCGGGGGCTGAGGCAGAACTGGCTCGTCACTCCCGTCACCATCCTGGAACCCCTCGCTGTGGGCAATCCTGTGGCTGCCCTCCTAGGCATCTGCTATTGGACACAGAGACTTTGCAGGCCCTGTCTCTGCTCAGCCCCGAGAGGAGCCCGGCCACAGCTGTGCCCTCTGTCCGAGAACACAAGTGGAAGGGAGAGCGCTGCGGCCCTGCCGCCCCACTACCCGCTGGCCTTGTGACTTCGCAGGCGGCTGCACCCCACTCCCTAGCTTCCACCACTTCACCTGTGAACAGGACAACTCCTCCCGGCCAGGAGGTGGCGACAGAGCAGTCGGGTCTCCTGAGGGTCACAGGTGTTGTAAGAGCCAACACAGCAGGCAGGCAGGTGACATCATGCCTACAGCCTGGCACCTGGGGATGCTCCGTGGATTCCGCCAACCACCGACTTCCTGGCTTGCATAGGAGCTGCCCCAAAGCAGGGTGCCGCCACTGGCCGGGCTGAAGGGCACATTTGTCTTTGCAAGTCTGTGAATTTATCGTCACTTCAAAGGTTTTCAAAACTATTTTTAAAAGGAGAAACTTCTAGGAATGGTGGTGCACGCCTGTGATCCCAGCACTTAGAAGCCTGAGCAAGAGGACCACAGGCTCTAGCCTAGCTTGGGCAAATCAGTAACTAGTGAGACCCTGTATCAAAGAAAAAGTTAAAAGGGCTGCAGATGGGGCTCAGTGTGAAGGGCTCAGGTTCAATTCTCAGTATCAGCAAAGTCATCAGAATCCTCCCCCTCTTCCTCCTCATCATCCTCATCTGTGCGTAGGTTGGGACCACCTATAATTTTAGCCACTCAGGAGGCTGAAGGAGGCAGATTGCTGCAAGTTCAAGCCCAACCCAGGCTACAAGGTGACTTTCTGTCTCCAAATAAAAAACCAAAATAAAAGCAAAAAGCAAAATAAGTAGATGGCTAAGTATGAAGAATAACAATTAAAGATAACTGGAAAAGAACAAAATGGTTCCGAGAGCCAGGGCTCCACCCGCATCGGCCCAGCCTCAAAACACCTCCCCAGCGCTGGCCCAGCTGGTCTCTGTCATCAGCACATGGTGGCTCTCCCAGCCCCAGACAGTGTCTCCAGTGAGCCTCTGTCTCTGTCTCAGCCCTGTCTCTGACCTTGTCCAGACCCTCATCTCCAGGGGCCATGTGGAGACCACACATGGCAGGTGTTGGCCCATTTG
Source organism: Heterocephalus glaber (assembly GCF_053883595.1). Lineage (NCBI taxonomy): Eukaryota > Metazoa > Chordata > Mammalia > Rodentia > Bathyergidae > Heterocephalus > Heterocephalus glaber. The sequence goes on from NW_028258137.1 coordinate 19,249,100, forward strand.
AGGCCAGCGGAGATGGACACTGAGGCTCAAGGGGCTTAAAATCTCTGTCAAAGATCCACTTAGCTGGGCGTGGTAATGCACTCCTATGATCCCAGTCCTTGGGAGGCTGAGGCAGGAGGACTGCCAGGAGTTTGAGGCCAGCCTGGGCTACATAGTGAGACCGTGTCTCTAAAAACACAAAACAAAACCACAAAAACAAAAAACCCAAGGCAGGGGTTGGGAGTGGGGATGCAGTTAGTGATATGAAACATGAAAAAGCCTTCTCCTTTGATAATGCTGGCACAGGATCCTGTTGCTCCTCGGAGATTTTTTTTTTAATAAAAATAACTTTATTATCAAACACACACATACAGAAATTAAAACCATTCAAAGAAGAACAATGCAAGGGGAAAAAACTACAATAATATTAAAATAGAGTAGAACTCAACCAAAACAAAACTGAAAAGCACTTAAACATTTTTTCATATAACTTAAAAAACATCTCAAGCACCAACAAGACACCAGAGGATGTGATTTGTTTCAGAAGGATCCCCAAAACCAACACTGAACAAACAGTGGTCTGGAAAAAAACTCCGGTTAGCTAGCAGACTCCATATAAGCCAAGCTTCTCCCTAATTTAAATTTCGATACAGTCATATGACACACGATGGAAACAAAATCCAAGAAATATGTTATTAGGCCATTTCATCCGTGTGTATCATTAATTACACATTCAGTTTCTCACACTAGAGAAACTATTCGGTATTTACACGTGTTTCCTATTTATTTCATTTAAGAGAATGGCCTCAATATGCATCCATTTAGCTATAAATATCTCTAGTTTCTTGTTCTTTATGGCTAGGTAGTATTCCATTTTATAAAAAAACACATCTTTATCCAGTCTCCAGTTGATGGGCACTTGGATTGTTTCCAAGCTTTAGGTATTACAAACTGCCACTGTAAACATGGGTGGACATATATCGCTGTGGTATGATTCTTTTAATTCTCTTGGGAAGATACCCAGCAGGGGAAAAGCTGGGTCGAATGGGACCTCTAGTCCTAGTTCTTTGAGGTATCTCCATACTGATTTCCACAGTGGCTGCACCATGGAGAAGGGTTCCTTCCTCCCCACACCCCCGCCAGCATTTGCTGTTGGCTAATTTCTTGATAACAGCCATTCTTTCTGGGGTAAGGTGGAATCTCAGTGTTGTTTTCATCTGCATCTCTCAAATAACCAGTGATGTTGAACATTTTTTCATATATTTATTTGCTGCTTTTACTTCTTTGTCTGAGAAATGTCTATTCATTTCAGATGCCCATTTTTGAACTGGGTCTTTGAATTTGGGGGGTCTGATTTTTTAAAGTTCTTTATATATTCTAGATAGTAGTCCTTTGTCTGAGGTACAGCTGCTAAAAATTTTTTCCCACATTGTAGGTTGTCTCTTTGCTCTGTTGGTGGTTTCTCTTGCAGTGCAGAAGCTTTTTAATGAGATCCCAGTTGTTGATTCTTTGTGCAAGTTCCTGTGCCACTGAGGTTTTGTTCATAAAGTCTTTTCCTATACCAATGTGTTCAAGAGTTCTACCTAACTTATCTTCCAGCAAATTTAGTGTTTCTGTCTTGATATTTAAATCTTTAATCCACTTCGATCTTAGTTTAGTGCATGGTGATAGGTATGGGTCCTGGGAGATTTTTGCTCCAAAGGAAGTAGCTGGCCATTAAGATGTTATCAGACTCAGCATAATTACCAAGCATTATTGTCAGGTGACAGCCCCTGAGGACAGGCTACAGGATCCTTTTCCTGGACGGCTTGAGACGTTCCTGTGGCAGGAGACGTGCCCACATGTGAGAGCATGCGTGCACACACACACACACACAAACATACAGATGCACGAACACACAGGATTAGCAGCCAGGGACGGGCTTGGGCTGTGTGCATCGCCAGGCAGGTTTCTGACCTCAAGTGTCCCCTTCCTGTGGTGGGCAAGGTGATGGCACATGTTTGCTGATGACCTACTGTGCACCAGATGCGATCCGAAGACCTCCCAGCGCGCTCGGCTCACCCTCACAGTGCCATGCCATAATCAGCACTGTCCCCAACTAGTTAAGGCCTCCTCCACTTGATTCCGATAGAATTCACCAATCAGCTGGTGCAGTTCTGCCAGCAGCCCTGGGCTTTGCATGCCAGTGTCCCTCAGCCCTTAGTGTGACAGCTCGTCAGAGCAGGGGTCGCCTTCACTCCACTGCCAGATTGTAGCACTTTAGGGCTTACAGCTTTCTTCTAAAGTGAACATTGTGTCAAAAGTAATCAGACTAAATACATTTACAGGACCCGCGAACGATTTAGACGCCAACGGCCAGGCTAGTCAGGACACCCAAACCAGCCAGCAGAGGGAGCCCGTAACTAATGAGGCACTGACCGGAAAACGCGATTTGTGCTGGAGCCACAGGCCTGTGATCGTGCAAATTGGGGCCCGTCCCTTGGGCCCAACAGGTCTAACGCAAGTCCTCGCGTCCCAGCCTACTGAGTCCTGCAAATTCAACTCTAAGCCGGTTCGAAACCCAGCCCGCGGTGGTCGGGCGACACCTTCCTGGGCGTGGCCCGCGGGATACCTCGCGGTCACAGGGGCCCGGGCTGACAGCTGTCACTTCTCAGAAGTCGGCGGGAAGAAGCGCGGAGCTCAAAGGGCTGGGAGGCCGCGGTTAGTAAGGAGCCTGTCCGGCCCTGCTCGGCTCCCGGCTTCTTCTGACAGGCGGAGTGAGTGGGCCGCGGCATCCTGCATAGCAACACTGGGCGGCGGAAGTCGTGCCCTCCCCAGGAGGGCAGCGAGGGGGCCCGGAACGTGGGTGACAGCTGCCGCCCGACCGCGCAGGCCCTGGGCGCCTCTGTGGGACCGGGAGCCCCGCGGAGCGGCCGGGGCCCCAGCTTGGCCGGGCAGCGCTAACCTAGGCAGCCTGGACAACCAGAGCTGGGACGCAGACAGAACGCGGGGACCCCTCGCCGCCAAGACCACAAACCAGCCAACCTGAACCCCTGGCACGGGGCTCCTCCGTGACAGGTCCCCCGCCGCCCCCTCATGGACACGCGAGGCACAGTGTGGCCCCGGCTGCAGCACAGGAGATGCCCCGGGAGAGGCGGGAAAGACTTTCGGCGGTGCCACACCGCCTTCAAGTCCAAGTCCAGGGACCCACAGCTGCTGCGGATGCTGGAGAGACAGGGGAGCCCCTCGGTCCTCACCACAGGCCACACCTGGGGAAGCAACTGTGCAACCTTTCGAACTCAGAAAGTGGGCGTCTTTCTGATGTGGGTCTGGAAACCACTGGCAGGCACAATGCCCGGGTCACCGGCCCTCTAAGCCCTGCCCTGCGGTTTGACACTTCCCGGGTGCAGAGACTCCCCATCCTCCCGTGCACAGCCCACTTGAGGGGTCTGGACACTGCTAACCCTTGAGGGGAGTGGGGTCTGGGACTCCGTGTGGAGTGCGGATTGGAGAGGAGGTTTTTGCTCGGAGACTGAGCTATAAAGGGCAAGTGATTTGGGCAGAGCTCCCTGCTTTTCAGTTTCTGGGAGAAGTTTAAAGGCTACAGACAGCTCCTCTGCACATGGTTTTTAGAATTCAGTGTGGTTTTGTCCTGTCCTGGGCCTTGCTTCGCTGGGAGACTTTTACATGTGGGTTCAACCTCGTAGCTCACTGTTGGTCCCTTCAGGTTCTCAGTGTCTGTGTGCGCCCATCTTTCCTAGATTTCCTGATTGGCTGTGGGTCCTTGTTCACAACACTGCTGATCATCCTATCCAAGGTAAGGTTTGAAAGCTGCCTGTTTATCCTGCCGTGGACCTGGTTGTCCCTGGAAGGGAAGGGATCGTGGCATCGCTCCCCACACCCGGGCAGTGCTGGCCCACTGGGCAGCTGTGTAGGGTGGGAGGGAGCTGAGCATGGCTGGATGTGGGGGGAGGTGCAGGAGCAGCTTGCACAGCATCAGCAGGGCTGTAGGGAATAAGGTGTCCCCAGCCTTCCAGATTTGCTGGACAGTGGCTCTTCCTGCCTTTAGCCTGAGTGGAACTGCACTTTCCTGTCCTCAGCTCCAGCTTTGTCCGTGGGAACCGCAGTCTCCATCTCAAGCAAAATTCCTTCTTTGCTATGCATGGGTTATGCTTCTCTGCAAACCCTAACATGGGCTGAGCTGCCAAGAGGTGGGGTGTGGAAGGCAAAGGATGTGGAGGCAGCTTTGCAACAGGGTGATGGGAGAGGAGGGAAGAGGGTTTCAGGTGCTGCTGGAAATGTGCAGGTGCACGGTGATTCTGGAGACTTTACACGTGGAGATGAGGAATGTTACTGAAAACTGCATTAGACAACTTTGACTGGAACACGAAGAGATCACATCTAAACCTCTTCCAGTATTATGTAAAAGAGAGCTCATGCTAATGATGAAACTGATCATTTAGCTAAGGAGATGAATCTGGAAAGCATCAGATTGGGGGCCTGCTTTCCCTGCCTGATAGGAAAATATGAGTGATGAATTTTTAAAAAAATTGTTATACAAAAGGCTCCGCTGGACACAAGTAGCCAGTGGCTCCCACGCCGACAAAGCAGCCATCCTTTGCTGACCGTGACAGGCCTGGTGGTCCAGAGCAGCCTGGACAGTTACTACTCCAGGCCCTGACCTGAGCACACTCTGCCCCCTTCCAGGCATGAGTTCTGTGCTCCAGGCAGAGGACTAGCGAAGGCGCCAGTGCAGGGTGGCCGGAAGCCTCCTCCTCAGCCACAGAACTCTTCCCTTTCACCACTTCTGCTGTCCTCCCCGACTCAGGACTCTTTCCTTGCACCTTTACTTCTGCACTGTTTTGGAACAACTGAGATGGGTAACAGGCTGCAGTCCGCTCACCCTTCCTCTCTCCACTAGCCCATAGCGAGGGCAGCGTGGCTTCCTTCCCAGCAGGGCTGACCAGGTTCACTCGGCCCATCCCTACACCTGACAGGTCCACATGCCCTGTAAGGTTCTCAGTGCGGCCAGGGCTCTGACCCCAGACTCCTTTCCTCCACCGGACGTCAGTCTCTGCAGCAGCATGAGTCACATCCTAACACCACAGAACCCTCCTGGTGCTATCGTGAGAAGGGAGAGGATCCATTATTTTCAGTCCACATAAGTCCACCACAGAAACTGCTCCAGCTTCACTCTGACAGAGTAGCTTCTGGCACACAAGCCTGCTGAGGGAAACATGGCTATGGGATGCAGAAGTAAATTTTCAGGTTTACTGAACTTAGAGCTCCCCTGAATATAAACTTTAAATTGCAGTGACATTAAAAATCTTTTTTTTTTTTGTACTGAGGATCAAACATGGGACCTTCTGTTTGGGGGGCAGGCAGGAGAACCACTGAACTAAATCCCTGGCCCCAAAAAATCTCTTTTAAATGTGTATACTTTACACCATTATGTTTTGCTATAATTTGTAAGGTGTGAGAAAGATTATTTTTATGTTGTTCTGTGTTGCATTTCTTAGACTATAAAATGTGGCTACTATGAAGTTTGTGCTTCCATAGATGGCTTGCACTCTGTTCCTGCTGCCCAGTCAGGGCTCCAGGGGTCACCACCAAATGACAGCAAGGACACAGGACAGAAGCATCTGGACAACACACCAAGGAATACGATGGACAAATGTCAGACTCATGAAAATGCAGCCGAGAAACAAAGAAATGACAATTTGGGACAGGGTGAGGTGGACAGAGAAGGAAAGAAACTGTGGAGGAAACTGCGTATTATAGCAGACATTAAACACATCACCACCTGATCTCAGTTTGCAGATTTTATGGGAATACTGTTTCAAAGAAACAAAATTAAACAACAAATGGGCATTTTCAACACTGACTTACAATGAAATATTAACAACTGGTAGCAACTTGTGCTGGGTAGAACAAAAATGAAGCCCAGAAAACAGATGCAACACACCTAACCCAAAAGGCACAAAAATATTTTCTAAATACTCAAGAAAATCATTTTTGGAAAGACCTCATATCCTTCACACTTTCTGTATGTTGAAGCAGTGGACAGAGTATAATAATAATGCAGAACCGACAGCCACTCGATTCCATTATGACAATGGTTACAGATCACTTTCACCCACTAAGTAGATAGAACTGAGGACACTCGATGTCGATGAGAGGGTGAGCAGTGATACATTACATTTGGATCTGAAGAAAAACCATGGTGTAGACAGGTAGGAGAAATGGTGTGTAACTGGGATATGTATGCCTGGGTGGAAATAACACTATAAATGGCAGGTAACTAGGTAGAAAGAAAGAAAATAAGTGCTTCCATGCTGTTGCTTCAAGTTGAGAGGTATCATGTAAAACTGTCAAAGTAACTATGAGACACTTGTCAAATGAAGGAGAACACAGGGGTCTAAACATTCTTAGGGCAACATGAATCTCAAGCCCTCTGATCCTTCCTACATTCCAAAATACTCACATGCAGCATGGAGAAAGAACTGTGAGGAACACAATCTACTACATATGGTAAACACAGCCTAACATTTAGAATATAAAAATAATATGAGGTAGAATATAATATAATATGAGGTTTGTGGAAAAAGGGGACTAAAGGCGTAAATATATGCTTAGGGTAATGTGAAACCTGAGCTATACGATACTTATGAAATATCAGACAAAACACATATGCAAAGAGAACAAAAAACTAGGAGAAACACAGTCTACTACATATGGTACAATGTGCCTAAAAGTACCTGGAGTTTAGACTAGTAGAACTACGAAATAAGAAAGCTTCCGTTATTTAGAGCCTTATCTACCAAAATGATCATAAAATAAAAAGACTATAAAACTGAATTTTTAAGTAGATTTTAGAGACAATACCATTCTAATAATTCTTGTTAACCTAACTTAGGATTAAAGTTGAAATTCAAAGAGACAAACTGGACCTAGGCCTCTGGCTTCTGGAGTCTGTGTCACACGTGGAGTTGGAGGTAGTGTGACTTTGAAAAACAAAAACTAGCCTTTGGAATAAAAATCAAGTGCAGTCCCTCGTTGAGAATCCAGTTCTCACAGAGCATCACTCCTGTGTTCTGATGACGATGCGGCCAGTACGTTGTTGCAGACGTCACTATAAAGTGACGAATCTCCTTAAAGTGATGAATCTTCTTAAATCAGCAGTACCTTTCCTGGCTTCAGCAGTCTGTGGGACCTGAGAGGGAGAGAGAAATGAAGGGACAGTCTTGGTCAGGTCCTGTGGACAGGCAGGCCTGGAGGTACTGCTCACTGGTGACACAGACCAGAGGCCACCTGAGCTCCGGGGGAGAGAGCACTAAGGGCTGGGGCTCAGGCTGCCTGGAGGAGAAGGCCACCTCCACAGGGCAGAGGAAACCCTCCTGATCTTGCAGTCTCGCCCTGGTGCACGGCACAGGGCCCTGGCTGCCCCCCCAACAGCTGGTGACATCAGCCACTGTCCTCCTGATCCTCTCTGGTGACCACAGTGAGAACTTTTCACACATCTCGGGCAGGGGTGACCTTGGCCTCAGTGACGCAGACTCAGAAAGAGATTGCTGCAGGCAAGAGAGGCCACTTCCATGAGAAACACACCCTCTGTGACTCCACACACCGGGATGAGGGGATGAGTGTGCGGGCAGTGGGAACACTCAGCAGAAACATCAGACACCGCCCGCGGCCAGTCACACATTTACTAAAGAGGACACACTGAGGCCACAGGACAGGATAGAAAGGTGAGGGCTAGATGAAGTCACACAAGCCTCCTTGACAGTCCCGGTCCTAGAGCCCAGGCCCCAGGCCCTTTCCATAAAATCACCTTGGAAGGGCCAGAGGCTCCGATTTGAGGCCTCAACCTCACCATGGCCAAGTGGACCACATGGAGAGATGAGAATGAGGATGCCAAGGCTGGAGAGAAGGGTTATTCCCAAGTGGATCAAGGAAGAACAGAAAAAGGCATCGCTCAGAATGGAAGGAGACAAGGGCGAGCAGTGAGTGTAGCAGCAGCCCAAGGTCCTTTCTAATGCTTCCTAACTAAACCTACAAATCACTGCAGGGAAGGACCAGACTGAGTTTCACCGTCCTCTCTCCCTCTGTGGTTTCCTTGCTCACCAGGCTCTTTGGGAAAGCGTGTTCTTAGTACTTGAGGTGAGTGTGCAGAGTGGCACAACATGGTAATGCAGACAGCATTTTCTGACTTGCTGTTTTCAAACCTCATCATACCTGCTTCAAAGGGCTGAGACTAACGACTTTTATTTGGAGATTTTCCTTAATGAAAATAACTGACTCTTATCGCTTCTCGGCCTTTTGGCTAAAATCAAGTGAAAATAACTGACTCAAAGTAGCTGGGCGTGGTGGCGCATGCCTGTAATCCCAGCACTTGGGAGCCTGAGGCATGAGTTTCACCATGGGTTACAGGCCAGAATGAACTACAGAGAGCAACCTGTCTTAAAAAACACAAGCTAGGGCTGGGGATTTAGCTCAGTGGTGCCCCCGCCTAGCAAGCCCAAGGTCCTGAGGATTGAAAACAAAAAAAAAGCTAGCTGATTTAATTGTCCAAAAGTAAAACCTTTAAAATGTCCAGCTGATTTAATCAGAGGGCTGTGAAATCAATGTGGTGCAACGTAAAGTGTAGATTCTACATATAAAAATGAAAACAATGCTGAATTCCATTATGAGCAACAGGAGACGCATTGCTTTTCCTTGTGTGAATTTCAATGAGACTAATACTTCTATCTTACATTATTTTGTACTCCAGGTAGTCTGGGCTCATATTCTTCCAGCTGAGAGGATGTAGCTCGCAATCCAACCACTTCCATGGTTCCCTGTAACTGCTTCCGGGTTAACAGACAGACTGGCTGGGAGGCAGGGAGGCCCCCTGCAGGCTGAAGGAGGTGCAGCCCTTGCGTGGGGTGAGCACACACCGGGGGCCCTGCTGAGCTGCTGACCCCAGACCACGGAGGAACAGTGATCCCTCTCACGGGAAGGAAGCATCACACTCACCCACCGGGAGCTTTGTGAAGACGCATTCACCCTGCCCCATGCCCTCGCCATTTAATGAGACCCTCACCAGTGTGTTTGAGGCACTCATCTTACTTCACGTCACCCAGGCCGTGACACGAGATCTACAGAGACTGTGAGCGACCCAGCCATTCCCATCACCGCTCTTCACCTCGCCATCTCTCATGCCCAACTCCTTCCCTCTGGCTCTCGGGGTTCTCTCTTCCCTCCCACAGTTTCAGGCCAACCCTCCCTTAACAGTCGGACTGCTCTAAGTGGCACCAGTCTGGCCCTGAGAAAGCACAGAGGCTCCTGTCTCCTCCCCACGGCGCCCTGGCAACCCACACACAGACAGGAGCCTCGGACCCTTCCTTCCTACCTGGGGAGGGCAGCCAATGCTGTCCTGCATCAGTGTAGGCTGCGAATCTCCAGGGGGCGGAGCAAAGGCTCAGGGCGGCTCTGCCAGTTACCACCGTCAAGGTGCTGACCAGGCCGCTTTCCCACATAGTTGTTCCCGGGGAAGTATGAGTCCACGGGCACCTCCCATACTTGGTTGGGAAGCCCTTGTGGCCAGGCTGCCTGGCGGGGACCTGAAAGGAGAAGAGCCTTCAGGACACACAGCTGTGCTTCTCCCTTTGCTGAGCTCTCCCACAGCACCCGTTTCTGACATCCCCACCTGTAGGTGGCACCACGGAGTGATGCAGGCACAGAGGGAGACATCGTGTGCATGCAGGAGACCTCACCTTCTGTGTTCCTGGGGATGCTTGGTTGGCAGAGCCCAGACAGGACTGGCCCTAAATGGAACAGTCACCCACCCGAGCCCGAGGGCTGCAGTGACAGAGGAGGCCCCGTCTAGCACCCCCTCCTCCTAACCAAGTTCCCCTGTCCCATTAGAAGGCTCCAAAGGGGGTGCCAGGCCCAGGACACAGAGAGGGCGGCTCTCTCCACAGGAACAAAAGGACATGGAAAGACAGGGCCTGATGATGAGCCCAGGGTAAGGGAGTGGAGTAACTGCAGCAGGCAGCTTGTTGTAGGAACTTTCCAGCAGGCAGCTTTGTTGTAGGAACCTGGGGACCACACTGTGTCTGAGGTTTCCCTCCACCCCTGCATTCCCAGTGTGCTGCATACAGGGGTGACAGGAGCTGAGAGCAAGGCACTGGTGAGCCTGGTTCCTTACAGCAGGTGTGGTGGAATCTGGATCCTTGGCTGTCTAGGGGATGACGCCAGTGTGACCCTTACGTCACCTGTCCCTGAAGTGGGGCCGGTGCCCCTCATGAACATCAGCTCTAGTCCCGCACAGACCCGAGAGGCTGTGCTGGGGAGGGAGAGGGCTGAGGAAAGGCTACCAGCAGCCTGCCCCAGTGCCACGTGGCTCAGGCGGGGATGTGGCCAGCAGGGGCTGCTGCACACTGCTGTGCACTTTTCTCCTTACCCTGCACGGCTTCCTCCCACTGAGATCTGTTCCCGTTTCATGACAATGTCCTCCAGATATCTGTCCTACCTCGTCCTCCTAGGAGCAACCTATCAGACAACCTCTTGACTGGGCCTAGATCCACACTGCCTTCACACAGCCTTCTCTGCTTCTGCAGCCTCCATAACATCAATTACCTCAGCAGTTGTGTGCATGCATGTGTGTGTGTTTGCTTCCTTCATTTTCTTTCTTTTTTTCGAGAGACTGACTCAGCATGTTGTCCAGCTTCATCCCGAACTCCTGGCTCACATGATCCTCCTGCCTCACACTGCTGAGTAGCTTCGCCTCACCATGCTTATCATCCAAGCTCCTGTGCTCACCCTGGTCCCTGTTCCATCTGAGAAATTTCACTGCGCTGCCCACTAAATGAGTGGAACTCACCGCCGGACCTCTGTTGCACTAATATGTGTGTGGTGTGCTTATCCAACGTCTCTTTCCACTGCTTCCTTGCACAGGTTGCTCCCTGCAGAAGGCTGCCTCTCCCTGAGCCTGGAAAGTGTCCATGTCACTCAATGGCTTCACCCAGAGAAGAGGGAACCCAGCGATATTGACCTGAGAAGGTTGGACCCTTGGCAGGCTCGAGGGATGCTGCGAAGTCCCACCAGGTGGAAAAGGCTGAATACCTTTCATCTACAGTGTGTGCCAGGCAATTGCAGGCACTGTCTCCATCCTCCAGGTACCTGTAAGGAGAATTGCATGGTAACCATGAAGGACTGGACTTCACAGCTACCCCCTGGTCCATGATGGACCCCTAAAGAGAGGCCACAGGACACACGGGGGCATTCTTGAGCAGTCAAGAGTGCCGAGGCAGGAGGATCCCAGGAAAGGCCCAGCAGCCCGCACACATCAGCAAATCCCCAGGGTCCCTACTCAAAAGAAGATTTCCATAAAGGGCCTGGAGGGGTACACGCAGCTCAGTGTAAGCAGGTGTGCGGCGCACACAGTGAGAAGCATCCAGGTGCTCCAACATCAGAGCACTGGGCTCCATGTTACTTGCAGGGCACCTGGGAACAAAGGGACCTGAGGTATTCCTGAAGCCCACTGATCCCGGGTCTGCCGAGCCTGGCCTTTCCATACTGCAATTCCCCAGGATTTGCTTTTTGGTCTGGTTCCGAATTGTGCTGTGGAATCCCCACCACCAAACTAAGGCCAAACTGCACAAAGAGGGGGAGTGTCTCAGCTTAATGGCCTCCCTCTGCTCAACGGCCTCTTGAGTGTAGGGAAACCCGAGAGTAGTTCACTGTGGGCGACAGGGACTCCAGGTGACCAATCCTGCAAAGTAAGGGGAGGTGGGACCCAAGACAACAAAAAACTCCAAAAACAGTTCAATTCCGGCTTGGCAGAATGGATCAAGTAGCGAAGTTGAGCACTTCCCGCTTTTCCCTGCCCCCCAGACCTCAGAGGCCACCTCTGCCTCCACAGCCCGAGACTGTCACACTCATCAGGTGGCCACTGCCTCCTGTACCACTTCCTCTTGCTTCAGGGTGTCTTGAGGTTCTGCAAACACACACAAACATACAACAGTCACGACCTGAACTCACCTCAAGACCCAGTACAAACCCTGCTGCCAATGGAATGGAATGAAACGCTCTCTGAGTGCTAGAAAAGGACACCTGGGGGGGGGGGGAACATCCTCGGGAGCCTCAGACTGTCCCCTAAGGAATGGGAAGACTTCCTCATTTCCCTCCCTGGGCAGACCATGTGAGACAGAATGGGACCGACACACACACACAGACACCTGGACACATGGAACAGAACAGAGGGTGCAGAAACAACCCACACACCTTCAGTTGCTGGATCTTGGACAAAGGGGCCAATAATCTACGCTGGAGAAAATGCAGGCCACAGACAAAGGGCGCTGGGAAAACTGGTGATCCACATGCACAAGGCCGACTCTGCCCACCTCTCTCACCCTGTGCTGAAAGCAAATGCCAGTGGACCATAGATCTGGGCAGAAAAACATAAACTCTTGAAGATACAGCATAGCCATGCATGTCCTCAGCAGAATCCCCACTGTAAAACACTAACAAGCTACAAAATCTACAAATGGAATTGTATCTGATCATAAAGGTTCCCCTAAGTAAAGGAAACCACCGAGAGAGTGAGTAGAGACCTACCAAATGGGAAACACATTTTTGCCAGCCAATGCCTCACACAGAGGCCCAATATGTAGAAATAGAAGTGAATGTCAAAAATATTAGAAGTTAAATATAAAGGGCCCTGGCATGCCCACTGTGGGACACACCTGACCTCTGTGCTTCACTCCTTTCCCCCAGCTTGACTCACGGCACTAACTGGGCAACTGAAACCAACACATCCTCGTCAAAAGTAGGAGAAATGCCCAATAGGCACAGGACAAGCAACACCATTCAAAACAACACCAGAGTCTGTCTTATTCCAGGCAGAATGTCTATCGTGAAGAACAAGTGCTGGAGAGCTTGTGGGGAAAAAGCACCCTTCTGCTTTGCTTGGGAGAATACAAACTAGTACCATCACATTGGAAGCTAGGGTGGACTTTCCTCAAAAAACTCAGAAGAGAATTCCACTGGACCCAGCCACCCCTCTCCTGGGCATCTGCACCAGAGAGTGGAAGTCATCGTACCACAGTGCCACATGCACACGCATGCCTACCATCATGGCTTACATCTAGATGTCCCCCCCAAAGCCTTCTGTGCTCAGAGGTGGTGTTTTTGGGAAGTGACTGGATTGAGCCTGTGATGCCGGGCTAGTCCACGGATGGGTTTCATGTCTGAGTGTGATGCTGGGAGGTGAAGCCGGGTGGGAGGAGCGGGTCCCTGTGGGCACGGCCTGGAGATAGCTAGACCCCTCCTCCTGCCTCCAGCCTTTGCTGATTCCTGCCTGCCACACCATGAACTCTTTCTCCCCTACCATCCCATCTTGCCTCAGAACCAGCCAACTGTGGATCGAAACCTCTACAAATCGTGGGTCAAAATAAACCTTTCCTCCTTTCATTTTGTTAGAGATCTTCCTCAAGCAAAGAGAAAGTTACTGAGACACAGTCAAGGCACTGACCAGGCTGCATTCCCATGTAGTTGTTTCCGGGGATGTACGCATCCCCTGGCACCACCAACGCTCAGCTGGGAGGCCTTTCTGGCCAGGCCACCTGCGGGGGAGCTGAAACGAGTAGGGGCTTCAGGACATGCAGCTCCGTTTCTCCTTTGATGAGCTCCCACAGCCCCCGTTTCTGACGTCCCCACCTGTGGGTGCCACCATAAAGCGATGCAGGCACAGAGGGAGACATTGTGTGCGCAAGGGAGATGTCACCTTTTTTGTGCCTGGGGATGCTTGCATGGCAGTGTCCAGAGAGGACTCGCCATACAGGGAAACCATCTTTGCTCTAAAAATGAAAAAAGAAGAAAGGAAAGGAAAGGAAAAAGGAAAGGAAAGGGAGCACAATCCAGAACAATCCATGACTCTCTCTTCCAGCACACTAAGCACACCTGGGAAAGTCTCGCCTGCAGCCCAGGCTGTGTGGAGGCCACAATGGACCTCTCCCTACGGCTCCACTCCCTGTGAGGATGCTGGGTGATGCTGCTGTTTTCCAGGAGCCCCGTCCTTTCAGTGAGGAAGAGAAGAGGGGAATTGTGTGGCTTCCCACCCTGTGTTTTTGCTTGCTCCTGCCCCGAGGCAGCCCCATGTGCCCACACCCGAAGGAATATGTAGACAGTAGGAGAACCGATGTAAAGGCGGCTTGCCCAAGAGGTCTTCCAAGAGCTGGGTGCCTCGGAGAGGCCCGGGGCTGGCCGGGCCCGGTGGTCACCTCACCTGGGCAGAGCTGCAGGGCGAGGCGCTCAGCCATCTTGCGCCACTCAGCATGGTCTCGGTGGCTCTGCCCCTCCTGTCCCACAGGGTCATCCCGGGACAGCAGGTCCCTGATGCTGTGACGGAGGAAGAAGATGATATCCTTCCAATTGCAGAAAGTTTTCCCTAAGTCTGTCAACATCTGGGGCAGAAGTTCCATTGCAGAACTGAAATTCCTAAGGGAGGAGAGAAGGTGAGATTTATAATGAGAACTCAGCTTTCAGGCATGCTCAGGAAATGATGACACAGCAGGTCTTAAGGGAGAGAGGGCACCCAGCAGAGAGTAAATGGGGTGCCGGTGAGGTGACAGGACTGTGCCAGGGAGTTCTCCGAGTACACCCCAGGGCAGCCCTTCCAGTGGAATCCTGCCACATGTTTGGTGAACCCTGCATAAGCTGTGCAGTGGGGTCCCACACAAAGCCAGCCAATTCCTGAGCCACTCCACACCTACAAGTGATGCCTCCTGTAGTTTGTTCATCATGGACATAATTTTCTGCCTGTGACAAACCTAACAATGAGCCAAGGCCCCGCATGCAGAGATCAGCTCTGCATTGATGAGTTTAATCCCTGAGGGACAAGTAGCATGTGTGTGTGAATTCTGAAAGCCACGATCTTTTGTAGTTCTCCTGCATCCTGGCTGGCTAACTGAAGAAAGTGACAACAGCAATATGCCAGACAAGGCATGCAAGCAAAGGAAGCACCACACTTTGAACACATACTTTGTGGCCACCTGGCTGGGAGCTTAGGTCTCAGGAGGTCTGAGGCTCTGCTGAGGGAAAGAGACCATGGGCCCAGGGCTGTCCTTTCAGGACTGGGATCTCACACCACCTCTTTTTTTTTTGCCCTGTTTCCATTTCTAGCTATGGAATCCCAGCCAAGCAAGGTGAACCTTGCAGAAAGAGGGGAGCATCTCCTTCCCACGGCCTCCTGCAGGAGAGCCTATCCTTCCCCTGACCACAGGGAAACCTCACGTTACTGCACCTTGGGGCAGAATGACACTGAGTGAGTAAACCTGAGAAGAATTGAAGGAGGGAACCGAAGGGAGCAGCACCAAGAACACAGTGCCCATTCCCAGCTGGTGCAGGGAGGCGGTAGAAATACGGAGCACTTCCTGCTTTCCTGCACCTGTGAGCTCAGGTGTCACCACTGCATTCACAGGCTGTGACTTTCACACTCACCTGTGCAGCTCGGTTGCCTGCTCCTCCTGTGGTTTGCAGATGCCTTCAGGTTCTGCAAACAATGCACACACAACAGTCACAACACACATTCACTTTAGCATCCATTACAAACCCTGTGCCCTGGGACACATGGGCATCAGTGTTCTTGGTGTGAGAACAGGAAACCATGAGCAGAATATCTGAGGGATCTCAGGTTGTGTCTTCAAAAAGAGCTGGAAGGTCCCCTTCCCTATGGCACTGGGCAGACTGTCCCTGACCTCGTGAAACAAGATCACTCAACGCCCCTGGCACTGAATCTAGGGAACAGTGTCAACAATCCTCTATCACACTGTTCAGGAAATCTAAAATAGTGGCTCTCTACAAAAACTTCTCCAGTGCTGACCCCGTTCTCCATCAGACACTCTGCTGTTGGTGATTCAGAGACCTAACTGAGGCCACGTGGATGGATGGACTCTACAGACCCTCACAGAGGAAACATCTCAAGCTACTCAAGGGGAGGATGCTTGAATTCCAGGAGGGGGAGAGTGCAGAGGCTGAGACCTGGCTTCAGGGATACACTGAGGCACAGGCAGGCGTGTTTACATGCTGGCAGGAACCTGGGACCCTATGGGGACAGGACAACTAGAGAGACACATCCTGCCGTTCCTTCTCCAATGCCCTGTGAGCTGGGCTCGCTCACAACCTGCCTCTCTGCCATACACAGCCCTGGGTTCAGGTCAGCAAAGCTCCTGATCACGGCCAACTCTGGGTGCCCTGGACCCTTCTGTCACAGGTCTTACTTGTGTAGCCCCAGGATGGCAAGAAACTAATCTGCTCCTTGTCCCTGAATTCCTTCACAGAGTTGATTCTGGTCTTTCTCTGTATGACCTCTCTGGCTAACATTACGTCCTCTGTCACTTCACCCATGTGCAGATATCCAGCCCCTGACTCCTCTCCTGCCACACAGGAGAGGCCCAGATTGAACAAGTCCCCGGGGAGTCTTGTCCCTCCTCACGGACAGTGCACTAATGACTCCAGACTCAGACATTTTAAGGTTAAAATTTGATTTTAACATTGAGATTCTTTTTATGTAAGAAATGATCTCAAAATTAATTGAGTTAAGAAAGGGACAAGAATCAGGCCATAGATCAGCAGTGCCACGTCTCCCTGGCAAGTGCGAAGTCCCGGGTTTGATCCCCAGTAATGAGAAAAAAAAGAAAGGGAGGGAGGGGTGAACCCACCCTAACCCCATCCCTGACAACCAAGGCCAGGGTACCTGGAACAGAGCCTCAGGTGTGGGCTCAGGCAGGCAAGGCCCGTGCTCCCCACACACACTCCCTGGGGATTCCTGGGCAGGGCTGACGCCACTGAGCCTCAGGGTCCTCAGCTCGAACATGCAGACCCCACCCCCTCTGAGGGGGGCCCCGGAGGATGTCATGGCCAAGACCAGACACAGAGCTCGGGCGGCAGCAGGCTCAGCACGCAGCAGAGCCAAGGACATGTATAGCTCACTCCTTCTTTGCCACTGGCTGGGACCGAGAACAATCTCTGTCTCTTCCACCTCAGCCCAGGAAAGGCTAATGGGACGGTCACACTGTCAAGAGGCGCTGACTGATCCACGGGGCCAGGAATGACCTGTGTCATGGCTACTTTCACTCTACGGCATTCAGATTCACGGGGGGACATCACACAGCTTGGTTTTCCCTAACAGGTCATTCAATGACTAAAAACACCTACAAATTTCAAAGCTTCTCTGTGACCAAAAGAGCAAAAGAGCTTGAGTGAGAGGAACAGAGGAATGAGTTTTATCTCCACATAGGCTACGAGGAGGCCTGGCCATGGGGCTCCTACTCAAGAAGACAGAGACGTGGGCTGGGGATTTACTTCAGTGGTTTTGCCATCCTTGTGCAAGCGCAAGGACCCAAGTTTGATCCCCGGTACCAAAACAAAAGACACGGACAGGAAGCCTGCTGTCACCTTGTCAATTAGGGCAGGGCCCATCACGTGCAGCCTTGTTCAGGGCTGATAGGAAGCATAACTCTGAGATGAGACGTGACTGGGACTCTAACACCAGACAGGGACAAAACCCTGGTGCTGGAAGAGGACCAAACCGGGGCCGTGGGGGGAGGGAGGGACATTGGAGTGCTGCCCTGGAGGAAGACACCGTGGAGGAGCAGCTGCTGTGAGCGGGGAGTGCCCAGCCTCGCTAATACACCTCCAAAGAACTGGGAAGTCTGCTGGCCCATGTGGATGTGCAGAGCAGAGGGGGACTGGTCAGGAGATGCCACTCCCAGCAACATGATGGGAGCCCTGAGAAGACCCTGCTGAAAGAGGTCTGAGCCCGCTGTGCACAGGCTGCAGGGGCCCTGAGGGGCTCCTGTCCCTTCCCCTCACTCTGTCCCATGTGCTGACCCACCTGTGGTCTGCAACCTGAGGCCCAGCTGACAGAGCCCTGACAGGCACAAGGAACAGGGCCCTAGAGCCCCTGGACCTCTGCCCCTGCTCTGCACCCTAAGGGGACTCCTGGGCAGCTTCGGACGCCTCTCTCAGCCGAGACACTGGAGCTCAGCACAGAACTGGGGGATCCTGGACTCAGGAGCTGTACTTATAGCAGGATGACGAGAACTCACTGGTTCCATCAGACACAGAACTCGCTTCAGGCTCCTCTGCAGGGACGGCAGCGCGGATGTCATGTTGCTGTTGGTAAGGTGCGTCAGGATGCCCAGAAGTGAGGAGGGAGTGTTCTTCTTCTGAATCTGACAGGAGTTCATCCACTTTCCCACCCTACTGCTCACCACTGAGGGTTAGGAGAAACAGTGGAAAAAAGACAAATCAGGATGGATGAGGAAACAGCTTCCCAAGTAGACCTCAACCAGTGCTTCAGGGTGAATACAACACACCTGACACTTGCTACAAAAGACAGAAGGAAACTGCTCCCCTCTGACTCAGGCATTGCTCACCTACTGTGAGAATGTGACAGATACAAAGACAGAGAGGCAGACAGACAGACAGACAGAAAGAGAAAAGGATGCAGGGAAGAGAGAGGTGCCTCTGCTCAGGGGACTGTCCAGATGAGCACCTGATGAGGGGAGAGCCAGCTTTCCTCTGAGGTGCAGTCAGGACAGGGAGCACACAGTGAGAACCACAGCAGGGCCCAAACTTGTGTGTGAACAGGGTCCCGTGAATACAGGCTCCAGTGGAGGAGACTGCAGGAAAACCTGGGCCTTCTGAGCCTTTGCTTAGCAATGTTGAGACAAGAAATAGTTTTCTGTTGGGTGATCCACAACTTTCCTTGCTGTGTCTCAGCTCTCCATGCACTCAGAGCAACAGTTCAGAGCCAATATGCATGTTATCCTGACTTTAACCTCTCAGAGGCTTCTTTAAGGACAATAATGCCCCCAGACTGCTTAGTTCTCCCTGCACAGATGCCCTCTGCAAATCCCCAGAGGACACACAGGGCCTTGGTGAAGGCCATGGTGCCTTTGGCAGGGTGAATGACACCAGGGCCATCGGCAGGCTTTTCTCACCCTGACTGAAATCTGTGGCCACTCCCGACCCCGAGTCTTGGCTTTCACACAACCCCTCTCCCGTCACACTGGCTTACAGCCCTGACCTTGCTCGGTTACCTGGAGTCCAGGGACTCTGTTTCTTCCTCGTCATCCCTGTTGCAGTGCTGCTCTGCAAGCAAATTCAGAAAGGTGCAGACAGTCACTCCATGGTGCCACTTCCCCCATGCCCACCCTGCCCACCGGAGCATGAGGACACAAATGAGCATGCAGGGTTTTCAGAGGGACACAGGGAACTGCACTGAATGACCTCTATGTTGCCTTCGCAGAAACAGTCCAGGGTACATGCTGCTCCTCCATACACAATGTCCCTATCTGGGGATGATTATCCTGTGAGCTCTGAGTTTTACTGGGCCAAGTTCACTTGAATCTTGATCAGCTGAGCACTGGATACTCCTTGCTCCTGTCACGCAGCTGGAGTTCAGGGTAAATGGATCTCTATCTCACCATGACTCTCACATCCCTCTGCCTCCTTTCACTAAGGAAAGGAGATACAACCCTGCCCTACAATGGCCACACCCTGGCAACTTCCTCGAACCCTCCATCATCCTCTTACCATGTATGCAGTGGGTGTTCTCCCAATGTTACCCAAAGTCCCATGACCACATTCTATGACATCCAATCCTTAGTGAAACTTCTGGGAGTGACAACAGCCCTCTGAAAGGACACTCACAGAGATTCCCTACTCGAGTGCTAGAACTCCAGTGTAACAACACTGAGCCCCTTGTAGACAGGAGGGAACAGAAATCACGCAAGGATCCGGATCCCCTCAGCCACAATAAAGTCAGCCTGAGGACACCTGAGAGAAAACTGCCCTCAGCCCAGACTGTGAGGAACCTAACCCGCCGCCCCATCTCCCCTCCCTGTGAGGATGGCGAGGAAGGCTGCTGGTGTCAGGAGCCCCATTCTATCGGGGAGGACAGTGAGGGGGAGTTGTGTGGTCTCCACCCCATGTGTTCCTCCCTCCATGTGTTCCTCCAGGGCGGCATCCTGATGAGCCGAGACTCCCAGGAAAACGTAGACAGTAAGGGAAGCGATGTAGAGATGGCCTGTCTGCTGGGGTCTCCCACAGCTGGGTGCCTTGGAGAAGCCCAGTGTTGACCAGGGCCTGCGGCCACCGCACCTGGGCTGAGCTGGAGGGCGAGGCTCTTGGCCAGCCTGCGCCACTCTGCATGTTGTTCCTGGTGGCTCACAGGTCCATCTGGGGTCAGCACATCCTTCAGACTCAGTTGCAGGTAGAAGAGTATGTCCCTCCATTTCTGAAACTGCTCTATAGGCTTCAAATCCAAGGCCAGATCTTCAATTATAACCCTGAAATGCCCAGCAGAGAAGAGATGACAAAACTTGCAATTAGAACTCAGCTTTCGGGCATGGTCAAGAATGACAAGAAGCAGGGAAACCAGCGGAGTGTAAATGGGCTGACTGTTCAGGCACAGGACTGTGCCCGGGACTCCTCTGAGTACATCCGAGGGAGCCTTTCCAATGGAAAGCTGCCGCCTGTTTGAGACCAGCACATAAATGATCTGGCACAGTGTGGATTCCTGAGCACATCTACACCTACAACTAGTGTCTGTCATAAGTGTTTCCTTAGCTCCATAGTTTCCTGCCTGTGACAAACCTGCCAATGAGCCAAGGCCTCATATGCAGAGGTCAGTTCTGCATCCCTGTGAGCTTAATCCTCGAGGGAACAAGTGGCCATGTGTGCATGAATACTGAAACCCATGGTCATGATAGCTCTCCTGGATTCTATTCAGATTACTCAAGAAAGTAGTAAAAGCAATAGTCCATACAAGAAAAGTAAACAAGGTTAGCAGCATGGTTTAAACACAGACTCGGTGGCTGCCTGATTGGGTGAAATAAGTGTGCTTGGGAGATCTGATTTCCCTGAGATCTACACAGGAAATCTCCGTGTCACCTTGGTTACCGTCACTGGTCCTCCATGGTCAGTTACCTGGGTGATTCTGGCTCCAGGGCATCCTCATCCTTAGGCTGATTTTGATTTTCTGTAAATAAAATCAGATGGGGATGGTCACATCATACCATCCCTGCTCACACCCTGCAAGCCCACGGCTGTCAATCTTCTCTAAGGAAATGGAACAGTCTGAGAGCAACACCGCAGGAGGCATAGGACATTTTCTGCGAGAAGTAACGAGGTTTGTTTCCTGAGCCACGGGACAGACAGATGGTCCATGCACTACTGGTCAGCAAGTCAGGCTCCCACTCTGAATGCTGGGACACAGCTCAGCTAGCCTCTTCCCGCAGACATCCTACGACCCGCCTAACTGCCTCTGGTGATCCTAAAGCCACAAGGCTCATCAGGAACTCTCCATGCGCAGTTGAGTGGAGACTCTGGGATGAGACTGATGTGAAATATATAAACTCTTCAAAGAAAGCTCCCTGGTTCTCCCCAGGGCATGGATTCCTTGCACAGTGGCAGGGGTTGCGGGTCCCAGGCCTGAGCTTCAGGGTTGCATGGGGACTGTGGAGACTGTCAGCTGAGCCTGTGTATGGATGGACAACTCTACAGAGCCTTGAGGAGGAGAGCTCCCAGGGGCTGCTGAGAGAAGACGACGCTTGTGTCCAGGGAGGCGAGAGTGGCAAGGCTCAGCAGCACCCCCAGGAATACAGTCAGGTGCAGTCATGGGTGTCTACACCCGGCAGGGAACTGACACTTTTCATGCAGAGGACAGCTAGAAGAGACAGAGATGGTGGCTGGGCATCGAGGAACCATAACAACATCTCCTGTGAATGACTCAAGTGGAGCGATGTGCTTGTACATAACTGAAGGCCAAAGAGCAGCATTCAGGAGCAACAATTACCAGAGCACTGTGGGAGACACCAGCTGCTCCAGTTGGCAAAAGCGAACCTGTGCAGATGAACAAAGCCCTCCGGGAGCGGTAACCTTGCTGCTGTGAGTCTGTTATGTCCTCACCAGCCTGTTCCCTCTGTGTCTGCTGCCCTGAGTTTGCACTGGGGTCACAGAAATGGGTGAGGTGAGTGCGGTTTCCTTCATAATGCAGAACTCGCTGGAGGCGCCTGGAGAAGGGGCCTCTACCTCATCTACCAGGGCAGCAGTGGTGCAGGGAGGCTGCTGGGTGTCACCAGGCTCAGACCCACCAGAGGGAGTCTCATGGTCTTCTTCCTCCTCCCGCCGCAGGCCCTCTGCACTCACACTGCTGGGATAAAGAACACGGTAAAACCAAGTGAGATGGGCACAAGATTCCAAGGTGGTCCAGATAGAAATGAGGGAGTGGTCGCAGGAAGTAGAGGGCAAAAACTTCAAAAACAGAGTCACCTCCCAGGAGGGCAGGAGACAGGAGGAGATGCATGGTGCACAGGCTGGACAACAGGTTGATGAGGACAGAGTCCCCACACCCCGTGTGATACAACCACGACCCCCAGCACACCCAGAGACCACAGCAGGGCTCCACCCTCCCTACCAATTGTGTGACTTCTCTATGTGTTTCAGTCACTGCCGTGGAGATATCAGAGTCCTAAGACCTTGTGCAGTCTAGGCCTCTTTCCACAGATGCAGGAAATGACAGATATTTTGATCTTCTTAGGTTCCTCGGTACAAAATCCCTGCCAATGCACTAAGGACACCCACACAGACCCAGATCCACAGCTCAGGCTCAACTTCTCCACCCAACAGAGGCCGATTAGGTCCACTTGGGTACAAACGAGTTCCATGGGGACACTGCACACCTTGATAGAAAGGTGTCCCCCTGACTTGGCACAATGAACTCCAAGTACCATTTTCAGTTTACCTTTCCGAATGGGAAATCTGGGCACTTTGGACCTCCTGGGCTGCTCCCTTGGGGACCCACCTCCTCTGGTCCCCAGGCAAGTCCAAGCCCTGACTATCCAGTTAGTTACCTGGGGCCCAGCAATGGCTGCTCTTTTCCATCCTCCTCCTCTTCTGGAATCTCTGCAAGCAAATTCACAAATGTGCAGTCAGGCACTGAGTAGCTCCCTGTCCCCATCACAGACCCTGGGCTTCTCTGGCATGGAAATAAATGCAAATATCTAGGCGGGATCAGAGGACGGGCACAAGGTCTCCTCTACTTCCATTGGAACACATAAGCACTCCATCAGAGTCTTAGAGAACTAGTGGTTGCTAGTATTTCAGGTGGCCCAGAGGCAATTCAGGGCACTGGGCACAGTGACCAGAGGTGGCAGGGACACCAAGACACCCCTGGGAAGGTGACAGCTCTGGGCTCAGGCTCATGAGAACCAGAGACTGCATCACAGGCCTGGGCTGTGCTTCTTCTCCTTGCACACCTGCCCACCCACCAGCAGGGCTCTTGTGTCAGAGCAGAGGAGCCAAACAGAAGAACTGCAGGTGTAGACTTTTAGCAGAACTATCAAGAGGATGTGAATGGCCAGGAATGGTGGTGTACACCTGTGATCCCAGCACTCAGGAGGCTGAGGCAGGAGGATTTCTGGGAGTTCAAGGCCAGCCTGGGCTACATAGTGAGACCCTGTCTCAAAACAATAAAATATGAAAAATAAAGGGAGAATGCAAGACAGTGGAGCAGATAGAAATAAATAGCTCACAGGAGACTTGTCTGCAGCAACTACAGCTACAGCACACTGAAAACACAGCTGAACTGTAGAAGAGAAACACAAATCCTCCCGGAACACTGGATCAGCCTCCACTCATGTCACCCAGCTGCATGCAGGTGGCTTCCAAGAAACAGTGGTATGTAGGTTCACTAACAATTCATTCCATGATTCTGGTCACAAACTGAATGAATCAAAATTTGGTCGTGAACCAAATCAAATTTTCCCATAAAGTCAACATCAAACCTAACAATTGAATTTGATTGGTTAGTGACCGATTTAGTCTGTGACCAGAATTGTGGAAAGAATTAAGTTCATGGACAAGGAACCACTGTGATTTTTTTTTTCACATAAAAAGCTCAGATTTAATACATAAAAACAGAAATATCTTACAAGATAATAGTAAAGAATATGCCATGAGTATAAATTCCAAATACCTTTCTTTATAGAAAGAGCTACCAAAAGTTACAAAGATGGGCTGCATAAATTGCTGCCCCGGCCTCCTCAGGGTCAGCAGCCTCCGCACTCCTCAGCAAAAGGGCAGAAACCACTGTGATTTGAAGAGACTGGGAGACAGGACAATTTTTGCTGGCAGACCATCCAGACCTTCTGAGTTACCAGAAGAGGAATTTAACACTGCAGTACGAAGAACATGCCCACAGGTCTGACAGGAAAGATACCCAGTGGACCAAGAAGCAGACTAACAACCCGAACAGAAATGCAGAAGGCCTTTGTCAGGCTCACCACAGACTAGATATGGGCCAGAAAGGATGCATCACCTAAAAAAGGTATCAACAGAAATATTCAAACACCAAATGAAAAGAGGTAAGAGAACGAAATAGCTTAAATTTAAAAACAATCAACCAAACAAGCAAAAACCACTTGTCTGGGGCTAGAACTCAAAGGTAGAGGATTCCCTACCACTAAAAATAGCATCAGTAGTATTTTTAAAAATCTCAAGATAGCTAGCACCAACAAAAACTTCCTGGGTATAAAAAACTTTTATAGCAAGAATTCAGGATACATGGGTAATACACAGATCAACTGCTCTGTCATCTGTACCAGGAACAAACACATGGAATTTGAAGTGAAAACACATTATCATTTCTATTAATAAAATAAATAAAATTCTAATGCATGAACCTAGCAAAACATGTAGAAGGAAATGACCAGCTATACAAATGCAGACATAATCCACATACATGAAGAAAGCTCACAACTGTCAAAATTAAGATCTTTATTACTCGATCTACCAATTCTAACCAATTACAATATAAAACCACCTGATGATTTTGAAGACATCAGATAGATTCTCAAGTTTATTTGGAGTCAAAAGACTAGAAGAGCAAACACAACACTGACAGAGATCAAAGTGAAAGCTCATGGATGAGCACCGAGAACAGACCTCAGAACCAGGCCTCACCAACAGAGCTCATCAAGGAGCTGGGGCCATTCACAGAGAAAGGAGAGTCTTTAATGAGAGGTGCTGGAACAAGTGGACAGGTGCCGAGGGCTGATCAGACCCCTGGATACCCGTGAGGGGGGACAATGGGGAAGAAGGAGAAACAAAGAAATATCCAAGATGCAAGGGGACCCACAAGAGACAGCCTCTAGTGGACAGACTTGACAATCTCCGTGGTAGACTGGCTTTTAATAGCCAGCAAGAAGCACAGGCAGGAAGAAGGGGTCATGGAACAGTAATGGTTGAAATGACATTCGAATAATAGGGAACAGGTTAAACTTTTATAAGAGGAGTGTGTGAAAGGGAACAGGCTCTTCTCTATACTCTGATGCTTGCCCAACTTAATAAGGAACTGGCATTCTTTACATTGTCCTTGGCAGACATTATCTTGCCACAAGAGTAGGGTGATTATGAACATTCTCCCTACAGCTTTCTGTATGCTTTTCTGTTTCCCAAGGCAGTTTACATCGGCCTTGGGACTGTTGGGCATAAGTCACACAATTTGGCCCCAATAATTCCTCATATATCCTGGTCCTTAACAGACAGGCACTGGCCATACAAAACCAACTCTAGACAAAGACCTTACAGTTTCCCAAAAATTAAATCAGAATGGATTATAGATATAAGATTAAAAATATTTTTCAGAAGAGAAAAGACAACAAAGAAGAAAATCTCTGTGAGCTGCCTCAGGGCACCTCTTAGCCAGAACAAAAGGGCAGTCCACAAAAGAAAAGAAGGAGTAAGTTGGACTGTGATAAATCTGACCTCTGCTCTGTGAAGACACTGCTGAGACTGCTCAAATGTGAGCCACACACTGGGGGGAAATCTTTGCAAACCACATCAGGGATGATACTCAGAGACTGGGTCTTCAGGGATCTGGGTGAGGGAGGGATGGATACTTGGGTGGTGAACCATCCTGCATGACACTGGAGAGGGCCTGACAGTGAACCTGACAGACACTGTGGTCTTTAGTTACTAGTAACTATCACTGTGGCTCCTCGCTCACAGGGAAGGAAACGCAGCCGCCTGGCTGTGTCATGACGGGGAAATTCTCTCCGAGGGAGGTGCTGAAGTCTCCCGGGTGCTACAGGATCAAGGGCCTAAACCAACCCCAAGGGGCAAGAGGGTCGTTATCTTTCCTAAGTGCATTTTGATGATTCTCTTCCTGCATAAGACAGTGAACAAGATCACGCAATCCATTTTCTGTACATCAGGAGACAGGAATTCAGGAAAGATGAAGTGATCAGTCACGCAGTTAGTACAGAAAGCTGTCAGACTGGAGCTTGGGAAACTGTCTAAGTCCAGAACAATATTTATTCTAATGAGCTGCCTCCTGCCACATTCCCCTTCATGGCTTTAAAACGAGATGGATGTGGCTACCTCAAGACAGAGGCCAGGTTCCATCAGGGACAAAGCACACTGGGATGCTGTGACCTCCACACTGTGTACTCATCCCCTGCTTTCCTACAGGGGCACTCCTGAATTTGCCATGGCTCTAAAGGACATGGGCACCAGGACAGCTCATCAAACAAGTCACCCTGTGACTGTAGTGACCCGTAATTGCAGCTCAGTGAAATTAGGGCCTGAGGCCTCCTCACCTGGGTTGAGGATGTGGATGAGCTGCTCTGGCAGCCTGCACCCTGCAGCCAGTCCCTGTCACCAGCTGTGCTCATTGGTGTCAGGGTGACTTCGACTGAGGAGGACCTCCAGAGAGTGCTTCGGCAGCAATGACACTGCTCTCCCTTCTTTCAGCTTCCTGGTTAACTCAGACAGCTCCCATTTCTGCTCTCGAATGAGCAACGTGGACACCCTAGGAGGGAGAGAAGCAGCAAGGTGAACCCACAGAGAGGTGCATGGGGTTTACAGAGGCACTGATAGAGGTTTTGTGAGAAGATCCCCAAGGCCCCTCAAGCAGAACTCAGGCACGTGTCTGGACAGTTCCCTGTGGCAAAGGAAAAAAAGAAGACAAATTAAAGGGCTCTCCTGCATCACCAAGTGCTCCTGTAGGACACCCCGACACTGCCCTCATCTCCTCTTCTGTAATCAAAGCCAGGTGTCCCAGGTCTCCTGCCTAAAGATGTCCTGTCACTTCCACATTTGGCCATAGAAGTTTCTGTGTCAACAGAGACACGGTGCCCTGGGCAGAGCTGGGACACACACTTGACACAGACACATGTCCAGATATAGCTGGGGTAGCCGAAGAAAATGGAAGACCAGAGCTCTGCAGGCTCAGGAAGACAGATTCTTCTGAATGGAGGACACACCTTCACCCCTCAGCAGGTGACCGGGAGGAAGAGGGATGAGGGAGGGACTGCACCACACCACAAGCTGCGACCTCAACAACCATCACATAGTTACTTACTTTCATTTGCTTAGCTTTATACTTTTTTTTTGGTACCGGGGATCAAACTTCGGTCCTTGCACTTGCGGGGCAGGTGGCAGAACCACTGAGCTAAATCACCGGTTGGCTTAGTTTTATATTATGTGAAATTGAGCTCAATGTATTTATTGTTTTTGGTACTGGGGATCAAACTTGGGTCCCTGTGCTTGCAAGGCAGGTGGCAGAACCACTGAACTAAATCCCCAGCCCCCAAGCTCAATGTATTTTTAAAAAGTGTAAATGAGGGTCTTCAGAACAATCCTAGTCCAACAGCTACCACCTGTTTCTTCCCCACGTATAACCATAGAGCCTGTGGCTATGAGGCTTCTGCCCTCCCTGGCCCACACAGCTCTTGGTTCTCACACCTGAGCTGCCCTCTTCAGGGACTCACACAGCCCTTACCTGAGCTGCTCAGTCAGGGGCAGCTCCACAGACAGCTGCTGCTCTTTGGGCTGTGGCTTCTCCCCGAGCAGAGAATCCACATCATCTTTGTACTTTACACCTCCTGAGAAAAGAGATGTGTCTGCCTCAGTGGACAGCTGGACATGCGGCTGTGGGCACCACCTACAGAGGAGCAGGCCATGCCTATCTCAAGGACAGCTCAGCACCAGGCTCTCTGCCACCATCGCTGTATTTTGATTTCCTACTCTCTCAAACAGGTAGTGTCTGATGGTCTCCATTAGAGATAAGGACAGAGAAGCTGCCAGGCAAGTACACTAGCAAATGACTCTGCCAGTGTGACAGAGTCAGAACTCACATCCCCGAGTCTCAATGGGCATCCAGGACCACTAGAATGGCCAGGGCTGTAGCCTCTGAACTCACACCCTTAGCTGGGCATGAAGCGGTGCCAGCTCTGCTCTTGGAGTAGAGCTGAAAGTTCCTGTGGGATGGTATTCCTGTGAGGAACATGGTTCTCAAAGACAAAAGAAAAACTCTTACCTGACAATGTGTATACAATTTGCGGCAACACAGTGTAAGGAGCAGATAGTAAATACCCAACACTGTAAAGCTGGTGCTCAGGTGGAATAGCAAGGCCCACTGCGAGTGGGCATCTGTGCCAGGCGCTGTTGTAAGAGTGTCACTACAACTAACTCAGAGCTCACTGTGACCCAGTGATGGAGGGACTGGTGGAGACCACAGAACAGGAGGAGCCTGAGGGCACCAAGGAGGACACTCCTGGATTAGAGCCCAGGGACACCCCAGCACCCATGCTGTATACATGTCCTCCACGGGGCCTGGGGATGGCTTTCTCCTCTGTCACCCTCAACATCTTTTCCTGCAATTCAATCTGATTCTATGGACGACATGAGTGAAATGCAGTTGGCCTCTTCCCAAAACTCATCTGGAGACTCCTTCAGATGGTTCACTTTTTCTTATTTTGAGTCCCTCTCAGCTGACCAAAAACCCCTACCAATGGATTGTTGAAAGGAACACTGGGTCAGTGTGAGGACTTCGGGCTCAGAGCGGGTGACGGTCCCTCTGGTGTTGGCACTGGCCCGAGCGCCATCCCTGACTCCTCAGTCACCACAGCCCCTCTTCTGCACAGGCCAACGGGCTCTGCTGTGGGGCCGAGCGCAGGAGGGCGGTGCCCTGCTCGTGACCCTTGGTAGGCCACAGCTGGCCTCCTCCACACCTCCTCTCCTGCAGCCTCATGTCTCAGAGCTCAGGCCCCCGAGGTCTGCCTGGATCTACTAGCCAGCCCCTCCCGAGAGTCCACCAGCTCTTGGAGAGACAGACAGGAGCCACATTCTGCCATCCCTGACACACCCTCCGCTGAATGACAGGGCGGCTCTCCTGGACACCTAAGAAGAGCCTGTGCCCCATGAAGCAGGTCTTCCCCATTGCCATTCAAGTCCTTGGTCTCCATGGCGACAATGGTGGCTGCCATAGGTTCAGTTAGGAGCAGAATCCCCCCAGCTCCTCTGAAACCTGTCGCCCCCAGCTTTTCCCGACATAATCAGCAGGTGCTGTGCCCACTCGGACTCCACAGAAGCTTCAGGGCAAGGCGAAGCCCCTGGTCCCAGAACAGTAGGCCAAGAGCAATGCTACACATCTGGAGGATCTGAGAGGACACAGAGGGTCCTCACCGAAATGGCCTGACCCATTCTTGAGAAAAGCAGACCATTCCCTGCCTTCAGCAGGAATTGGTAACTGGGATTTTTACCCTGGTCCCACCCCACTCCTCACTCTGAACTAGGAAACACTGGTAAATGCTTTGAGCCCCAGTTTTCCATCCAGATGGAGGGCAAGATACCAACTTCTACCTTTCTACAAATATGAGAAGGTAAATTAATTTCAATAAAGTGAAGAAAAGAATCACTTTTGGAGACTATTTTTCATTTGTGGAGAGAAAACAGAACCATTTATCATCCTGCTCACTGTGAACCTACACAACTCACCACATTTCTGCACTTTGTTGTCCAGGGAGCCGAGAGCTGCTTCAGAACAGAACTTGATCTGTGGCCTTCAAATTGCAGTTCATTCTCTCCCACCCAAGAGCACTTATACTCCTTGAACTCCACAACATTCACTTCAGCCCCTGGATTGGGGCTGAGTGGTACAGCCATGGTGACCTTGGTAGCAGCAGATGTACATCCAAGGACTGTGGAGAAGAAATCGAAACACAACCTGGGTTAAAATCAAAGGAAATCAACCTGGGCATGGTGACACATGCACTCGGGAGTGTGTAATCCCAGCACTTGTGAGGCTGAGGCAGAAGGATTGCTGTGAGTTCAAGGGTAGCCTGGACTATGTAGTGAGTTCACATCCAACCTGAACTACATAGCAAGATCCTGTCTCAAAAAACAACAAAAAACAAAAGGAAATCAAACAGGTTGGATCAGGAATGAAGGAGGACAATAACTACACTGATGAACTCACTGTTGGGAACAACTTGATCAACACCTCACAACACTTGAGAATTTCACCATAAAAACAAGCATCCAGAATCCAAGTTCAGAGCAGAAGGTACTGCCTGTGGCTCAGACTAGACACAAGTGAGGCAGTTATGGCCCAGTGTGCCTGGCAATGGGTGACAGTTAAGGCAGCATACTGGAAGGTGGGGATGTCATGGAATTCCAAGGAGCCCCTCCCTTCCAGCTGTGCGGACTGTGCTCATACATGAGGCCCCCTGGTGGCTTCAGAAAGTCTCCAGTCATATGAGGACCTCCCACTCATCCACCACCCCCAAAGGTTGTGCACCCTTGGGCTGATCCCAACAACCGCTTTCCCCCCAAAAAGTAGGCGTATTTCTCAGAGTTCACACTTCTCATGTCTAACACCAACAAAACAGAAATTGTTTCCCAACAGTTTAGTTTCTTTAGGGTGGTCTGGAAGTTACTTTGCCATTTCTTTATCATTAAAACAGTTCTTGGGGGTTTTGTTGACATCCAAAGTGTAAAGCTAAGGAAATGTAAACGTGTAAAAACTATCAGGACTTTATTCTCTGAATATTCACCCCCTCCAGGTTAGCTACATAGCCCAAGCCAGCCTCAAACTCATGGAGATCCTCCTGCCTAAGCCAGCCTCCTGAGTGCTGGGATTACAGCCGTGTGCCACCATGCCCGGCATCATCCATTATTTCTAAACCCATGAAATGTGTAGAACAAAGAGCATCACACAACACAGAGATATTACTAAATTAGTAGGGCTTTAACTTTTTGTATTCATCAATATTATCCCAGCCACTGTATGTCCTTTTTATGTTGGCTACTTCTCTCTCCATGGGAAAACTGTTGGCTTTTCCCATAGCTAAGTTTGACGTCACTACCACTTAGCCTCCTCTTCTAGGTTGGGTTGCTTTTTGTGGTTGTCTTTCTTAATGCCACTAAATTGTGATTTCTGGATCACATCTTAGCCCCACAAGAGCTTTTCCCAGCTGTCAACGTGATTAAAAATAGTTCAGTACCAAACCTTGAATACTTGGGAGTTTCAGTTTGGAGAAGACAGGTAAACAGAATTGTATTCGTATGTCTGCATTTAGTTCACTGAGGACTGGAACAAAACACGGCCCATCAGAAGCTGTTACTGGACATCACTGATAGATGTGTGGGAGCTAACCAAGAGCTGCTGACCAGCTGAATCCCATGAGCACAATGAGATAAGTCATGGCCAGGAGCCTGGGTGGTGATGAGCCATAGCACACATGTGCCATGGGGCCCAGTGACACCAAGGCTGAGGTTGAGGAGAGAGGGTGGTTTTTCAGCACCCGTACTTTCTCAGCACCCATCCCCACCTAGGTATCATGAGCCTGGACCTTCTGCAGAGATGCTCGTGTGGCCAACACTTTCCAGGTTAGTGGGCAGACTTCCTGATTCGGGAGGCAACAGGTGTGATCCTGGACCACAGAGCATCCATGTCCAAGGGAAGGAAGGGGGACTGGACCAACACCTGAGAAAGTGGCCACCTTCACCCCACACCATTGGGATGCCAGTGTTTTTCAGATGATCTCAGATTCTGAAGAAATACCGGGCCTCCACGACAGAAGTATATTGGTGAAAAAGTAAAGGATAAATTTAGTGCAGATGACTTCAGACCCTCAGCTACAAATTTAGTGTCTAGTGGGTCCATATCTGTTCCACACACCCTTTTCTAACACACAACATTCACCCGAGCCAGCTCCTTGGCGGTACCAAAGTCCCTTTCTCTGTCATCATCTGCTCATTTTATACACAACTGCTTTTTCTACTGTCACTTACACTGGGATCTGTTTTCTTTCTTTCCCTAGAGTCACAGCCATGTTTCTCAGCAGGCTGAATGGGTGAAGGACTCACCTTCCTGTGAGGTCAACACAAAGGAGTGGTTCTATTAGTTATCTGGCATCTGGGGCTGTCATCGGGGACTCCTGGGGACAGACGTCTCTCCAAGAGTCACCACCACTGCTGAAGGCCACCAATGTGCTCTCCCAACACCAACACAGACACCTCTCCCGCACTGACCCCTGCCTGCTTCACTTTCTCAGTGGGATCTTGAACTGAGCTCTGCAGTCCATGTCTCCATGGCTCCTCCTGATGTTGCTAAATCTAACCATTATCTGTGAAAGGAAACCAGGGATGGGAGCCATGCGAAGTGTGTGTGAACTCTCACCTGTAGGACACTCCCTGGAGAGATTCCCCAGGGTCCTTTCATCCTAAATCTTTGGGAGGCAGAGAGCCCAGGGCTGTGCCCTGTCACTGTCCTCTTCCCTTTCTCCAGGGTGGGCTCAGCACTGTCCACGAGAGATGCTGTCACCGACAGTACTGACAGTCCTTAGTGACCCTGGTGCAAATATGCAAAGCTCCTCTAAGGGCTGCTGTGCCCAACTCTGCATCCCCTGTGTAACCAGCAGTGTTTTAAGCACAGAGCAGCAAATGCACTGCATGAGTTGAACTGCTGCAGATCTAAGCTCTGGAGCTCAGCAGAGCTTTTATATCTGATAAGGCCAACAAGAGGAACACAACAGGGATATTAGCTGATTCTTGTTTTAGTAGAAAAACATTGTTTACCAATCATCAGAGCATCAGAAAACCGGGATGTCAGTAACACATTTTTCATTATGTTTTCAAACTCAAATATAAAAACTGCTTTCAAAGGCTGGAGATTTGGCTCAGTGGTTTTGTCGCCTGCTGCACAACTGCAAGGACCTGAGTTCGATCCCCGGTACCAAAAACTAAAAATTGCTTTCAATACTCTTGCACTATTTTATCTGAAAATTGAACATAAAACAAGTACTATAGTACTAGGACTGCACATAGTATTGAATTTATCTTCATGCATGGAGAGAATAGTGAAGTTGAAAAGCTCTTATCAGACAAAGCCAAGGACTTCAGGGTAACATGTAAGTCTTACTGAACTTGCCTCTTCATTTCTGCAGCTGATGGAAACAGTCAGGGGACACGGATGAGGTCACTTTCATCCTCAGACTTGAGCAGTGTGAGTGGCTTTCAGCCAACCTTGAGCCCAGGAAGTGATGATATTCTGAGAGGTCACAGTCATTACCAACTTCAGACAGGGGTTGCAGCTGTGGGAGAAGCGAGACAGAGAATCAACACAAACACTGATGCAGTCCCACCCAGCAACAGCTCCCCTGTCCAAGGAGCCCATGGTAACTGCCCACCACTTGCTGGTTTCCCTGCCTGAGAGCTCTGGGGATGCTGAGGTGATAGTTTCTCTGTCTCTGTCTGCACAGTTCCCAGCTCAGGCCCCAGCACCTCAGATCTGAACAGCACTCACTCAAGGACAGCACCAAAGTGCCTGCAAACCTCCCATCATCACAAGGACGTTTCTGCACATGTGTCCTGTCATGCACGGGCTCCTTCTCCAGGAGGAAACTGTCACTGCCTGAGAGAGCAGCCTGCCCACACAGCCCCACCTGCTGGACTGTGCTCAGGGCCTCCTCTGCTGCTCTCCTGTCCCGAGGCACAGCATCTCTGCCCTGTCCACCTCATTCTCCGCTGCCACACCCCTACTGCAGGGTAAATGCCACATGGTGTTCAAACTGCTAGAGTTCTCCCTCTCAGAGCTTTGGAAAAGTGAGAAAGTCTTTCTGTTATCTAAACTCCCAAGTTTTAACACAGGGTGAGAAAAACTGAGTGATTACCAAATACATGAGAGATGCTGTGGGCAAACTTTCACCTAATGCAAGTGGAGGAGGACAGGAGGGGATCACTTCTCAGCCTCTGGATAAGATCAAGTGAAGGACAGTGGAATCTCACTAGTTCTGAGGCAGGAGTCCCCTGTCCTGCACCTTCCTAAGTTACAGCAGAACAGCTGAAGGTGCGGTTTCCACCTTCTCCCACCGAGTTATTCCTTCTACACTCACACTCACCTGGCAGGCATCTACAATGAGGGCAGCTCCAAATTCTAGTCCCTGGGGTCTGGGCCGGGCCCTCACAGTCCTCTCTTCCCATCCTTGGACCAGGTGCTTCCAGGTCACATAATCCTGCTCTGAGTCCACCCAGGGGAGCTCCTTGGCCAGGTGCACAAATCCCCTGTGGAATCCCTTTCCCTCCTGACTGCACTGCAGGCTGTGCCTGGAAGGCTGGAGGACTTGTGCCATCCTCAGCTTCCCTGCTGCTTCTCATCCAACTCGTCTTCCTGCTAACCTTTTCCCATTCCACCTGCTTTGCCACGACCTCATCCACTCTGAGGAATTCTCATCCTCCATTTGTGCTTTCTCTCTTCCATCTGCACCTTCATTTCTGGTTTCTCAGGATGTGGGCTCAGCTTGGGCTCCTGCAAGAGACACAGTTCCTTCTGTTGTTTAAGCCACTGAGTTTGTGGTCTTTTGTGACAGCAGCCCCTCGGATAAATTCTCCCTGATCCTTCACCACAAAACCCCCAGCCCACTCTTGTCTTCTTCCTGCAACTTACCACAGCGATGTGGCTACCCAGGGACATCCTGCTCATGACACAGCCAGAGACCATGGTACTGACAGTGGACCACAGAGACCACCATACAGACAGTAGAAAAACAAATTCCCGGGCCCTCAGCTGGTTACTGATCAAAACCATGATTTAGCCAGCTGTGGTGGAGCACACCTGTAATTCCTGCTCTGGGGAGATTGAGGCAGGAGGATTGTTGCGGGTTTGAGGCCGGCCTGGGGTACATAGTGAGTTCCAGATTTGCCTCAACTATGCATAAAAACCCCGCCTCAAGGAAAACTAAAACAAAAACAAAAACAGCAGCATGATTTGTGCTGCTTCCCCCCCCCCCCCGCTTAAATTCTAATGGGTACATTTTAGGTATACGATACACTTGCATTTATCATTGGGAATTGTACCTTTACATGATATATCTTGGTTCTTATTTTTTCCCCATTCCCTGTCCTCCCTTCACCCCCTCCATCATTCAATATTTACAAAGACTTTGTTTCCATTTTTTCCTTTTCTCATAATTTTTACTTTCCCTTCTTTCCTTTCCCCTACCCCTCCCACTTCCCCTACCCTTTTGGGCCTTTTCTTCCTATTTCACATTATCAATTATTAATTTTAATCATTTTAATCCTTATTTACATTTTCAGTTTCTCACACTAGAGAAACTATTCAGTATTTACACACGTGTCCTATTTATTTCACTTAAGAGTATGGCCTCAATATGCAACGATTTAGCTATAAATGTCTCTAGTTTCTCATTCTTTATGGCTGAGTAGTACTCCATTTTACAAAAAAAACCCCCACATCTTCTTTATCCAGTTTCCAGTTGATGGGCACTTTGTTTCCAAGCTTTAGCCATTACAAACTGTGCCGCTATGAACATGGGTGCACCTATATCGCTGTGGTATGATTCTTTTAATTCTTTTGGGAAGATACCCAGCAGGGGAATAGCTGGGTCGAATGGGACCTCTAGTCCTAGTTCTTTGAGGTATCTCCATACTGATTTCCACAATGGTTGCACCAGTCTGCACTCCCATCAACAATGGAGAAGGGTTCCTTTCTCCCCACACCCCCACCAGCATTTGTTATTGGTTGATTTCTTGATAGCAGCCAGTCTTTCGGGGGTGAGGTGGAATCTCAGTGTTGTTTTCATTTGCATTTCTCGAATGACCAGTGATGTTGAACATTTTTTCATATGTTTAATTGCTGCTTTCACTTCTTTGTCTGAGAAACATTTGTTCATTTCACATGCCCATTTTTGAATTGGGTCTTTGAATTTGAGGGGTCTGATTTTTTAAAGTTCTTTATATATTCTAGATAGTAGTCCTTTGTCTGAGGTACAGCTGCTAAAATTTTTTCCCACATAGTAGGCTGTCTCTTAGCTCTGTTGGTGGTTTCTCTTCCAGTGCAGAAGCTTTTTAATAAGATGAGATCCCAGTTGTTGATTCTTTGTGCTAGTTCCCATGCTACCGAGGTTTTGTTCACAAAGTCTTTTCCTATGCCAATGTCTTCAAGAGTTCCACCTAACTTACCTTCCAGCAAGTTTAGTATTTCTATTTTAATATTTAGATCTTTAATCCACTTCAATCTTAGTTTAGTGCATGGTGATAGATATGGGTCTAATTTTAATTTTTGGCAGGTTGAAATCCAGTTTTTCCAACACCATTTATTAAAGAGGGTATCCTTCCTCCAATGAGAGTGGTTGACTCCTTTGTCAAAGATGAGGCGGCTGAGCATGTCTGGAGTTGTTTCTGCATCTTCTAATCTATTCCACTGTTTCTTTGCCAGTATCATGCTGTTTTTATCACAGTAGCTTTGTAGTATAGTTTCAAGATGGGTATTGTGATACCCCCAGCCATGTCTCTGTTGCCTAGAACTGCTTTTGGTATTCTAGGTCTCTTCTGGTCATTTTCACTATACTGGTTCTTCCTATCCAGGAGCAAGGGATGTCTTTCCATTTTCTTATATCCTCTTCAATCTCTTTGTTTTCAGAGAGCTGTAGTTTTCAGTGTAGAGGTGTTTTGCTTCCTTTGTTAAATTGATTCCTAGATATTTCATTTTTTTTCACGCTATTGTGAAAGGAACTGTTTCCCTACTTTCTCTCTCAGTGAGACTGTTATTTGTGTACAAGAAAGCTATTGTTTTCTGAGTGTTGACCTTGTATCCAGCTACTCTACTGAATCTGTCAATTAAGTCTAGAAGTCTTTTGTGTTTTCTATGTAGGGTATCATATCGTCAGCAAATAATGACAGTTTAAGTTCTTCCTTTCCTATCTTTATTCCTTTTATTTCTTTCTCTTGTCTAATTGCTGTGGCTAATGTTTCCAGAACTATATAGGAGTGGTGGATTTGTGTTACTTTTGAAGAAGCCCAGAACGTGAAAGTGTTTTTTGTAAAAAAAAATATATATATATACCATGACTCTTCAGTTGGGCCTAGAAATGCCAGATATGTAACAACAGGTAGGACAACTTGCCTTTCATGTCAGAAATTCTGCATCCAGTCCTCAGCTCTGCATATAGGCAGGTCTAAATGGGAGACAAGAGATGATTCTTGCCATCACTTTTGTCTTCCTGGCTCTCTCCATGTTTTCTCCTGTCAAACACTGCCACCACTACTGTTGGGACCTGGAGTCCACCTTGGGTGGCTGTCTTCCTTCACAGATCCAGGCAAACATTTAGGACAAACAAAAATCGCAATAAACACTGTCAGTACATAGACTCTATGTAGCCAAATCAGGAATTGTGACTGTTGTATGTATGTATGTATGTATGTATGTATGTATGTATGTATGTGTTTGTATGTATGTATTTGTTTATTTAGAGTAGGAAAAATTTATTGAAAGAAAGATAGATTCTGTCTGAGAGACAGAAGGGGGACTGGAAAGTGGGTTTCCTTTGACTGTTCTCTTTAAATCAGGGCTGTTTTGCCAGCACCTCTTACTCAAGGCAGAGCCTGAAGAAAATCTCAAGAGTGCTTCACACTGGTCATATACATCCCAGCTAGGACGGGGCATTCACGCTTCCCTAAAGCCTGCTCTTCTGCACATTAGTAATGCTAAGAGTTTTCCTCTCATGTGGGACCATTAGGACATCAAATCAATGTCTCTGTATGACCAAGTGACCATCTTTCTCAATTGCTCTACCCGGGACCCTTTCTATCTCTTTTCAACAATGCTTTCATGGGTATGGTGGTGCATGCCTGTAAGCCCAGCACTTGTGAGGCTGAGGCAGGAGGATCCCTGTGAGTTAGAAAACTCGAGTAATGAAATGGAGTCTGCAGTCAAGCAACATAACCTGAGACCAGAGCCTTGGGTCCCCTAATTCCCATTTCTGTCAGTACAAAAGAGTATCCTGAGACACTTAAAAACATACATATCCTGTGCATGCCACGGTGAGGTCCCAGGGGTGACTTGCAGCCCCACCCCCATCTGACACTCTCCAAGTGCAACCAGCCAGGTAAGACAAGCACCTTGAAGCTCCTAGGCCATCCCAGGCCCCACCCACACCAAGGTGAGGTCCGAGTAGCAGCACAGGGACCTGCAAGGCCCAATCCCCCCACCCCGCCCTGCGCCTCTGGCCTTCTGGCTTTTCTGCTATCCGGTCCCACACTACAGAGGCATAGGAGATTATAAAGACCCTTGTCCTGAGCTCCACAAGATAGAGCAGAAGTTAGTAACAGAAAGAGGGCTTCTCAGGCTCCTCCATGAAAATTGAAGCTCAGCAGAAAAGTAAAGAGAGTCTCTACAATAAAGGCACATCAGACCACTGTACTTGGTCTGCTGCTGCCTTGCTGAGGCTCATTGACTTGTATATGCACACAGATTCATACGTGGCCTATTGGGACAGCAGAGACAAACCCTGAAGGAGGCCCACAATTTTTATTGCTATTTTCAAAAAAGAAAAAAAATTTTTTCTCTTATTTTTAATTCTTAATTTTTATGTTTTTTTACTCTTCAAATTTTTACTTTCCTTTCTTTTATCTTTTCTTTTTCTCTCTCACTTGTTCTCTCACTGTCCCACATTGCTCCTCATCTCCCCATTTGTTCCTTTCTACACTGAATTTGGATTTCTCCCTTATTGTTCTTTTTTTCTCTTTTTCCTTTTCTTATCATTAGGTTTAAAGGAAAGTAAATTCAGTATCTAGCCTCCCTGTTGCTGTTAGGTGATTCTATTCACATCTTTGTTCTTTCATTCTGCCTTTCTCTTGCCTTTAACAACTTCTTAGAGTTTGTGTGATCTTTCTGTGTCTTCTGGCCTCACTGCTAATCTTACCTGTTCTTTCTACCTGTCCCTCCCTTCCTAACTCCTTTTAACTCTCCACCCTGAAGGGGAAAGATGCTATACTGAAGAGTTTATTCATTATAAACTTATATTGGGTTGGTCTTCAGTTTTAATTTAACTCACATAGTTAAATATAATAGATTAATAACTACCAAAAATTGTCATTTTATAAGCTGTGCTTGATGCTATGGTATTGCTGACTATGTCATTTGGGCTAACATGTTGTGATTGATCTAATTAGCCTTCCTTCCTGGTATAAGGAAAATAAAATAGCCTCAGAGTCATTAGAGTCTCAAAACCCAAACACAAGCTATATCTGGAAGACACCTCTGAAAAGCAATCATTTCATGAGGGATTTAAAAAAAAGCAACAAAGATACCTACATTAAGCAATTTTGAAGTATCAACCCAGGAATTAATCTAAGGACAATACCAAAAACAAAAATGAGAAGACACTTAAGCAAGGCACAAACTCAGGCTTCCACACCACAAAAAGGAAATTCTGGGGGAAATAAGGTGGAAAAGTCTGATAAGCAACCACTTGGACACCCTGAAATGATCGTCCACTCAAGCATTTGATGTTTTTCTCTTAAAAGAGAGCAAATAATTTCAGTAATGTATATTTCTTACAGGAATCCCTAGAAATTCGAATGATTGGGGGGGGTCATAATTCCTTTTGATATATATTTGGTTAACTGATCAAAACATAAATTGACCTTGTAAGGTATTTTTGTCTAAAAATATTAATTTCAATTCAGATAGCTTTGGATGACCAGCCTAAAGATAACATGATCTCAGAGAATGGAAGGCAAATTTACTGAACTGTCCAACAAGTGGCCCAAAGAATGATTGCGTGCATACACGTGATGGCTTGGAGATTCCACAGCTACCTGGGGTAGCACATTAAAATAAATGAGCATATTTCTTTAGAAATATCTCTTAATAAAACACAATTTCCCATGTATAGTCCTATTCCCCCCCCCCCAATCTACTTTTCAAGGAACTGTCATTCAAACATGCACCAACTGAAAAGAGAAACCTCGGAAATCAGAAAAGCAAAACTATTATGAATTCTACCTTTCTCAAGAGTCTTAAATTTTAATTTTTTCAAAATATTTTAACTTATTTTGCTATAGAAAATAAGCTTTAAGTCCCTATGTGTGGGATACTTATATCCCACCAAAGTTTTGTGCAAATATTTCAAGTCCATTATTCCAAGTCTTCGGATATACACTGTGTTTTTCTAACAAGCACCTGAGTGATGCTAATGCTGCTGGAACATTGCCCATATTTTGAATAGTGCTAGAGAGAAACAGTACTGGATCCGTGTTAGAAATTGGTAGAGCAACTTGATTGCAATAAGAGTCAATACTATTGCCATAGGGAAGGAAGATCGAACTCAAGTTCTACTACAGCAGGGCTAACTTGGCATTTATAACCAACAGACAGGGTGAGGGAGAGGACAAAATTACAAGAGGAAGTTGGTTAGGTTGCAGGGATTGTAGAAGAGGAAATTGATTGGCTACCAAGCGTAGGGGATTCTTGCTGAACTGACCTTAAATCATTCTCGCTAAAAATACCCTCAGCAGACCAAGGATGCTGCTTAGTCACGAAGAGGGTTTTTAGAAGCCCAGTGAAAGCTTGGCCAAAGTGGGTGGCCTTGTCAGTAGCAAAGGACTAGGGCTCAGAATTTACTCCTACGTCACTTTGTCACTTCATTTTTTTTTGAAATGAGCACCAATTCTACCCAAATTAAAGGACCAATGCTATAGAATGTTGCAATGCTCACAATAAATCTACATGTTAATTAGGAGAAAGCTGACAAGAAGTTCTCAGATGAAAAGCTATTTGGGTTACCATCCTGTGACTCTGTTTAGTGGAAATGATAATTCTGGGTGCCAGAGGACTATTAAAAGTCTCCAGTCCTGGAGAACCAACGAGGTAGAAATGCTAGCCAAAGTGACTATAATTCTGGACCCTGACTTCAAGCAAGAGTTCATGTACATCCCTCTCAGACACTAATTCCAGTAGAGTTCTCTTTCAACCCTCTCTCAATGTACTTGAAAAAATACGTTTGTGAATATAAAAATATTGTACACTTATTACATGTACCAGTATGTTTTCTGTTGCTAATAGCACAATACTACACTGAGTGAGTGTCAAGGAAAGGAATTTATTTTGGTTCACAGTTCTGGAGGTATACAGTTGAAAGGTCACATCTGGTGATGGCCTTCTCATAGGCAAAGTCCTGAGGTAGCACAGGGCATTACACTGAAAGAGACAGGGAGCGCATGTGTTTGTTTATCTCTTTTCTGGTCTTTATCCCTCTTCTCATATGGCAACCAGGGTTCAATAATAGGGTATCCATGTTGGCAACTTAATCTAATCCTGACCATCTCCCAGAGGCCTCACCTCTAAACACCATAGTTAGGATAACTTTCTACTCTCTCAATATCTCACAATGAGGATGAAATTTTAAGACAGGAAGCCTTGAGGGACACACTTAAACCATATCCAAGCCACAGCATGGTAGATGAGTATGTAGACATGCATGTGTATGCATGTCCATCTCATTTCATACTCTTATAATTTGCTTTTTAATAGATTACTTATCTGTGAACATTCTCCTAAGGAGCATGCAGTGCTAAAGTGTGATAAACGCTGAGATGAGGTTCAACAGTTTCTCAAACTTTCCAAAGAAAGGAGCTCTGTAGAGAGAGTGATTTGCCCCTTCAGCAACAAGGAGCTTGAGAGGCAAGGCATCTCATCTC
This sequence comes from Heterocephalus glaber, assembly GCF_053883595.1. Taxonomy (NCBI): domain Eukaryota; kingdom Metazoa; phylum Chordata; class Mammalia; order Rodentia; family Bathyergidae; genus Heterocephalus; species Heterocephalus glaber. The sequence goes on from NW_028258137.1 coordinate 19,290,896, forward strand.
AGGGGCTAAATCACAGTGTCTCTGCAGGGCCAGCAAGGGCAGACTGCCTTCTCTTTTAGCCACCTTGATAATTCTCCCACTATCTCCCTCCTCACCCCATCCCTAGTAGACAAACAGCCCTGCAAACTCTCTTCTCCTTTTCCAGGGACTCTCTGCAGGCTCTCTTTGGTGAAGAGAAAAGAATGTGGGGTTCTTTTTCTTCTGGATTGGTCAATGAGAAAGCTTCAGCAGAGAATGCAGAATGAAGAAGAGAAGATCATCTCTCAGGTTCTGGGGTGATCCTTCTCCTTTGCTGTCTCAACCTCCTTCATCCCAGGCCAACTTTTGGCACTTGAAAGACCACTGTAACCTTTTCTTTTTCTGTATTTGTCAAACATTTATTTCTCACTTTTCTTTAAAACTTCACTATTGCTTTGTTTCTTTCTAAAATGGAAACCAAGGGGTTTTGTTCTTGGGAAGCAGAGAGAGAAGATGTGGAAAGAAAAGATCCCAGGATTTGGAGCCTGGAAAGTAGGATCCCTTTTCCACCACTTCTTTTCTTCAAGATTTGTACATGAACAATGGTAAAGTAAGAGAGGTTTTTTTCCAGATGACCTCTCAGATGACCTTGGGCAATTCAAGGACTCTCTTTGGCTCCAGCTTCCTTATTTGAGAAATGGAGCTAGAAATCATTCCTCCCTGTCCACATCAAAGAAATAGATGACTGATGTATGGAGTAGAAATTGCTAGTCATATGTCGCTTGTTATTATTTTTTGTTTTATTTTTTACATTTGCTGCCATGATCAGTCTTACAGTAAAAACACATTTTAACAAGGTTTTTTTCAAGTTATTTCACTTCCAGTTTCAAGTTAGTAAGTCAAAATGGTAAAAATAGAGGATAAAAGTTATGTCATGAAAATGCTTCTCAGTGGCAGTCCCCTCTCAGAACAGTAGCTCCTTTCAATTAGTTTCTTTGCTTACTTCCAAAAATATTTTCTATCTGTATAAACTTATGCATATATATGTACACATATGTATACATTTATTTTTTTTTAAATTAATCCACTTTTGTGTCTTTTGTTGTTGTTAACCATATAGTAATCATTCCATATTAATACATTTTACTGTATATCATAATTGCGTATGAAAGACATTAAGTTTATTTCAGCGGTTGGCTATTTCCAGTTCTGCTATAACGACCATCCTGTGTTGTCTGTATTTATTTATTTATTTATTTGTTTGTTTGTTTGTTTATTGAGACAGTGTCTCACTGTGCAGTTCATGCTGGCTTTGAACACACTATGTAGCTCAGGCTGGCCTCAAACTCCTGTGATCTTTTTGCCTCAGCCTCCTGAGTGCTGGGATTGCAGGAACGCACCTCCACACCTGGCTGTCCTGTTTGTGTATCTATATCATAAAACTATAGAAGTAGGGTGGGTGGGTGGAAGCTTATGAGCACTTTACATTTTAGTGGAAATTGCCAAATTGTCCTCGGGAGAAATGTCAACAATTTACATTTACATTGATAGAGTGTTTTGACACGCTCTCACCAATACTGTGTATTAATCTCTATTAATTTGAATTTATAATGCTGTCTAATACCTAGTTTAATTGTCTGTTGCTGTGATTTTTGAGTGATCTTGAACATCTGTCTCTTGTATATACTTTAAAGTCATGGATCTGTGGCCTACTTGCACATGCTCTTTTTCTATCTAAGAGAACACACACTGAGAGGGCTGCCCAAATTGGCTCTGCTCCCCAGGGCTTGTCTGGTCTCCCTCCCAGCCCTCTATGTCTCCTGTGTCTCTGGTCTCCATGATTCCAAGCTGCTCCAGCAGGCATGGAAGCCCAGGCCATGTATCTGCACCAGTGCGCCCATCCATTTGTCACAGTGAATTAAGGCTGAGCGCAGACTTCTGTGTTATTGATGACTTTTTTTCTAGGTACCAAAAGCAATTTTATTCCTCTTTACCAAATCCCAGGGAGCTTATGTGAGGCAAGTGCCCTTGAAATGCTACAGTATAGCAAATGCATATGTGAAGGTATGCAATTGGCTATCTAAACACCTAGTGACTGGAGTCTGCATGCATATGTTTTTTGGTTTTTGTTTTTTTTCTTTTGTACCAGGGATCAAACTCGAGTTCTTGTGCTTGCGAGGCAGGCAGTGGAACCACAGAGCTAAATCCCTGGCCTGCATGTATATGTTTGACTGTGGCAATCACAGGAGCCCCAAACCAGGCAGCCTCACTGCGCTGGGCCCTCCAAGATACGTTCACCTGTCTCCAGCTCTAATGTGGACTTGCTGAAAAAGACTGGGCAAGATCCACTCTGTCTCTGGGGCTCAGTTTCATGGCCCAGGGGCCTTCAAACCACAGTGATGATCTATTACCTGTGGGAGGAGAGGGAAGAAATGAGGTTTGGGTAGGGAGAGCCTCTGCCTGCCCAGTACACCCGAGAAAGCCACTTCTGTGCTGATGGGTGGCTCCACAGTAGTGTCCTGCATTGAACAGAGCCTGTTAAACCCTAGTAGTCTTGTTCTGTCCAATCCTGGTCTGGGAGCTGCCCAGAGAGTGGCCTTGGCTCGGCCACTAGGGCTGCATCCCTGAGGTTCTGCAGCTGGAGGCAGCAGCTTCTGGTACTTCTCTTGGTAGACTTCTTGAGATTAGGAACCTATGTGGTGCCACAGCTGGTTTGTTGGGTCATTTCAGCCAGCACTGGGGGGGACACTCTATGTGCCTCCAAAAGCATTGCAGATTTAAAGCCATAATTGCTGTAGGATAAGGCAATATTATAGATTACATACCTCTCTCCCAGTATTACCTATTAAATTCTTAAAATACTTGCTGGAGGTAATCTTCTCTTCCTTACTGTGAAATATTTAAAAGCATATTTCTTCTACTCTATATAGAATCTGTATAATTTGATACTTACCTGGACACAGGATGGGATCAGGTCTAAAGACAATGAGAAAAACTCACATTCTTGGTGTTTATAGGAAAAGGGGCCCACTGTTTTATAAGATTGAAAGCACAGATTTTAAAAGAGGAAAAAGGTACATAGAATTTTCAGTGGCAACTATATTACTCTTGGTCCTTTGAGCAGCAGATATTAAGACTGGATTAGACATGCAAGGATTTAATGAGCCAAAATGTCTGCGGAAGAAAATGTGGAGGGAGTTGGGAAAGGCTAGGAGAGCTGCCAGATTGCCTTGCAAGTCTGATTCCCAAAGGGAGGAGAGGAGGAGGAGGGTTGGGTGGAATTGAAGTATTGTGAGCCTATGGAAGGCTGCAAGGAAATTCTGAGTCAATGTCACATGTCAGAGAAGTCCTGCATCTCTTAGGAATGGACTTGCCTTAGCATTCCCATGGCACCCAGTTAGCAGTAAGGAGCAGCCTGAGGAAGTGTATCTATGGATTGCATCACAGCCTCTGGAGCCCCTGGTCAGTTATGCTTCCAGTTATAAATGGGGGGCTGAAAGGAGCATTATCATGGCTCTGTGTCATCTGACAATACTGTCTATAACTTTGTCCTACGAGTAGTCACCTCACTTTGTTGGGAAACTGAGAGACAATTATGCAAGCCTGTCTTTGAGGAAGAAGTTTCTTGGGATCTATGAGTTCTTGGGATTTTGTCAATAATATACATTTTGAGATAGGCTTGAAGTACCCATCAAAGAGTCCTGTGCCTTCTCTGGCTCTGTTGCTTTGTGGGAATCATAAAGTTATCTCTTTCTTTCGTTTCCCCAGAACCCTAGAGATCCAGCCCCAGACACTATTGGTGCCCCGTATCTCATGTCCCCTTACAAATTCAGCCATAACAGTGGGGACAGTTCTACAAAAGCTCATGGCAGCATCCGGCCGAGAGCATAAAAGTGCAGTTTCTTTCTGCTTTCTACCTTCAGGGCTTTTTTGAGCTGCCAGAGTCTGCTTGGCTCATGGAAAGACTCCTTGGAAATGTCAGGGGATTAATGTCCCACTTAGTGTGATAGAAGACACTATTTCAGGAGGTGGGGGAGTGCCCCTGAGGTCAGTGCTCTATAGACAGAGGATGGTAGTTTGCACAAGAATGCCCCAGATCTTTGCTCCCATCTTTGGAACTCCCTGCCCACTGGAGCACCTTTTGGCAATAGCTGTAACCCCAGTCGAGTACTCTGATTTGGTCTGTTTGCCCTTCCCTGTCTCACTTTCCTTTGCTCCTCATTTCCTGCTCTCAATTACCTATGATCATCTCCAAATAAACTACCTAAACCAAATCCTGGTATCAGGATCTGATTTCAGGGGAACTTGAACAGGGATCACAGGCCTCGAAAACCTGAAAAGTATGGCCTAATAACCTAGGTGGCGTCTCAGACCTTTCTAAAAATTGTGTGCGAAGAGAGGGGAACTTTTCTCTTGATAATTTTTTCTCCATACTTCTGTTAAATGTTGTGGTAGGTTATGGAACTTCATTGAGAAGGCTCTGAAATTGCAATGTTAGTGTGCAGACAGACAAAGGAGAGTTGGGTAAACAACCATGACACCTGGATGACTACCATGCATTAAGATGGTGGTTATACACTACTGATTCCCTGAATCTGACCCAATATTCTAGCTATTTGGTTTTTCTACAACTAGGGCCAGTATGGAGCCTCTTCCTCCTCAATAGACTCCACGTAGAACTCAGTCTGAATACGGGTCTACGGTATTCCTGGATGGTATTGCTCTCAGTAATTGTTCAGTACTTTCAGACCTCTTGCTTGTCTATTTGCTTAGACTTGTGATCGTTCTTAACTCTGAATTTTATCTATGTTTCCTTGGTTCTGTATTTAATAAGTCCAAATATGAATCAATTCCTAAGGCTCACTTTATTTTTGGGCACTGCTGGGGAACAAACCCAGGGAAAATGTTGTACCATTAAGCTGTACTCCTAGTTCCTAAACCTCACTTTTTTTTCCCCTTAAATTCTTTTATTGGTACATTTTAGGTAAACAATACATTTACATCTATCATTTTGTGCTTCTATCTGTACATGATGCATCTTGGTTCTTATTTTTTCCCCCATTACCGTGTGCCCTACACCCCTCCACCCTCCCCTATTTACATAGACTTTGTTTCCGTTTTTTTTCTTTTCTCCTAATTTTTCCTTTCCCTCCCTTCCTTTCCCCTTCCCCTCCCACCACCCCTACCCCTTTGGACCTTTCTTCCTATTTCAAATTATCAATTATTCGTTTTAATCATTTTAGTCCTCAGTTACACTTTCAGTTTCTCACACTAGAGAAACTATTTGGTATTTACACGTGTGTCCTATTTATTTCACTTAAAAGTATGGCCTCAATGTGCAACCATTGAGCAATAAATGTCTCTAATTTCTCATTTTTATGGCTGAGTAGTACTCCATTTTATTAAAACACCATATTTTCTTTAATCAGTCTCCAGTTCATGGGCAATTGGGCTGCTCCCAAGTTTTAACTATTACAAACTGTGCTGCTATGAACATGGGCGCGCATATATCACTATGGTATGATTCTTTTAATTCTTTGGGGAAAATCCCCAGCCAGGGAATAGCTGGGTCAAATGGGACTTCCAGTTCTAGTTCTTTGAGGCATCTCCATACTGATTTCCACAGTGGTTGCACCAGTCTACACTCCCACCAGCAGGGTTCCTCTTTCCCCACAGCCCCACCAGCATTTGTTACTGGTTGATTTCTTGATAGCAGCCATTCTTTCTGGGGTGAGGTGGAATCTCAGGGTTGTTTTCATCTGCATCTCTCGAATGACCAGTGATGTTGAACATTTTTTCATATGTTTATTTGCCATTTCTACTTCTACTTCTTTGTGTGATAAATGTCTGTTCATTTCAGATGCCCAGTTTTGGATTGGGTCTTTAAATTTGGGAGGTCTAATTTTTTTAAGTTCTTTATAGATTTGAGATAGTAGACCTTTGTCTGAGGGATCGCTGGTGAAAATGTTTTCCCACATTGTGGGTTGTCTCTTCACACTGCTGGTGATTTCTCTTGCTGTGCAGAAGCTTTTTAATAAGAAGAGATCCCACAATAGGGGCTAGGGATTTAGCTCAGTGGTTCTGGCGCCTACCTTGCAATTGCAAGGTCCCGAGTTCAAGCCCCAGTACCAAAAAAAAAAAAAAAAAAGAAGAGATCCCACTTGTTGATTGTTTGTGCTAGTTCATGGGCAAATGAGGTTTTGTTCATAAAATCTTTTCCTACACCAATGTCTTCAAGAGTTCTACCTAACCTCTCTTCCAGCTGTTTCAGCGTTTCTGTTTCAATATTTAGATCTTTAATCCATTTCGATTTTAGTTTACTGCATGGTGAGAGATATAGGTCTAGTTTTAGTCTTTGGCAAGTTGAAACCCAGTTTTTCCAGCATCAGTTATTAAAGACGCTATCTTTCCTGCAGTGAGGGTGTTTGGCTCCTTTGTCAAAGATGAGGTGGCTGAGTGTGTCTGGAGTTGTTTCTGCATCTTTTAATCTGTTCCACTAGTCCTCAGGTCTGTTTCTTTGCCAGTACCATGCTGTTTTTATCACAGCAGCCCTTCCCCTGAAGATAGTGCAGGTTGTGATGGGAGTTGATGGTCCCAGGTGATGATCCCTCCAACTTACCAAGTACAGTGGTCTGGTGTGCCTTTATTGTAGAGATTCTCTTTACTTTTCTACTGAGCTTCAGTTTTCATCAAGGAGCCTGAGAAGCCCTTTTTCTGTTACTAACTTCTGCTCTATCTTGTGGTGCTCAGGACAAGGGCCTTTATAATCCCCTGTGCCTCTGTAGTGTGAGACCAGGTAGCAGAAGAGCCGCCGGAAGGCCAGAGGCGGCGGGTGGGGGGAGTGGAACTGGGCCTTGGAGGCACCCATGAAGCTAAGAGGAGCACCGGATGCGGGGAGGGCTCCAAGCCGCACCTGGGGTCTCACTGTGGTGTGAGCGGGGCCTGGGATGGAGCTGGGGAGCTTCACACTGTTTGTCTCACCCGCTTATGGAGATACAGCATTTTAACAACAGGGGAAAAGTATTTGGGTGCAACAAAGAAGCAATATGAACACAATTTGGCACATTTGTACAATGAGATAAAAATACATGACAGGTTTTTAGTGGAGAAGCCACAAAATAGTTTCGGGGAAAAATGAGGTGAAGAGAAAATTGCTCACATGGATGACCAAAAAGGTAGGAGACAGACAGTAAGGAAGATACATGGGGAAGTATCAAAGACAGGGAGCCAGGGCAATGGAATCTTTTCAGGTATACATGTGTGGACCTTCCAATACCACTTCTAAAACAGATCCTACAGAAACCTTTTTGGCAGGTCCACAATCACCATGTAAGTGTGTACTTAACATTGCCCGAAGACACCATGAAAATGACAGTAGACATCAGGAGACGGTCCACTGAGGACCCGCATGGTTCTCCTAAACCACCTGCAACTGACCTAAGCTTCAAAGGCAAGTGGATGTGAACAGTCCTCCCTCTCACAAAAATAGAGCCTGTGACCTCTCTGGACAGAAATACATGAGTGGGTGAGTTGTTTGAAAAGTTTGTGATAGATGACATTTAATACAGGTGAACAGTATGTAGAGACATTTTCAGTAGTTGACAACCTTGGTGGCTATTGGAGAGCTCTAGGAGGTATGGTCTTTCAAACTTGTGCCCCCAAATTCGTAAGTTGAAACCTAATTTCTAATTTGATGATCAAAGAGGTGGAGCCCTTAGGAGGTGATAAGGTCATGAGGGCTATTGTTTGTCCCTTCTACCAAGTGTGTCAGCAATGAGAAGATGCCATCTATGAGCCAGAGAGAAGCCCTCACTACACAGCAAATATGCCAGCACACTGATGCTGGTCTTCTTAGTCTCCTGATTTATAAATATATTTCTGTTGTTTATAAGCTACCCAGATTATGATACTATTTTACAGCAGCCTAAACATGCACAGAGCCTAGGTTCATGTAATATAGGTTTCTGTTGGCTTATATCGATATGATCACAGATGGAATCATTGAGAAGTGAAAAGAATTTTGACACCCAGGTGTGGGTAACATTCTCCAAGGCATCATTTTTACTTCAGCCTAGGGTAGGGGCTGGTAGGACAAAGAGTGGAGGAATGAAGATATAGTATGTCAGGGAAAAGGAGTCCAGATACATGTGGTGGTGAGAAAAATGGGTGTCCAATGGAAGTTGTACATCCACAGCTCTCTGGGTGTCTTAGTTACTTTTCTCATTACTGACACAAAAGTTAAAGGAAGAAAGGTTATTTTGGCTCACAGTTTGCACAAGTTTCAGCCCATAGATGGCCAGCTTCAGGGCAGGGTGGAATGGCAGAAGGGCATCACAGAGAAGAAATAGTTCATGGCAGGCAGAAGGGAAAAACCAGCAAGCCCAGAAGCAGCACCTGACAAGTGACAGCCACAAGCCTTTTTTCTGTCCCTTACATCCTATCCAGGCTACACACCCTTAGGGCAAGTAGCAGTCACACCCAGGATGGGACACCCTTGATCCCAGCATCACACCATGAATCAATTCCAGTAATACACACCTTCCATCCAGTCACCTCTGGAAAGCTCCACCTACGACTGCGTGAGACTTGAAGAGATATCTAGATATAAGCCATAATACTAGGGGATGTAATGAGTGTCTAACAAGAGGGGACACAAGGCAGGCTTGGCAATGAACATTACGCAAAGGATTCTTCATTAGTGAGGACTGAATGAATACATGAAGAGTGGACAAATAGCTCTGTAGGTGTGGATCACCACAGGCAGACCCCACCTGCACTCACACCCACCTCCCTCCTCCACACAGAGTACTACAGCTCTGCATGCTTCTCCTCTGCCCTCCTTAGCTCCTGGATCTTCTGAGGCAGTGTCTCCGTCCAGAACTTTAGCCTGGGGGCCTTCAGGGCACGGCCCACAGTAGGATTGATGTCGAGCTGCAGGTACAGCTCCTCATGATCCAGTGCAGGCCAGTGAGGCAGACCCTGGCCATTGGGGTTCCTGTGAAGATACCCTCCCAACGGGGTGAGAGGTCAGTTTGAGCCCTGGGGAATCCCACCCTCAGTGCCTTGCTTTGCATCAGGACCTATATATAGCAAAGCTGCCAAGTGTTGAAATAAGGAGAGCTTCTCCTGACACAGAGAACAGAGCCATCCCACTAGTGTCCCCTCCATGTGAGACAGGGCTACGGGTCCTGTTTTACCCCTCCCTCTTAGAGGCAGGCTGTGACGGAATCACAGCACTATGGCCCACCATGCAGGTCACTCGGAGGGGATGAGTGACCTGTACTGGCAAGGGCCCTCTCTGTGTCCACACAATTCTTGATCATGCAGTGGAATTAACACGTGACCTAAGGATGCACATGTGCTAATAAAGTTCCCACAGAAAAGTGGCGCGCCTGATGGATTCACACACCCTGTGATGATTGAGGTAGGGAAGCATCATCTCACCCATTTCGTGCAAAATTGGCCCAATATTTCATCATCCTTCTGTTTAGTAGCTCCTCCTCCTCAGTGAAGTGCACTGCAGAGAGAAGGAGAACAAAAGGCCAGGTCTTAGACTGTGGCTCATCCCACTCATCTTGCTGACCATCGATAAAACAATCTCATCACTCAGCTGTAGCCTGATCCTGGACACCAGGCCTAGTCCCTACTTCCCCACTCACCCTAGACCAGGGCCCTCCCCTTCGTTCAGCCTTTCTCATGTCAGCTTCTAGTCGAATGGACCCTGGGCTCAGTACTGGCTCAGAAGTTCCCTCCATCTGTGCAGCAGATGCACAGTACTAACAGACCATAAGTGGCACATGCTTCTTGCTTTCTCTGATTCAGCTTTATTGTTTTATGTCAGGAGTCAGATCGAAACCCTATGTGACTCAAATGGGCATTTCAGATGGTGGACTGGGTGACTCCAGCTCCTCCCCCAGTGGCTGCCTCTGAGGTCTAAGCCCTGGTCTGTGAAGTGGCAGGGCTCTGCTCAGTTACGTGTGGCTCAGGTCAATGTGACCCCAATTAAAATCCTTCCCCCTGAATCATGGCTTCTCACTGACCTGATGGGTAGCTTGCTAATTCCACCCGGTCCCAGTACTTGTTTGTTCTATCCAAGCGAGATAAACAGTGCTTCCTCCCTCACAGCCCTGCCTGGCACCATCATGCCAGGAGTTTGGCAGTATTTGACCAGATGCCTTCAAAGCATACCCTGCTCCCTATTCCTTTCCACGCTTGTGCTCAATAAATCCTGGAGGCGCTTGAAGGCCTTTGTCTTTGTTGCCTAGAATGGTACTGATTGGCCCCAAGACCCAGCTTTTTCTCTAAGTCTCATTTCTGATGTTTTTCTTTAATTAGCCTTATACTGTTGTGACTCACAGGAGACCAGGACCCACTGTAGGGTTCTGTGGTGACATCCTCCCTCCCGTTCCTACACATCTGACCCTGGTAATTCATTAAAGAAACAAGAATGCCTTTGAGACGGTCCCTCCTGCCCTTTTCACACATGCTGAACAACATGGTGGGGATCAAGATAGATGAAGGAGGGAGCACTAAGTGAGTCTAAGGGCTTGAATTCTAATCCTAGCACAGTCTCTTGAAATGTAAAATAGTGGACACTGATCCCATCCTCTCTCTCTTGGCCTCAACTTCCTCATCTGGACTGTAGATTAAGGCACAACTCAGGGACCCAGCCAGACCCCCATCCCTGCTCCTGGATGTGCAGGAGACTCACCTTGGTTGTCCCACAAGAAATGTCCAAAGACAAAGGGAATCTCATCGCCATGGTCTGCCTTCATGTAGGGTGGCCTGATGTTTTTGAGGAAGTCGGGAGGATGCTGGAATTCATAGAAGTAGACAGTGCCATGGGAACCTGAGGATGTGGACAGCTGTGACTTGGTGACCCCTTACCTGGAGCTCTCCTGCCTCAGCCTTGAGGACAAAATGTCTAAGTCCAAAGTTGGATGGAATCTGTGTGTGGTGTGGAGCCCCAGGCTACAGCAGGAACAATGGGAAGGGCCTTGGATAAGTCATGACCTTGGATTTTCCAGTTGAGTAGTTTGGGGAACTCTGAGGGTCACTCTCCTCAGTTTCTCCACTTGTATAATGAGAAAGATCTCTGTCTCTTACATCGGGTATGAAAACAATTTTTAGTGTATATTAGGTAAAGCGACTAGTGGGCTTCAAGTTGGCATATTTGTACATGCATATAACATATGGTGATCGTTCTCCCCCCATTTCCACCTTCTCTCTTTCTTCCTGCTTCCTCTGATTCCCTTCCATTTCTCTACTACTAGTGTCCCTTCTTTCATGTCATCCCTCCTTTTCCTCCATATTTCCTCCATGTAGGAAATATGTGATATGTGACACTCTGTGCATGGCTCACTTCATTGAACATAATGATCTCCAGTCCAATCCATTTTCTGTCAAATGATGTGAGTTCATTCTACTTTATGACTGAGTAATATTCTATTGTATATACACACTTTATCCTTTCCTCTGTTTATGGGCACAAAGGTTATATCACAATAGCTTAGCTATTACGAATTATACTGTAATAAATATGGCTAGGCTGGTATCTCTGTAGTATGCTGACTTTAATTCTTTCAGAATATACTGAGAGTTGTATACTCTCAAATACCAGTTAGACCAAATGATAGCTCTAGTTTCAGTTTTTGGGAGAACTCTTATAATGCTTTCCATAATGGCTACACTAATTTTATTTCCATCAATAGTGAAGGCTTCCTATTAGGCTATATCCTTAATTTTCATCAGCATTTATTGCATTTTGTATTCCTAAGGAGAAACACAGTATTCTTTTTTTTTTTAATACTTGGAACTGAACCCAGGGCCTTCACTCAGCTACAGTCTCAGCCTGTTTTTCTTTTTTTCCAGTATTGGGGATCAAACTCAGGACTTTGTACTTGTGAGGCAGGCATGGTACCACTGAGCAAAATCCCTGGCCATTGTTTTTCAATTTTGATTTGAGACATCTCACAAATTCATCAAGTTGCCCAAATGGCAACTGCGTCAGCCTCCCAGAGGACTGGAATTAAAGGAGAGGAAGATCTAGTATCAGTCTTTTACACACATATACACTGCTCACCCAGCACCATTGGCTAAACATATATTTTTGGCTCCTTTTCAAAGAATCACATTAATGTAGTTGTTTAGGTTTGTTATGGTATTTCCTATTCTATTCCACAGGGCTACGGATCTATGTTGCATTACTATCATGCTGTTTTTGTTACTAATGTTTTGTAGAATATTTTGATGTCAGGAATTACAGCCCTGCAGAATTATACTTTTTTCTTGATATTTAACCAGGAAGACTAACTGAGATGAAGCAGAGCATCAATAAAGATATAGGACCAGATCTTGAATCTACAGACCTCACCTGAGACTCACAGCTCTGAGCTACTGCCTAGACATTAGGTCTCAGTTACAGATGTACTCACAGTGAAAATGTGCTACTTGGAGTGCAGGAATCATGAACATAAAATCCCCCATCATCTCATGGAACTGGATTTTGAGGGCCTGGGGGTCCTTAATATCCCCAATGTACTCTTCCATGAACAGGTCACCAAACTCAGCAGGCAACATCTACCTCAGGCAGAAGATTGTGGAGTGTGAAGTTAGCCAGGTTTCAATGTTCAGGAGGGAGCTTAGGGTGGGAAAACAGCTGAAGGGTCATGGACTTGGGTTTGTAAGAGGGTGACCCCACCTAAAACCAAATACACAGTTCAGCTTTTGTATGATGGAATAGCTGCATGGGCATGAATCTGGGGGTGCCATATCTTGGGGTAGGAACACAGGAGCCTCACCATCTGTGCTGACATGCTCTGCAGAACAGTCCGCAGAGTCTCTCTGTTCATTTCCTTCTGGGTGTCAGTAGAGCCGAAAAACTGGACAATGGAGGAATGGTATGGAGTTGAGATCAGCTTGTACCTGTGTAACTCAGAGGACCTCTACAAACCAAATGCACACACCAAACTACTGGGACTTGGCCTTACCATAGGAATAACCAAGCCATACTCATCACTGTTGACTCCAATGATGCTAGGGACGGGTTGAAAATCAGCAGAGGCCAGCAGCTCCTGGGGGTGCCTGGGCAGGAAGGCCCCATCCACTACAGCAGGGATGATCTTGAAGGGCTGAGGGGACATTCACATCAGGGATCAAGGTCAGCTCTGAGATATTTTCTAATGCCCAATGACTTACTTCCAGCCCCCCTTAACGTGTACCAGAATGCTCACATCCACCTCATGAATCCCACATTTGTCTTAGGAAATCTTTGTGCACATTTCCCATCCAGATCTGCATGGACAGCAATGGATGCAGATGAGGTTATTATCCCAGAGTGAAAGGGACTCACTCTCAGACAATATCACCCCCTTCATCCACACCTGAGAACAACCCACCTTTGTAATAGCCAAAATCTCCTCTTCACTCTTGCCACGTAAGCATCTCACCATGGCTTCTGAGTCAATCTGCCCACAGCCAGACACGTTGGCCACCGTCTGAAATTAGAACAGACAGGAGATGGCTCATCCTTCTAGGCAGGCACAGGATGAAGGTGGGTACAGGTAAACCCCAAATTTCACAGTATATCCTGTACAAATTGCTGCCAGTATGAAATTCTTTTATCATCCATGTTGCTCAGAAGTCTCAGCCAGAGGGGCCATTTGTTTCCATGGTTCTACCCACAATGGGAGCCCCATGAGTTAGCTTTGCTGACCACGGAGCATGCTCAGCTTGTTAGAGGCAGAGTGTGTAGACTGTCACCCTCTAGGACCTCAGCAATTCCTAGGAAGGCAGCAGTTCCCAAGGCACTTCAACTGCCTTTGTTGTCCCCACTGAAAGACAGGACAACAGAGGCTCTGAATGTGAGGGAAGAAAGAAGGGTCCTGGGCAGGGGTAGTTGAGGGCACTCACTGTGTAGATGTTCTCAGATGAGCTAGAGATGATACCAGGCAGCAGGGCCACCCCACTCTCCATGATGGCACCATGGAAGAGTCCTTGAGACATGGGGGACAAGACAAGTGACGACACGCTTACACCACCTGCAGACTCCCCAAATATGGTGACCCCATCAGGGTTGCCTCCAAAGTGAACTATATTCTGTTGCACCCAGCGTAGGGCAGCCACTTGGTCCAGGAAGCCCCAGTTACCAGCGGCATGCTGGTCTTCAGTGCTGAGAAATGACAAGGACAGGGATCACAATCCTGTCTTGGCAACGCTCAGGCTTATTTCCCAAACAAGCCCCAGAATTACCTGAAGAACCCCAGGACACCCAGGCGGTACTGGATAGTGACCACCACCACATTCTCAGAAGCTGCCAGTTTGGATCCATCATATAAGGAAGCCATGCCTACAACCAGTCCACCACCATGGATCCATACCATGACCTGGGAAATTAAGACAGAGGCCATGTGGATTCTTCCCAGCTAATATGCCACCTGGCCTCCTCATACACTATTCACTGCTTAGACTCTGTGCAACTATCACATAGGACTCCAGTAAGATCACATACCTGAGACATGGCTGACAGACCCAAGTTCAATCATGTAGACCAGGACACTCACTTTGGGGTCAACCCCATGAATCCCAGCCTGGATCTATTACTGTCTGACCCCTGGGCAATGGAAAAAAGGTGGATGGGAGTTTCTGATATTCTCCCAGTAAAGACTACTAAAAATGTTATTTCATTGGCCCAACAGAAAAACCATAGCTAAGCTCTTGGGTGTTTTCAAGAGTTCTGGTCTCTGGTACCAGTAAGGGCTCTAAGACTTCATGCCTAGGAGTCAGTCACCCATCCTGTTTCAGAAGCCCTTCTTGGACTCCATAGCAGAAGGCTTCACAGTAGGGTCCACACTGCAACAGAACCAGACTGACCATGTCCATTCTAATGTCATTCTCCTTCACTTTCATTTGATTTTGTGGTGCCTGGGCTTGAACCTAGAACTTTGTGCTTGATAGGCATATGTCTGTCATCAAGCCACATCTTTAGCCACCTTCTAATCTTGGAGAAGAAATGTCTTCCCAGACCTAGATGACCATGGCTTGACACTTACAGGCAGGCGAGATTCATCATGCACATGGGCAGGTGTATAGATGTTGAGGTACAGGCAGTCCTCAGCTACAGGGACTGAAGGAGTGGTCATATTAAACATCTTCATTATGTCCACATCTTGCAGACACCTGGGGGCAATGGCGGACAGTTATTCCAAGCCTTGTCAGAACCAGACCAGGGTACCTGCCCTGTCAGTTGTCCCGGTGACTATAGAGGCTGTAGTCTCCAAGGGGTTTGCACTACTGTCCTCCTAAGAGAGCTGCAGTATCTGCTGCTGAATCAGAGGTTCTTACAAGATTCACAGGTTAATCTGATCTCTTCCAGATACCTCCCCAATGTCATAGAACATGTGGCATAATCCAAAGCTGGAAAGAAATTTGTCTCAGCCCCTCTCTTTGGGACCTCGTGCCAATACCTTTAGCCTTCTAGGGCCTGAGCCAAGAGTCTAACATAGTTCCTCTACCCTCTGCAGCCTAGCATGTTCACAGTGGGAATCCCCCCCACAGAATGCAGAGGAAAATTGGCTGCAGGATTTAGATGGCAGAGCCACTGCAGCCTGACCCTGAGCTCAGGCACCCAACCCTTCTTTAGGGCCTGAATTTCCCCGCTCCCCAGAGAGCTTACATAGCAGGGTAGGAGGTTCCATCCCTCACACCACTCCAGGGCTCAGGGGCCTCAGGGGCTGCAAACCGCAGTGATCCTACAGGTGGCTTGGCAAATGGAATTCCCAGGAAGGTGTGGACTCCCACATCAGTGCCCTTCACGTGGACGAGGCTGCCCCGCACCTGCCCAGTGTTTGTGCTCCGGATGGGGCTGGCAGAGTCCAGGGCTGTGGGCAGAGAAATGCACATGAGAGTGAGGTCTGCCTGATCAGCTGCCTCCCACACTGTGATTATTGCCATCTCCTTGCCATCCTCAGCTCAGCCTTGTCAGGGGCCCTGATTTGAAAACCCTGGCTTCACACACATCCTGGTTGTCACACTCTCTTCTCATAATACCACTGACTGGTCATTAGCAGGTAAGGAAGGAAGTTGAACAGGGTGTTCCCAGGCAGTGAGTTCAGTGGTGACTCCTCCCTAGGGAAGGGTGAGGGAGATCATCAGGTTCCACATTAGGAGCCTTTCGGTGACAGGGTCAGAGTCTCCAAATACACTTTGTACATGGAGCCATACTGGCATCAGCTCCTGATAAGAGTCCAAAGTCTACTTGACTGTGATAGAGCAGACCAATCTACGCCCTTGAAACCAATCTATGCCTTTGCCCCATGTCAGTGACCTGGGGTGAAGAGATTCTCTAGCCTCTCAGTTCAGCTTTGGGATGTGGGGCCCAGGGGCTTCTGTGTCCTTCAAGACCTGCTACCTTGCCTCTGGAGAGTGCTAGGGCATTTTTCTAAGAGAAAGTCACACTCAGAGACAAATGACAAGGAGAAGTTATTGCTACCATTTCTGTTACACCCGAGAGCCAGGGCAGCTATAGCCATAGCCACACACACCCAGGAGGGAAATGTCCTGAATCCCACCCATCTCCAAAGACACAAGGCTTCCCACCTGCCCATGTGTGCTCCTTAGCCATCCTCAGATTGGACTTCTCTTTGGTGTTGGGTGTCCTCAGGCAGTCCTGACCCTGTCTGTGCTTCTGGGGCCCAATTTGGGGGATTGGTTTGGGCTATTTGTGGGCACGCATTTCCCACACTGTCATCTGCCATCTCTACCAGCCTCTCCCTCCCTGGCTCTTCTCTCCCACCTCACTCCCCTCCAACACTGCAGTTTCAAGCTCTGCCTCTGCAGTCTTTGCCAGATGGGACTTCTCCACCTGGCATCTTCGAGAATCTCACCTTGGCCTGGATGTAGAATTAAGAGCCCACAGGTCACAGCCCTCAGCAAGGTGAGAAGCTGGTCCAGTCCCATGGTCAGTTTGGCTGTATTTTGGTGCTGCTGGAGCTGTACTCCCTTTCACCCACAGGAAGCCTGGGATCAGAGTCCTGCCCAGTCAGAGTTAGAACCCAACAGGGAGGAGGTGGGGCATCTGGTGAGTCAGGCAAGGTGGATGCTGTAGGGGAGCAGCACTGATTGGGCAGATATTGCACTGAGTCATTGGCCAGCAGGCAGGACATGGCCATCTGTCTTCAGTCAGCTCTTTTTGAAAAAAATTTTATTAGTATATGTTTGCCATTCATAATGATTGCATTCATCCTGGGGAATTTTTACCTGTACATAACAAATCTTAATTGTCCTTTTTCCATTCTCCTGCTGTCTCTTCAACTTTCCTTCCCCTCCTCAGTATACAAAAGCTTTATTTGCATGGTTTCCTTCCATTCTCTTCTTTATCCCTTTTTCTTCCTTTGTGTCCTCCTCCAACCTCCCCTGAAATGTCTGGCACCACAGTGACAACAAAGACATTGGTATGGAACCACATGGTGGGCAGTGGTTCTGCTCCTGAGCTATATCCCAAGACCTGTTCTAATCTTCTTGTAGAACAAGTTTCGTCCCAACCTCAACTAACCATGTCTGATACTCAGAGTCAGGTTACAATCATCATTGAAATGCGCAGGTGTGTATATGGTCAGGTACAAGCAATCCTCAATAGTGGGGATTAGACTTAGGATCAAATACAAAAGGTTCAGAATCTCTGTATTCATTACATCTGTATATGGCAGACACCTAGTCACAATAGCAGAAGGTTATTCCAGGCTTTGTGCAGTGGTCCAAACAAGAACCTGGGTTCAGATTTGCTCCAAGAAACCTTATTCTCACTGAAGCCCTGTTTATGCCTGATCCTTCCATTAAGTCCCTGCCCACCAAAACACAGGACATGGGGAAGCTGCAATGGACTATAGATTTCCAGAGAGACATGAAGATGGCTGAAGGCCTTGATTTTCTCATTCTTTCTGAAGCAGGGAAATTCTCACTCTTAGCATTTCCTAGAGACCCACTGGCTACAAGTGTTGACAATCACCACTTATCCCTGTACCCATTCAGCCTTGCATGGGGAGAAGCACCCCACAGGTGTTGTGTGGATGAAGGGAAGTTAATTGCTCACAGAGGAACAGTGGGGTGTCCCTCATACACAGAACAGACTCAGAGAACCTCATCTCTACCAGTCTTTAGTTATAAGAACATACAATTGTTTGTGACCAATAGCTTGGCCTGGAAGTTGACATAGTGACTGTGGAGGACAGGGTCCCCAAAGACCCAGCACTGTCACTCTCTTCAGGGATGTACACCAACTACTTCTGGATTCTGGGGCCCTTACAAGTTGACAGAGAAAATCCAAACCTTTCTCAGAGACAGTTCCTCTGTTGGCAGTGCACACCTGGCATAACCCAATTCTAGAGACAAATGTGTCCCCTGCTTTGTTCTTCATCACCTGGAGATAAGGCCTTGTTGTTGCCAAGCCCTTAGCCAGAGCCTGGCCGAGTTCTTGCACCCTCTCCAGCCTCAGCATACTCATTTGCGAAAACTCCCCACTGCAGAGGAGAAGAGGCTCTGGGGTTCAGATGAAAGAGCCACTGCAGCCTCTTGAAAGCACAAGGACCAGAGTTCAACCTCCAGTACCAAAAAAAGAAAGAAAAAAAAAAAAGAACCACTGCAGTCCGACCTAGAAATAAGAGCACCATGCCCTCTCCAGGGCATGAATTTACTCAATTCCCAGGAAAGCTTATGCGGTGAGGTGTGAGATTCCATCCCTCCCACTACTTCAAGGGTCAGGGTTTCAGGGAAAGCAAATAGAATTCCCAGGAAGATGTGGATCCCCACATTAGCGCCCTTCCCGTGGATGAGGCTGCCACATACCTACCCTTTATGAATGGCCCCATGGGTCTCAAAGAGACCAGGGCTGCAAAAAGAAAAGGCACAACAGGGTTGGATCTTTCAGTCAACGGTCTCATGCACTGTGGGTGTTGCCACCTCCTCGTTAGCTCCAGCTCAGCATTGTAAAGGGACCCTGATTTCCTAGGGACCACACTTCCTAGCTTTCTCACTCAGTCCTCACCTCTGTCGCTTGGCCTCACCCAAAGCTATCTCACTCAGGCTCCTTGGTAGTTGGCACCATTATTCAAGGCTAGGAGCAGCCAGCAACTGGTCTCAGGTGCTGAAAGGTGAAAGGGTCCTTTTCATTAACCTGCCAGGTCCTGTGAGGCACAGGGAGGACTGTAGGAATCGATTGACAAATCGGCCATTCTCAAGGACTTCATGCCTCACCTGCCATGACATAAAGAAAGCATTTTCCCAGCACGGAGGAGGTGAGCCACTCCCAGTGCCCAAGTGGAGGCTTCTGGGCCACCGTACCACCACCACCCCCAGCACAGAGGAGGTGAGCCACCACATGGGTGCCAACAGCAACCCCCCCCCAGGTCAAAATGAGAAAACACATAAACAAGTCTTAAAAGCAGACTTCCAGGTCACCTAAAGCAACCCCAAAGGGAAATGAGATGGAACACTCTGATACTCAACCACCTGGACTCCCTGAATTTGCAACAAAAGAGGATCTGGAAAAATGAAATCAGAAATAATTTCCCACATAACAGCAGAGATTGTGCCCATAGTCACAATTAATAAATCTAGAGAGGACACAGATAAAAAAAATAGTGGAGCTGAGGAACATGATGGACTCCCAACATAAGAAACAAATGGAATCCACAAAACAGATGCCAACAGATTTCCAGGAGATTAAAAACTCCATTGAAAGTTTACACAGCACAATGAGCCAATGTGAGGACAGAATTTCAGATATAGAAGATAAGATTGCAATTAGTGACCAGGAAAAGAAAAATTTCTCTAAAATTGTACGGGACCATGAGAAATCAATCCAGCAGCTGCTGGTCGATGCAAAGAAGAATAACATAAGACTGACTGGAGTCAATGAAGAAATAGGAGAGAACACAGATGACATAAAAAAACAGTTCACAAGGGCCGGGGATTTAGCTCAGTGGTTTCACCACCTGCTGCACAAGTGCAAGGACCTGAGTTTGATCCTCAGCACCAAAAAAAAAAAAACAGTTCACAGAAGTGGTGGCAGAAAACTTCCCAAGCAGGGGAAAAGAACTTGACATACAGATACGTGAGGCATATAGGATTCCAAATAGTCGTGATCAAAAAAACATCTACACATAGGGACATAATAGTTAAGATTCCAGAAACTCAACAGAAGAACAAAATTCTACAAGCAGTCAGAGAAAAGAAACAAATCACATACAAAGGAAAGCCCATCAGAATCACAGCAGACTGCTCAACACAAACCTTCAAGGCAAGATGAGCTTGGAGTGATGTATTTCAAGCCCTAAAAGAAAACAGCCTCCAACCCAGATTGATGTACCCTGCAAAACTGTCTTTCAAAATTGATGGAAAAATAAGATACTTTCATGACAAAGAGCACCTTACAAACTTCATGAATACCAAACCAGCACTCCAAAAAATTTGAGACAGTATCCTAGGAAAAGACAACAAGCATCACAACACCAGGAAGCCCAGCAGAATAAATCCATCAGATGCAACAAGAAAACGCAAAGTGGGAGAATCCAGCAAAAAGAAAAACTCATGACAATAAGCCAGTGCGTATCTGTTATAACCATCAATGTTAATGGTCTCAATTTACCAATCAAAAGAAATAGTCTGGCAGAATGGGTCAAGAAGCAAGATCCAACAATATGCTGCATACAAGAAACACAATTAATTCAAAAAGAAACTCATAGACTAAAAGTTAAAGGTTGGAAAACAATACTCTGTGTGGCAGGAACCTGAAAAAAAGCAGGAGTAGCTATCCTCTTTGCAGATCAAGTGGATTTCAAACCAAAATCTGAAACACTTCTGGTCCCAAGAATTTCAGATAAGCGATAGCTGCCTTATATGTACAAATCTATTGTGAACATGTGTTTTCATTCCTCTTAAGTCAAAACTTAAGAATAGAACTGCTGGTTCTTAACAGTAATACAAGAAATTTCTATACTGTTTTCCAAAACGGTTTTGTCATTTTACATATACATTAGCAGTATTAGACAGTTCTAACTGGTTCACACCTAAGCTGACATTTGTTCTTGTAAAACTTTTAACTACATCTCCCTAATGAGTGTATAATATGATCTTGTTATTGTACTGATTAGTATTTTTCTGATTCTAGTGTTGCACACCTTTCCTTGTGCTGTACTGGCTATTTATCATCTTCTTGTGTCTACTTTTTAATTGGGTTGGCTATTAATGAGCTGTAAGAGTTCTTTATATATTCTGGTCATAGGTTATACGCATTGTAAATATGGTCTGTTTAAGGACTACTTTTCATTTTCTTAACGATGTCATTTAAAGTTCTAAATTTTGATGGAATCTCATTTATCATTTTTTTCTTTTATACATTATGTTTTTTGTGTCCTAGGAAATTCTTGCCTACTTTAAATTCATGAACATTTTCCCATATAATTTCTTCTTAAAGTTTTAGTCTTTCATATTGAGGTTCGTAGATCCTTTCAAGTTATTTTTATGTATGGAAATAAAGGGTTGAGGTTAATTTTTTATATATGGATACCAGGTGTTCTAGTACCATCTGCTGAAAACACTGTCTTTTCCTCTGCTATTGAATTGTTTTTTTGTTATGTCTTGTTTTTATTTTTTTTATTAAATTCTTTTATTGGTACATTGTAGGTATACAACACAATTACATTTCTCATTGGGAATTGTACCTTTACATAATGCATCTTGGTTCTTATTTTTTCCCCATTCCTAGCCCTCCCTTCATGCCCTCCACCCTTCCCTATTTACAAAGACTTTATTTCCATTTTTTCCATTTCTCAGCATTTTTCCTTTCCCTTCTTTCCTTTCCCCTGCCCCTCCCACTACCCCTACCCCTTTGGACCTTTTCTTCCTATTTTGCATTATCGATTATTCATTCTAATCATTGGTACATTTTAGGTATACAATATAATGACATTCATCATTGGAAATTTGCAACTTTACATATTCTCTCTTGGTTCTTATTTTTCACCCTTGCCCAGCCCTCCCTTCAACCCCTCCAGTCCTCCCTATTTACAAAGATTTTGTTCCTATTTTTCCACTTTCTCATATTAATTCCATTCCCTTCTATCCTTTCCCCTAGCCCTCCCACTTCCTTCCCCTTTGCCCCTTTTCTTCCTATTTCACATTACCTATTATACATTTAGTCCTTATTTACACTTTCAGTTTCTCACACCAGAGAAACTATTCGGTATTTATTCATGTGTGTCCTATTTATTTCACTTAAGAGTATTGCCTCAATGTGCATCCACTTAGCTATAAATGTCTCTAATTTCTCATTTTTTATGGCTGAGAAGTACTCCATTTTATTAAAAAACCACATTTTCTTTATCCAGTCTCCAGTTGATGGGCATTTGGGCTGTTTCCAAGTTTTAGCTATTACAAACTGCGCTGCTATGAACATGGGTGTACATGTATCACTGTAGTATGATTCTTTTAATTCTTTGGGGAAGATCCCCAGCAGTGGAATTGCAGGGTCAAATGGGGCTTCCAGTCCTAGTTCTTTGAGGTATCCCCATACTGAT
Source organism: Heterocephalus glaber (assembly GCF_053883595.1). Classification (NCBI taxonomy): domain Eukaryota; kingdom Metazoa; phylum Chordata; class Mammalia; order Rodentia; family Bathyergidae; genus Heterocephalus; species Heterocephalus glaber. The sequence continues at coordinate 19,313,425 of NW_028258137.1, forward strand.
TTCCACAGTGCTTGCACCAGTCTACACTCCCACCAGCAGTGCAGCAGGGTTCCTCTTTCCCCACAGCCCTGCCAGCATTTGTTATTGGTTGATTTCCTGATAGCAGCCATTCTTTCTGGAGTGAAGTGGAATCTCAGTGTTGTTTTCATTTGCATCTCTCGAATGACCAGTGATGTTGAACATTTTTTCATGTATTTATTTGCAATTTCTACTTCTTTGTCTGAGAAATGTCTGTTCATTTCAGATGCCCATTTTTGGATTGGGTCTTTAAATTTGGGAGGTCTGATCTCTTTAAGTTCTTTATAGATTCGAGATAGTAGACCTTTGTCTGAGGAAGAGCAGGTGAAGATTTTTTTCCCACATTGTGGGTTGTCTCTTCACGCTGCTGGTGGTTTCTCTTGCTGTGCAGAAGCCTTTTAATAAGAAGAGATCCCACTTGTTGATTGTTTGGGCTAGTTCACGGGCAACTGAGGCTTTGTTCATAAAATCTTTTCCTACACCAATGTCTTCAAGGGTTCTACCTAATCTCTGTTCCAACTAGTTCAGAGTTTCTATTTTAATATTTAGATCTTTAATCCATTTTGACTTTAGTTTAGTGCATGGTGAGAGATATAGGTCTGGTTTTAATCTTTGGCAAGTTGAAGCCCAATTTTTCCAGCACCATTTATTAAAGAGGCTATCTTTCCTCCAGTGAGGGTGTTTGGCTCCTTTGTCGAAGATGAGATGGCTGAGTGTGTCTGGCGTTGTTTCTGCATCTTCTAATCTGTTCCACTGGTCCTCACATCTGTTTCTTTGCCAGTACTATGCTGTTTTTATCATAGTAGCTTTGTAGTATAGTTGCAGGTTGGGGGTTGTGATACCCCCTGCCATATCTCTGTTACCTAGAATTGCTTTTGCTATTCTGGGTCTCTTCTTGTTCCAAATGAATTTTTGAATTATTTTCTCAAAGTCTATGAAGTATGCTGCTGGGATCTCAATTGGAATTGCATTAAATCTATATAACAGTTTTGGAAGTATGGCCATTTTCACTCTGTTAATCCTTCCTACCCAGGAGCAGGGGATGTCTGTCCATTTTCTGATATCATCTTCAATCTCTCTTTTCAGAGTGCCATAGTTTTCAGAGAAGAGGTCTTTGATTTCTTTCGTTAGGATGATTCCTAGGTATTTCAGTTTCTTGGATGCTATTGTGAAAGGAATTATTTGCCCTATTTCTCTTTCAGTGAGTCTGTCATTTGTGTAGAGGAAAGCTATTGATTTTTATGTGTTGACCTTGTAACCAGCTATTTGACTGAATTTGGTTATTAAGTCTAGAAGACTTTTGGTGCAGTTCTTGGGTCTTCTATATAGAGTATCATGTCATTTGCAAATAATGACAATTTGACTTCTTCATTTCCTATCTTGATTCCTTTTATTTCTTTCTCTTGTCTAATTTCTGTGGCTAATGTTTCCAGAACTATATTAAACAAGAGTGGCGATAGTGGACATCCTTGTCTTGTTCCTGATTTTAGTGTGAAGGATTTCAGTTTTTGACCATTTAGTACGCTATTGGCTGTTGGTTTTTCATAGATGGGTTCTATCAGTTTGAGGTAGAGACCATCTATTCCAATTTTTTATAGAGTTTTTATCATAAATGCATGTTGGATTTTGTCAAATGCTTTTTCTGCGTCTATGGAGATAATCATATGGTTTTTGTCCTTGGCTCTATTGATATAGTGTATTACATTGATTGATTTGCATATATTGAACACTCCCTGCATCCCTGGGATGAATCCCACTTGATCAGGGTGTATGATCTTCTTGATTATCTTCTGCATTCTGTTTGCCATTATCTTATTAAGGATTTTTGCATCTATGTTCATTAGTGAGATTGGCCTATAGTTCTCTTTTTCAGTTGAGTCTTTCTTTGCTTTGGGGATCAAGGTGATGCTTGCTTCCAGGAATGAATTTGGGAGGATTGCTTCCCTTTCAGTTTCATTGAAGAGTTTAAACAGTAGTGGCAGCAGTTCCTCTCTAAATATCTTGTAGAATTCAGTGGTAAAGCCCTCAGGGCCCGGGCTTTTCTTAGTTGATAATTTTTTAATTACATTTTCAATTTCATTGGTTGATATTGGGTTGTTCAGAATTTTTAGGTCTTCTTCATTCAACTTTGGTAATTCATATGTATCTAGGAATCTGTCCATTTCTTCTGTGTTATCCATCTTATTGGCGTATAGGTTCTGGAAGTAGGTATTGATGATCCTCTGGATTTCTGCTGGGTCTGTTGTCATTTCACCCTTTTCATTCCTAATTGCATGGATTTGGCCCTTTTCTTTCCTTTTTCTGACAAGGTTGGCTAAAGGTTTGTCAATTTTGTTGATTCTTTTGAAGAACCAACTCTTGGCTTCATTGATTTTTTGTATCATTCTCTTAGTCTCCATTGCATTGATTTCTCCTCTGATCTTTATAATTTCCTCCCTTGTATGAGCTTTGGGGTTGCCCTGCTCTTCTTCTTCTAGAAGCTTGAGGTTCAGCATCAGGTTGGTTAATTGGGCTCATTTTATTTTCCTAATATGCGTATTCACTGCTATGAATTTCCCTCGTAAGACTGCTTTCATTGTGTCCCATAGATTCCGATATGTTGTATTGTCATTGTCATTTAATTGAAGGAACTGTCTGATTTCTTCTTTAATTTCCTCTGTGACCCATTGGTTATTCAGAAGTGTGTTGTTCAATTTCCACGTGTTCATGAAATTTTTTGAGTTTCTTTTGCTATGGATCTCCAATTTCATCACACTATGGTCTGATAATAGACAGGGGATAACTTCAATTCCTTTGCACTTACTTAAACATGTTCTATGTGTGAGTATGTGGTCTATTTTGGAGAATGATCCATGTGCAGCTGAGAAGAATGTGTATTCTGATTTTGTGGGGTGGAAGGCTCTGTAAACATCTGTTACGTTCATTTGTTCAAGAGTTCAATTGAGTTCTAGTATTTCATTACTTATTTTTAGTCTAGTTGATCTATCTATTTGTGACAGTGTGGTGTTGAGGTCCCCCACTACAATTGTATTAGTGCATATATGACTTTTCATGTCCATTAGTATTTGTTTCATATAGTTGGGTGCACTAGTGTTTGGTGCATAGATATTTATGATTGTCATCTCTTCCTCTTGGATTCTTCCCTTTACAAGGATGTAGTGTCCTTCTTCATCTCTCTTAATCAGTGTTGGTTTGAAATCTACTTGATCTGCAAAGAGGATGGCTACCTCTGCTTTTTCTCAGGTTCCTGTCACATGGAGTATTGTTTTCCACCCTTTAACTTTCAGTCTATGAGTTTCCTTTTGAATGAAGTGTGTTTCTTGTATGCAGCATATTGTTGGATTTTGCTTCTTGACCCATTCTGCCAGTCTATTTCTTCTGATTGGTGAATCGAGACCACTAACATTGATGGTTATAACTGAAACATATTGACTTGTCGTTGCCATGATGTTTTCTTTTTGTTGGGTTCTCCCCCTTTCCATTTAATTTCTTGTCATGCCAGATGGGTTCATTCTGCTTTGCTTCCTGGGGTTGTGATCCTCAGTGTCTGTTCCTAGGATATTGTACAAAATTCTTTGGAGTGCTGGTTTGGTCTTCACGAAGTTCCTAAGATGCTCTTTGCCATGAAAGTATCTTATTTCTCCACCCATTTTGAAAGACAGTTTTGCAGGGTACATCAATCTGGGTTGGAGGCTGTTTTCTTTTAGGGCTTGGAATATGTCACTCCAAGCTCTTCTTGCCTTGATGGTTTGTGTTGAGAAGTCTGCTGTGATTCTGATGGGCTTTCCTTTGTATGTGATTTGTTTCTTTTCTCTGACTGCTTGTAGAATTTTGTTCTTCTGTTGTGTTTCTGGAATCTTAACAATTATATGCCTATGTGTAGATTTCTTTTGATCAAGGCTATTTGGAGTCCTATATGCCTCACTTATCTGTATGTCAAGTTCTTTTCCCCTGTTTGGGAAGTTTTCTGCCATTATTTCTGTGAAGAGATTTTTTATGTCATCTGCACTCTCTCCTGTTTCTTCATTGAGCCCAATCAGTCTTATGCTGTTCTTCTTTGCATCATCTAGCAGCTGCTGGATTGATTTCTCATGTTCCCTTATAATTTTGAAGCAATTTTTCTTTTCCTCGTCACTAATTGCAATCTTATCTTCTATATCTGAAATTCTGTCCTCACATTGGCTCATTCTGCTGTGTAGACTTTCAATGGAGTTTTTCATGTCCTGGAAATCTATTTGCATCTGTTTTATGGATTCCATTTGTTTCTTATGTTGGGATTCCATCATGGTCCTCAGCTCCTCTCTAGATTTATTAATCATGTCTTGCACTAAGGGCACAATTTCTCCTGTTATCTGAGAAATTATTTCTGATTTCCTTTTTTCCAGATCCCCTTTTGTTGCCAGTTCAGTGGGTCCAGGTGGTTGAGTATCAGAGTGTTCCATCTCATTTCCCTTTGTGGTCGCTGTAGGTCATCTGGAAGTCTGCTTTTGAGACTTATTTATGTATTTTCTCATTTCAACTGGGGCAGGGGGCTGTCAGCGCCTGCACGGATTACCTCCTCTGAGCTGGGAGAGGTGGGACAGGGGCCAGGAGCAGCAGTAGGGATGGTGACCCAAAAACCCTTTCCTGTGGGCTGGGAGCAGCGGGAGGGATGGTGGCCAGGAAGCCCCTTCCTCTGGACCAGGAGCAGTCTGCTATTGAATTGTTTATGTTCTATAAAATGTTAATGTTAAATAATCTTTCAAAACTTAGTGGACCTATATGTGTGGTTCTATTCCTAGATTCTCTGTTTTATTCCATTGATCTCTATGCCTTTCCTTTCGCCAACACTGCCTTGATTACTGTAGCTTTAGAAGAAGTCTTAAAATTAGGTAATAAATGTCTTCCAACAGTGCTTTTTTTTTCTATTAACTTTTCTAGGTCCTTTGTACTCCTTCATAACTTTTAAATTTCAATATCCAATTCTTCATTTAGAGGAAGTATACATAGATCTGAATTTTTATATATACCTTGTGTTTTCTAATCCTGCTAAATTCAAATACAAGTTCTAGGGGCTCCTAGAGATTTCTTAGTATTTTCTCTGTAGATGATCATTTCATCTACATATAAATATTTTACTTCTACCTTGCCAATCATATGCTAATTCTATCTTTTTATTGCCAGACTATTTTGGTTTGGGCCTATGTTTCGAAGTTTAATGGACAGATGAAGAGTAGGCATATCTGCCCTTGTTCTCCACCTGAGGGAGAAAGCATTGTATCTTTTCCATTCATATAAGGCATTTTTGCTGCAAGTATGGAGTACATGGCTTATCCGTTGAGAAGGTTCTGTTCTGCTTCTAGTCTCCTGATAGCTTTTACCATGGACAGCTGTAGAATTTAGTTCAATAGTTTTTCTGCAACTACTGACAGGATCATATGGCTTTTTCCTTTCCTCTGTTAAAATGATAACTTATGGGGGTGGATTTTCCAATGCTGAACCAACAGTGCCATCCCTGTAATAAAACTACTTTCTACATACTGCCAGATCTGACTTCTAATAGTTTGTTTTGTTAAACAAATTTCTATCTATGTTCATACTTTCTCTTCTACTCTCTTTATCCAGTTTTAGTATTGGCACAATGTTGATTTCCTAAAATGAGAGGAGAAGTGTTCCTTCTTTTTTCTGCTTTAAATGTTTGATATAATTCATGAGTTAAAATGTATATGAGCCTGTTGTTGTCATATAGGTAGGTTTTCAAGCTAGGAATATACTTTCTTTAGTAGGTGCTATTCAAATTTTATACTTCCTCTAGAGTCAGTTTCTTTAATTTGTTTTCCAAGGTACTAGTTAGAAGTTGTCAAATTTGTTTCAAAAAATATTTTTGTAGTATGCTTTCTATATCCTTTTAAATTCTGTAAAATCTGTGGTAATGTCCTCTAAATTTTGATACTGTAATTTAAAAAATGTATAATTGATATTATGTAATAGGAAGAAAAGGTCTAAAGGAGTAGGGGAAGTGGGAGGGGTAGGGGAAAGGAAAGAAGGGAAAAGAAAAAATATGAGAAAAAAAATGGAAACAAGGTCTTTGCAAATAGGGCAGGGTGGAGGGGGTGAAGTGAGGGCAGGGGATGGGGGAAATAATAAGAACCAAGATACATCATGTAAAAGTACAAGATCCCAATGATGAATGTATTGGTACATTTTAGGTATAAAATGTAATGTACCATTTTAGGTATAAAATGTAACTTAATGGGGAAAAAAAAAGAAAGCACTTTCCATGCAAGGAGTGGTGTTACAGGAAAGGTAGGGGAGAGACCTGCAGCTGTGACCACACCATAAAATGCACAGGAAGGGATGAAGCAATTGAAAATCACTTAGCCATCCAGATAAAAATAGGTTTGCCCAGGTGGGGATTTAGCTCAGTGGTTCCACCACCTGCCTTACAAGCACAAGGTCCTGAGTTCAATCCCCAGTACCAAAAAAAAGAAAGAAAGAAACTTATGGGCCAGGGATTTAGCTCAGTGGTTCCAACGCCTGCCTCACAGGTGCAAGGTCCCGAGTTCAATCCCCAGTACCAAAAAAAAAAAAAATAGGTTTACCTGATCTTGACTGTAGTTGAAGGCAGATGATGAACACTTTGTGTCTTGTAACTCTTCACTACCTCACACCACGCCCACCCCTGAGTGCTGTGTATTCCAAGGTCAGCCCTGATCCTCTCTGTCAGACTCATGATTCTTTTGTTGTTATTTTCATCTCCACCAGATCTTCTCTCTCTGTTATCTTCCCTCAGGGAATCTCAGGATTTACCTTGCACAGTTTGGCGGGCCCAGGCACCATCCTTGTCACACCTGCAAGAGCCTCTCCCTGGACCCCAGGAGGAGAAGCAAGTGGCTTCAGTTCTGCAGAGTGTAGGTCCACCCCATGGTCATAGTTGGCTCACAGGCCAGTTTCTGGGCTGCTGCTTAAGAAGCTGTATTTATTGGCAGGCAGCCAAGCAGGGCTTTGCCAAGACTGGAGTTTGGACCTGGCAGGAAGTAAGTGGAATATTGCATGGGCAGGGCAATGAGGTGCTGTAGGCGAGGGACACAGAGTTGGCAGGGGTCACTGAGAGCCAGTCTCCAGCAGACAGGGCCTTGCTGCCCCCTCTGCTTTGGCCCTTCTATCTTCCTCCCAGTGCACCATGTGACGTCTGCAGACCATCTGTGTTACCAGAAACCCTCTCCTCTAACCTGGGGTAGCTACAGTATTTCCACTGACTTTGCAGTTTTGGGCTGGGGGTGAAGAGAAAGTTGCAAAGCTGTCAATGAGAACTTGGGGCGGCTGTAAGCTTTTTTGGTGGCCTGCTCTCACCCAGCAGAGCATACCTCTCCTACTTTAATTGGCTTGCACTCACTCTGCAGAGCATTCTTACCATTAATAAATGTTAAATGCCACTATCCTTTTCATGTTTAGTCCAATTCTTTGTTCAGGACATTGAGAATCTGGAAAACATTCCTGGGAAGAGCCCACTGCAGCCCAGAACCCTGGTAACATTTTTCACAAGCCAGCCAGGAGGTAAGGCCCTTTGGGTGCAGTTTTGTTTCTCTCTTTCCAAATTCTGTGGACTCAAACCCAGAATGAGTACACTCTGTGTGTGTGTGTGTGTGTGTGTGTGTGTGTGTGTGTGCATGCGTGCGTGCACATGTGTTACTGTTTTGTCTCCTACAGGAAAGCCTCAATCCCCTTCTTGTCCCTTGTTCTCAGTCAGGATTTCATCTGTCAGAAAACTCAAATCCCTTAACATTTGTTCTGATATTGGTTATCAGGGACAGGCAGGAACCTGGAGGGTGGGAAACATTAATGGTAGCTGGGAAGCTCAGGATGTTTTTTCTCATGGCTCCTGGAGCAGTTCCCTAGTGTGTCCCACCATGTGGAGGTGCGGATGGGTAGCACATGGCTTCTGTGTTTTTCTAAGCTGTTTTAGTCACTAAGTGTGGGCACAATGGAGTTGGGGCCTTCTGAAGCATCTTCCCCTGGCCTAGTTGCACAACAGAGCGTTTTTGGCTCAGCTCAGCCCAAGATAACTTTTGTAAACCATGCAAGTTCCATGACCTACAGTTTAGTATGCCTTTTGACCCCCATGATTTTGTTCTCCTCCATTCTTTGTTCAGCTTTCTCATTCTTGAAAAAAAAACAACAGTTATTAGTAACTTGATCTCCCGCTTGAGTATCCACCAACCATTTTTGTGCTCAATGTCTCATGTGCATGGTTCCCTTCATGATCTTTTATCCCTGGGGATCCTTAGTGAGCCACTTTCTCAGAGTCCTGTTTCTCAGGACCCCAGGAAGCCATCCTAGTCCACCTTTCTTCTACGTCTGGCAATTGTTTTGGTTCACCATGTGGGTGTGTCATGTTGTTCTCCCATGTTTGTTCACCATTCTCATTTTTAGCTGACTTCATGGACACCAGGAAATCTCAACCATATGCATGTGGGTTTCTCCTCTATTCTAATTCAGGTTAAATGCAGTCCCTGTTTCTTCTAACCAAAATTGAGGTAATTTATAAACATGTATCAGAGGGCATGAGTGGAACAAAGGGAAGAGCCATTGAAGGTGAATTCAACCAGCTGTGAGTATAGCTGGAGTCAATAGACAACAGACCCTGTGCTTGTATTTAGAACTTTCTAAAATTTTTTCTTTTTTTCCTCTATTAAATGCTAAAAATAAAGTTTCTATCTCCACTGTCCCTATGTAATTACCTAAGTAGTTATTATTGAGATAAATGGAAGGGATATTGTCTCTCAATTGCCTAGTTGGAGCCCCAGAGGCTCCACCCTGGTGTTTAAGGAGTTATATTGTGTTGCAGGGATGGAGAGGTACAAGAAAAAGGCCAGTGTTTCCTACTTTGCCAGAGACATCGACTAGCGGAATAGAATCTCATGCGAGATGCACTGGAAACTCAGTAAGTCTGGATCCTGCTGTGTGGGACCCCCTCTATAGAACTACTTCAGATCTAGTTTTCTCTCTCTCTCTCTCTCTCTCTCTCTCTCTCTCTCTCTCTCTCTCTGTCTGTCTCTCTCTCCACTCACATAGGCTGCAGGCTGGTAGGTAATTGGAACAGCTAGCTCCACCCTTGTCTTTAACAATTTGTCTTCTACTGCAATACTATTTGGGTCCAATATGAACTAAGAAATGGGGAGAGATGGATACAGAATGACAGTCTAAATTACAATACTATTCTTTAGTTACATGTTTTCTGAAAAAGGCAAGGAAAGTGGTGTGAACTCCCATAGGTTCAGGCTTTTAGAGCTCTTTATCTCTGTAAAACCCAAGAACCATGGCACTGGAAGAGCCCTCCAAGGAAGAGGAAATTTATATTATTAATGATCCTGTCCTTAGACCAGTGAGGTAGCTGGGTGAGTGGAAGGGGTGGTGTGCCACGGGTCCATCCACTCAGGGGGCACATTTTGGGGGTGGTATTTAAATACATTAGCATATTCAGATATGTTGGAAGGCAGCAAATTCACAGACCATCCTGAGCCCCTTGGACCCAATTCCTGGGCATGGTTTTTTCAGTGTTTAACAATTGAGATCTAGAAGGAGATGAAAGGAGAAAGGCTGAGAAAAAAGGACCAGCCAAAATAATGGCTGTCACAATTGGCAGTGCTTTAAGCATGTCCAAGTCATCCAAGGGAAAACACAAGTCCAATCAAGCAAAGAGTTCCTGCTCTAACTGCAAGGAAACTGGACACTGCATACAACTGTACCAAGCCATGGCCCAGCCCCTGCTCCATGTGTCAGGTGGCTGAGTGTCCTGCCTCACGGCACTGGAGGATTGACTGTGCCCTGTCTTGGAAAAGTGCTAGGTCAGCAAAAACTCTCTCCTCCTGCTCTGATAAAGAGGACTGAAGGGGCTCAGGGCAATCTACAATGCACCTAGCATGGATATGTCCATCTCCTGTGAGGAGCCCCAAGTGACACTAAATATCATAGGTAAACAATTTCAATTCCTCATAGATACAAAAGAGGCTTATTCTGTCTTTACTTTCTCTCTGGACAGACCTCCTCTAGATTTATAGTCATAATTGGGGTCAAGAGGACACCTAGTTGGAGCTTTATACATCTGCAGACATGTCAGTTTGAAAGTCAAATATTCCACTATGAGTTTTTAATTTCCCATGATGTCCCACTCCCTTACTATAAAAAGATGTACTAATAACACTGTGGGGAAATCTCCAAATGTGGCAAAGGCCAAAGTGATTTTACCTGTTGAGACTACACCAGGCCTCCTTGACCTAGTTAGATCCTGATATAATAAAATAAAGCCATGATTCTGGACATCCCTGAGGTTACCATAAAGCCATGCAGTATTTTCTTCCTGCCTCACTGATGTCTACAGGTTCAGAAGTTAGCTTCTCTTGTAAACAGGTGATTTCTTTGATCTATGCAAGCAGGTAGGACGTCAGTGACCTTCCCCTCCAGGACCTGAGGAGGTATGGTTCACTGATGGAAGTAGTTTTGTGAAGAAGGACAGCAAAAGGCAAGTCCTGCAGTTGTGAGTTCACAACAGGTCACTGAGGGCAAATACTTCCCCCAGGGACCTCTGCTCAAAAAGCAAAGCTCAAAACACTCAGGCATTGATAGAAGGAAACTTTTACACAGACTCCACATACACCTTTCTGATGCTACGTGCTATGCAACAATCTGGAAAGAAGGAGTCTTATTAACTAACAAAAACATGTCATCTATAAAACACAAGCAGGAAATTCTACACTTCCTGGAGGCAGTCGATTTACTCAGGGAGGTCACTGTCATTAACTGCAAGGAACACCAAAAACACATGACAAAATTCTCTTTGAAAAAACACAAGGCTGATAGAGAGGCATGAATGTCAGCTTATAGCTCCTCAATATTCCAGACAGCTGCATTCACTTTTCTAGGATAAAGCCAGCCCCACCTTAACTGTCTGGGGAAAAAGACTATCCAAAACATAAAAGCTACTCCTATGAACCTCTGGAAGACCTTAGGCTCCTCACAAAAGACAAGACTCCAGTACTGCTCTAGTACACATAAGTAAAGTCACTAAGGATTATTACCCATCATGGCTAAAATTGGCCCTTGTATTAGGACTCCTGTTTTTAATTAGGTCCACTATGAGGATAATCTTGCTAGAGATATGGCTCTCAGGATCTTGGGAATTTATCTAATATCTCTCTTCACCATATTTTCTCCTGCATAGGAAGAATGGAAATAACATGTAATGTCTCCAATTGGTGGATCTGTCATAGTACAACTCTTAAGACAGACCAGGGGGCTCCGGATTTAGCTCATTGGTGCCGTATCTCCCTCGCAAGCCCAAGGTCCAAAATAAAAAGGACAGACAGGGAAATATTATGACTTGCTCCTTCACACATTTGGGCTCTGCATTCCCAACCTCATAGTAAGTGTATCCCTTCGAGTCTTCAGATCATGATCCAGACTACAGATAGTCCATGACTCTCTTGACAAATTAATCCACTGTTTCTCATGAACAGACACTTCAACAGTTCCTGATACAGAGGCACTAACTCCTTTCTTATTGTCTTTTCATTGATTTTTTTCCCTATTACTCCAACCAGTAAGACACAACATCTTAAGGTAGTTGGAGAGCACATAATCACCAATAGGTAGGACCTACAGCCACCTTTTGGCTGGAAGTAGCTATATGAAGACTGAGATCATCACATTCTCTGAAACCCAAAAAGAATCATGGAGATTTTTGTCTCTCAGGGGGAAATGATATAGGAGATTAGAGCATGGCCAACTGGCTTGGGAAGTAAGCATGACCTGTCAATTACAGAAATACAGGACACACGTAAAGAAAAATTATTTCCAGTTCCTGCATCTTGGACCAATCAGAAAGTGCTATCTTCAATTCTTTTGCCATAAAATCAAACAAGTTTTTTATAGGACAGCCTAGAACTGATGTAAGAATGAGGGGTGCAAAAGGGAGCCACTGTTAACCATGTGGCCACTGTAAACTCTTTCAATATCTAGCTCTCACCCTGCAGAACATACTTCTTTTCCACTTTAATTGGTGTGCACTCACTCTGCACAGTATATTTCTTTACCTACCATTAATAAATAAAACCTAGCTCAAAAAAAGTTGGAGAATCTTGGAGGTTCCCCAGCTCCTCCCAGCTCAAAACCATGGTCCAAACTCCTACATGTTTTTTTGTGTGGTTTTTTTTGGAGAGAGGGGGGTTCCCCCATTAACTTTATTGGTACATTTTAGGTATACAGTACAGTTACATTCATCATTGGGATCTTGTACCACTACATGAGTCTCTTGGTTCTTTTTTTTTTTTTCCCCCTTCTCTTGCCCTCCCTTCACCCCCTCCACCCTTCCCTATTTGCAAAGACCTTGTTTCCATTTTTTTCCTCTTCTCATATTTTTTCCTTTCCCTTTTTTCCCTTCGCCTACCCCTCCCAATTCCCCTGTTCTTTTAGACCTTTTCTTCCTGTTGCACAGCATCAGTTATACATTTTTTAAAATTACAATATTAAGATCTAGGAGGAGTCGCACGGAAGACGCCTAATCACCCCGCTGCAGACAGGCAGGTCTGTGCATGCCCTACCGAGGTACTGAGTCGCGTGGAAGACACCGAATCAACCCGCTGCAGACAGGCAGCCACCTGGTTCCACACTACAAAGACACAGAGGACACCAGACCACCAGACCAAGGTACTGAGTCCCGCTGTTCCTGGCCCAGAAGTAGGGGCTTCTGAGCCGTCATACCACTGCTCCTGGTCCAGAGGATGGGGCTTCCCAGTCACCATCCCTCCCGCTGCTCCCAGCCCAGAGGAAAGGTCTTTTGGGCCACCTTCTGTCCCGCTGCTCCTGGCCCAGAGGATGGGGCTTCCAGGTCACCATCCCGCCCGCTGCTCCCAGCCCAGAGGAAAGGGCTTTTGGGCCACCTTCTGTCCCACTACTCCTGGTCCAGAGGAAGGGGCTTCCCGGCCACCATCCCTCTCGCTGCTCCCAGCCCACAGGAAAGGGCTTTTGGGTCACCATTCCTACCAATGCTCGAGGCCTCTGGCCCACCTCACCCAGCTCAGAGGAGGTAATCCGTGCAGGTGCTAACAGCTCCCTGGCCCAGTCAAAATGAGAAAACATGTAAATAAGTCTCAAAACCAGACTTCCAGATGACCTACAGCAACCCCAAAGGGAAATGAGATGGAACACTCTGATACTCAACCACCTGGACCCACTGAACTGGCAACAAAAGGGGATCTGGAAAATATGAAAGCAGAAATAATTTCTCAGATAACAGGAGAAATTGTGCCCCTAGTGTAAGACATGATTAATAAATCTAGAGAGGAGCTGAGGACCATGATGGAATCCCAACATAAGAAACAAATGGAATCCATAAAACAGATGCAAATAGATTTCCAGGACATGAAAAACTCCATTGAAAGTCTACACAGCAGAATGAGCCAATGTGAGGACAGAATTTCAGATATAGAAGATAAGATTGCAATTAGTGACCAGGAAAAGAAAAATTGCTTCAAAATTAAAAGGGAACATGAGAAATCAATCCAGCAGCTGCTAGATGATGCAAAAAGGAATAGCATAAGACTGATTGGGCTCAATGAAGAAACAGGAGAGAGTGCAGATGACATAAAAAATCTCTTCACAGAAATAATGGCAGAAAACTTCCCAAACAGGGGAAAAGAACTTGACATACAGATACGTGAGGCATATAGGACTCCAAATAGCCTTGATCAAAAAACTCTACACATAGGCATATAATTGTTAAGATTCCAGAAACACAACAGAAGAACAAAGTTCTACAAGCAGTCAGAGAAAAGAAACAAATCACATACAAAGGAAAGCCCACCAGAATCACAGCAGACTTCTCAACACAAACCATCAAGGCAAGAAGAGCTTGGAGTGACATATTCCAAGCCCTAAAAGAAAACAGCCTCCAACCCAGATTGATGTACCCTGCAAAACTATCTTTCAAAATGGATGGAGAAATAAGATACTTTCATGACAAAGAGCACCTTAGGAACTTCATGAATACCAAACCAGCACTCCTTTACACAATATCCTAGGAACAGACATTAAGGATCACAACCCCAGGAAGCAAAGCAGGTGCATGAGAATATTACCTATCTCAGTTGCAGGGTATAAAGCAAGGTGGTTTAGGAAGAGAACACTAGAAGTCACTTCCTGTCTTCCTCCTTATCCATGAGAAGGTGCCTCCTTCATTATTTTCTCCTGGCAGCTTTTGGACAACTCAACTTCTTCCATTTGTTTCATTGCAACATTTCCACCCAAAATGGCATTCTTGTACTTCAGTTCTGCCTGATATTTCAGATCATTTCTTCCTTGTTACATGACTCAGTTTGATCAAAGCTTTGTCCACTTCTTTTCAATTGAGTTTTGACTAGGAAGGGTCAGCATTACTATGGCTATGACCAGAAATGCCCCAAAATATTAGTTGTTGTTATTGTTGATGGATTATTACTTATTGTTCTGGACAGCTTTCTTCAGCTATAGCCGTGTTTTTGGCAAGTGCCTCCCTTATCCTCAGATGATTAAAAGGAGGCCATTTTCTTCATGTCTCTCCTAGTTGGAAGGAAAGTTCAAGGAACATGTTAGTCACGAATTCTTTTGTTGTTAGTTATAAAACATTAACCTCAACTAGCTTAAGCAAAAGAGTGGAAAGGAGAGTGGGTTAGCTTACAAGATCAAGGGAAGAACTAACAGATCCAGAATCTTGGCAAAGAGAATGATATATGTCTGCCTATTCGTCATCTTTCTCCGGTTTTGTTTGACTTCTTCTGAGGGAAGGTCCTTGTTACAGCCTCCAATTCCCATCCTCCTAGCTCAGCATCCCCAAGAGAAGGGCAGTATTTGCTTTTACCTAATGTTTGTTCATAAGTCATAGGAAAGGCTCTAGACAGCTCACCTGGAGTCGCACACTCTCTCCTAGCACCAACTACTGTTGCTAGAGGGATGAGGATTATGATTGGCTTGGCCTGGGATGCTGAGGGGAGTGGATTAGGGAACTATGACAGCCTCAGAATGACAGGGGCTGGCTCTAAGGCAAACAATATCCACTCCTGAAAGAATGCTGCTGCTTTTTCTTGGTGGGATAATAAGTATAAGTAAGTTCCTGGAAAGACACTGGGAATAAAGAATAAAGTTGGTGGATTTTATAGGTTGAAGGCTTCTCTCTTGAAAATTATTTACCCTGGGACCTTTTCTCAGGAAGAGGAGAAAGAAGCCCACCTAGCTAGGGTGGATTGTAGGATCTGGGAGAATGAGATCAGGATAAAGCGGCCATGGGAACATCTTCAAGATCATTGCCCTCTCCTGGGCTATGGGCCCTCAGCTCGTTTTGAGGTTCTGAGACTCAGTAGGGATGAGTGTGGTGTCTCCAGCACACTTGGCCCTCTATGCACATGGAAGCCTCCGTTCAATGGACTTTTCCTTCTGAACTATATAGAACCTTGCAGCTGGCTGTGACTGGTAGTAGTCTACCCTGGGCTCCATAAGTCTGAAAAAGAAGCATGAAAAGGGTTTCATTTCTCTCCTGCCTGAGAGTTTGGACGTCCCACCTCCTGGGAGTCATTCCTAGTTCTGAATAAGAAAGCAGCTAAAGTGGTAGCATATGAGAGTCTTTTTTTTCTTATTAATGGTTGCCATGGATTATAAAATGGAACCCAGCAGGCACGGAAGGGCTTGCATCTGTTTAAAAAGCACCAGTCCATTCAGAGGCCAAAGAAAGTCTTTTGAGAGTGTACTGTAAAGAGTGTTGTCAGTGGTTTTTGTAGCTGCAAGCCCTGGCAGGGATTCTGGACCAAACCGATGCCATCTCATTTTCAGCTCCAATCACAGTTTGGGAGTTAAGTCAGAGTGCAGCTGCAGTGAAGCTGTATAGGGCTGATTCAGAAACCATTTTTAGAGGGTCTGGGGCCAGGGTTGAAGGGCTACTTGTTCTTGCTCTCAGGGAGCTCCCAGTCAAAACCACCAAAATTCATAAATTACACGTAACTGTAGAAGAAGAGTGGATGGGGACAAAAGTCTGAGGAATGTAAACAGCACTGAGCAGGTTTGACAGAGAGAGGCATTTCCTTTGATCAGGTAAGGGCGGGGGAAGGTGGTGGGGTTGAGAGTCAGAAGGGGGAAGGACCATCATTTTGTCACTGGATGTATTTATAACTTCTGTGGTATCCAAAGAAAAACATAAGAAACATCAGGAAAGAGTTTATTTTGCTGAATTATAGAGTATTTTAGTGATTTTAGGGTATTTCCTAAGCAAGCAATAAAACATCTCAAGATTGGTTAAAAGGAGAGGATCTGGATAGCGCTTCATGCAGAATAAAAGATCTTTTTTTGTCAAAATATTTTCCATTTATATCCAAGCTTAGACTTCACTTCCCTTTCCCAATAAGAAGCCTCATCCACTTAAGAGATGAGAGGGAAAGGATAAACCTGCTCAACAAAGTATCTGCTCTGGTTGGGAGGGAGAAATAAGAGGTCTCATCCTGCAATCCATACCAGGCTGGAGTTGCCCTTAAACATAGGACACCCAGTTCAATTTGAATGTCAAAAATTGTAAATAGGTAAGGGCGGAGGGGGTGAAGGGCACACAGGTAATGGGGAAAAAAATAAGAACCAAGATATATCGTGTACAGGTGCAAACACCCAATGATAAATGTAAACAAATTGTGTACCTAAAATGTACCAATAAAATTAATTTAAAAATGTTTTTAGTGTAAGTGGGCTTTGGTTACCCTAATCCAGACTTGGCACTACGTAGATGACCTGGGGTTTTCCTCTCTTATGTAGTTCATTAGATCAAATGATTATCCATATTACATGCCTGATAAAACAAGTCCCATCACTATTGTCCCTGTTCTAGCTCCCCAGGGTGTGATAGAAGAGGGACTTTATTTTGCTCGGGCAGAATAATGGAAATACACTGGCTGAGGATATACCAACAAGAAATTAATCTTGGGTGTGTTAAAAGTCCAATTGCCTTTTGAAACTCCCTCCCAGGGAGGAATAAGAGTCCTCCTCACCCCAGACACGTGCAATGGGAGAAAGGAATAATGGACAATTCATGGAGGAGGCAGAGCTCACAGAAGATGATATCCAGGAGGGAGGGAGTAAAGAGGTTGAAAGGATGAGAGTTAAAATGATAGAGAGCATTAAAAGATGAATCTTCTCAGCTGATCCACAGTGGCTGGTTCTATGGGGAATGCTCTGAAAATCTAGTATTAAGGGCCCATAGGTTTTGAATGAACTGGGTCATGTTTTCAAAGGCAGTACTTCTTCAACTGTAAGGTCAAACATAGTACCTAAGGTTCTTGTTAAAGTAGAGATTCTGGTTCAGCTGGTTTGGGGTGGAGTCTGACAGTGTGTTTCTCTTTGTTTTTTATAATTATGAACTTTATTTTCATTTACTATGCCAAGATTTTCCTGAAAGACACTTTACATTCAGTCTTTATAATTCACTTTGCAGGCAAGTTCTAACATACAGTATGTACTCGGAACCAGTTTTTGAAGTCAATGTAAAAAAACAATACTGTGGATACTATTTTTGGTTTTAGTCATGACTTAAGAGACTTTAAACTTTCAGGGTCAGTATTATTTTGCTATGGCAATGTTTTACCAAGAAGAAAGTGGGTAACTTTTCCTCAACAAGGTTAAGACATTATTTTTAATTAATAACATAATTGTACATTGGCGCCCACCGTCATAATCATCTATACAAATGTATTCTCTCAAATTGGTGCAGGAGAAAACTTAAAGGAACATGTAAAAAGACCAAAAGCAAACAATTCAAGAATCAGAATTAAGAAAAATAGCAAGGCCATCATCCCCAAGGAAAAATATAAGGTGTCTGTATTATAGTTATAATTTTCAAATGTGTGGGTAAGCATGCAAACGTAACTGCCCAACGTAACTCAGCAACACGAAACTACTGTGTAAGGTAGAGTAACCGGAGGTGGCTCTGCAGTCTTGTCTTCTCTCGAGGCCGCCTGGAGATTCCAAAGCGCATGCTCTGGAGCCTGGAAGTAGGAGGACCGCGCTGCTGGGAAGAGAGAGTGCACCTCCTGCCCAGAGATGATGGCTAGGGGGGGTCACAGTCTCCCTGATGCAGTGAGTGACATGAGTAAAACACTTAAGGGAACAATAAAACATTTAAAGAAAACCGTGCTTTAATGGAAAAAGTGACATGTGGGGGATAGATTCTGTGAAAGGCTCTACTGATATTTTCAAATGACAACAATTACAGAGAAATCCATTTCACTAAACAAAGCCACACCTAAGAGGAGGCATTTTGATATTTCAGGCACAACTCCAAGCAGTTAAACTCATTTAAAGAGCAAATCTGTTATATTCAGATTTTTAATTGTTAAAATACTTAGTCAGTTCCCTAATATCTATATAAATACAATGAACAGTAGTCTCAGATGCCTGGAAATATTGCACAAATGAAAATGAGATTCCAAAAGAAAAATGCTGGATGTCTCAATTATTAGAAACATTCTAAATTATGTAACTCTGTAATCCATTGTTTACTGCCTTAAAACCATCCTTACCTACACTTATAAACTCCTTAGGCCAACCTTTCTTTAGAAAAGTTGATGCGCATCCTATTAACAACCAAATACATTATTCTGCATACTCTTAATTTTCTCTTTCACAAACGTGAAATTTAACCACCATATAACTTCTTCCTCAGGACTTTGAATTTATACATTTCAAGTGTGTTTACTGATACCACAATAACAACAGAATTAGTGATCTAAGCTTTTGCAGGAGGAAGGCTTGGCCCAGAGCTGATCTGCAGAAGCAATAAACAGAGCAAGCTGAATATGAGAAGCTGAGCTCTGTTATTCTGGAGAGCGTTACGCTCCCTTCCATTTCTGACTTCATATTTACGAAGGACCTGACCAGCATGACACTGCAGCTTTTAAAGAAAACGGCAGGAAAATACTTTACTTGTATGAGCATTCTAGATATTTTTTCTCTTAAATATGCTTCATAATTATACTGATAACCCTATCTTCTGCCAAGAGTAAGGCTCGACAAAGGTACAGAGAAGCTGAACCATTCGTGGGTTAACATTTCTACAAATTCATCA
Organism: Heterocephalus glaber; assembly: GCF_053883595.1. Lineage (NCBI taxonomy): Eukaryota > Metazoa > Chordata > Mammalia > Rodentia > Bathyergidae > Heterocephalus > Heterocephalus glaber. The sequence goes on from NW_028258137.1 coordinate 19,332,551, forward strand.
GGGAGAATAAAAAATAGCGAAAAGGAATAAATTACTGGAGTTAATACTTTTACGTTACAGTCAATGAAGACATTTTCTTTAGACTGGGTAGGTGAAAATAAAAATGTGAAAAGTTTCCCCTAAGGATAAGGCCAACGTGTAAATAGTATTTCTTAAGGGTCTATACCAAACTTCTAAACAAACCAGGAGCCTACTATGTAATTCATTAGGACAGCATCCTATTTGCAATGCCTGAAATCTGTATTTTTTCCTCCTTCAAAATGAAGGCTCACACGATGCCTGTCTACAAAGCTGCAGCCGTCCAGGCTCAGCTCCACACACAAAGCAGAGCTCTACCGATGGCGACCTTACACTAACAGTACCTGGACTAGGCATAGGGTTTTCTGACGTTAGCACAGGAAATCTGAAATACTGAGACAAATGCTGTGGCGTGAGTGTGCCATACTAGATTTGTGCTGTCCGCCTAATACCAAGTCTAACAAAAGGTTTGCGGCAGCCTCACGTGCATGACTCTTGGGGGTAAAGCCTGGATCAGAATGTGAGCAAACACCACTTTGGGAATTTCCACTCAAGCATTTGATGTTTTTCTCTTAAAAGAGAGCAAATAATTTCAGTAATGTATATTTCTTACAGGAATCCCTAGAAATTCGAATGATTGGGGGGGGGTCATAATTCCTTTTGATATATATTTGGTTAACTGATCAAAACATAAATTGACCTTGTAAGGTATTTTTGTCTAAAAATATTAATTTCAATTCAGATAGCTTTGGATGACCAGCCTAAAGATAACATGATCTCAGAGAATGGAAGGCAAATTTACTGAACTGTCCAACAAGTGGCCCAAAGAATGATTGTGTGCATACACGTGATGGCTTGGAGATTCCACAGCTCCCTGGGGTAGCACATTAAAATAAATGAGCATATTTCTTTAGAAATATCTCTTAATAAAACACAATTTCCCATGTATAGTCCTTTCCCCCCCCCCAATCTACTTTTCAAGGAACTGTCATTCAAACATGCACCAACTGAAAAGAGAAACCTAGGAAATCAGAAAAGCAAAACTATTATGAATTCTACCTTTCTCAAGAGTCTTAAATTTTAATTTTTTCAAAATATTTTAACTTATTTTGCTATAGAAAATAAGCTTTAAGTCCCTATGTGTGGGATACTTATATCCCACCAAAGTTTTGTGCAAATATTTCAAGTCCATTATTCCAAGTCTTCGGATATACACTGTGTTTTTCTAACAAGCACCTGAGTGATGCTAATGCTGCTGGAACATTGCCCATATTTTGAATAGTGCTAGAGAGAAACAGTACTGGATCCGTGTTAGAAATTGGTAGAGCAACTTGATTGCAATAAGAGTCAATACTATTGCCATAGGGAAGGAAGATCGAACTCAAGTTCTACTACAGCAGGGCTAACTTGGCATTTATAACCAACAGACAGGGTGAGGGAGAGGACAAAATTACAAGAGGAAGTTGGTTAGGTTGCAGGGATTGTAGAAGAGGAAATTGATTGGCTACCAAGCGTAGGGGATTCTTGCTGAACTGACCTTAAATCATTCTCGCTAAAAATACCCTCAGCAGACCAAGGATGCTGCTTAGTCACGAAGAGGGTTTTTAGAAGCCCAGTGAAAGCTTGGCCAAAGTGGGTGGCCTTGTCAGTAGCAAAGGACTAGGGCTCAGAATTTACTCCTACGTCACTTTGTCACTTCATTTTTTTTTGAAATGAGCACCAATTCTACCCAAATTAAAGGACCAATGCTATAGAATGTTGCAATGCTCACAATAAATCTACATGTTAATTAGGAGAAAGCTGACAAGAAGTTCTCAGATGAAAAGCTATTTGGGTTACCATCCTGTGACTCTGTTTAGTGGAAATGATAATTCTGGGTGCCAGAGGACTATTAAAAGTCTCCAGTCCTGGAGAACCAACGAGGTAGAAATGCTAGCCAAAGTGACTATAATTCTGGACCCTGACTTCAAGCAAGAGTTCATGTACATCCCTCTCAGACACTAATTCCAGTAGAGTTCTCTTTCAACCCTCTCTCAATGTACTTGAAAAAATACGTTTGTGAATATAAAAATATTGTACACTTATTACATGTACCAGTATGTTTTCTGTTGCTAATAGCACAATACTACACTGAGTGAGTGTCAAGGAAAGGAATTTATTTTGGTTCACAGTTCTGGAGGTATACAGTTGAAAGGTCACATCTGGTGATGGCCTTCTCATAGGCAAAGTCCTGAGGTAGCACAGGGCATTACACTGAAAGAGACAGGGAGCGCATGTGTTTGTTTATCTCTTTTCTGGTCTTTATCCCTCTTCTCATATGGCAACCAGGGTTCAATAATAGGGTATCCATGTTGGCAACTTAATCTAATCCTGACCATCTCCCAGAGGCCTCACCTCTAAACACCATAGTTAGGATAACTTTCTACTCTCTCAATATCTCACAATGAGGATGAAATTTTAAGACAGGAAGCCTTGAGGGACACACTTAAACCATATCCAAGCCACAGCATGGTAGATGAGTATGTAGACATGCATGTGTATGCATGTCCATCTCATTTCATACTCTTATAATTTGCTTTTTAATAGATTACTTATCTGTGAACATTCTCCTAAGGAGCATGCAGTGCTAAAGTGTGATAAACGCTGAGATGAGGTTCAACAGTTTCTCAAACTTTCCAAAGAAAGGAGCTCTGTAGAGAGAGTGATTTGCCCCTTCAGCAACAAGGAGCTTGAGAGGCAAGGCATCTCATCTCAGGGGCTAAATCACAGTGTCTCTGCAGGGCCAGCAAGGGCAGACTGCCTTCTCTTTTAGCCACCTTGATAATTCTCCCACTATCTCCCTCCTCACCCCATCCCTAGTAGACAAACAGCCCTGCAAACTCTCTTCTCCTTTTCCAGGGACTCTCTGCAGGCTCTCTTTGGTGAAGAGAAAAGAATGTGGGGTTCTTTTTCTTCTGGATTGGTCAATGAGAAAGCTTCAGCAGAGAATGCAGAATGAAGAAGAGAAGATCATCTCTCAGGTTCTGGGGTGATCCTTCTCCTTTGCTGTCTCAACCTCCTTCATCCCAGGCCAACTTTTGGCACTTGAAAGACCACTGTAACCTTTTCTTTTTCTGTATTTGTCAAACATTTATTTCTCACTTTTCTTTAAAACTTCACTATTGCTTTGTTTCTTTCTAAAATGGAAACCAAGGGGTTTTGTTCTTGGGAAGCAGAGAGAGAAGATGTGGAAAGAAAAGATCCCAGGATTTGGAGCCTGGAAAGTAGGATCCCTTTTCCACCACTTCTTTTCTTCAAGATTTGTACATGAACAATGGTAAAGTAAGAGAGGTTTTTTTCCAGATGACCTCTCAGATGACCTTGGGCAATTCAAGGACTCTCTTTGGCTCCAGCTTCCTTATTTGAGAAATGGAGCTAGAAATCATTCCTCCCTGTCCACATCAAAGAAATAGATGACTGATGTATGGAGTAGAAATTGCTAGTCATATGTCGCTTGTTATTATTTTTTGTTTTATTTTTTACATTTGCTGCCATGATCAGTCTTACAGTAAAAACACATTTTAACAAGGTTTTTTTCAAGTTATTTCACTTCCAGTTTCAAGTTAGTAAGTCAAAATGGTAAAAATAGAGGATAAAAGTTATGTCATGAAAATGCTTCTCAGTGGCAGTCCCCTCTCAGAACAGTAGCTCCTTTCAATTAGTTTCTTTGCTTACTTCCAAAAATATTTTCTATCTGTATAAACTTATGCATATATATGTACACATATGTATACATTTATTTTTTTTTAAATTAATCCACTTTTGTGTCTTTTGTTGTTGTTAACCATATAGTAATCATTCCATATTAATACATTTTACTGTATATCATAATTGCGTATGAAAGACATTAAGTTTATTTCAGCGGTTGGCTATTTCCAGTTCTGCTATAACGACCATCCTGTGTTGTCTGTATTTATTTATTTATTTATTTGTTTGTTTGTTTGTTTATTGAGACAGTGTCTCACTGTGCAGTTCATGCTGGCTTTGAACACACTATGTAGCTCAGGCTGGCCTCAAACTCCTGTGATCTTTTTGCCTCAGCCTCCTGAGTGCTGGGATTGCAGGAACGCACCTCCACACCTGGCTGTCCTGTTTGTGTATCTATATCATAAAACTATAGAAGTAGGGTGGGTGGGTGGAAGCTTATGAGCACTTTACATTTTAGTGGAAATTGCCAAATTGTCCTCGGGAGAAATGTCAACAATTTACATTTACATTGATAGAGTGTTTTGACACGCTCTCACCAATACTGTGTATTAATCTCTATTAATTTGAATTTATAATGCTGTCTAATACCTAGTTTAATTGTCTGTTGCTGTGATTTTTGAGTGATCTTGAACATCTGTCTCTTGTATATACTTTAAAGTCATGGATCTGTGGCCTACTTGCACATGCTCTTTTTCTATCTAAGAGAACACACACTGAGAGGGCTGCCCAAATTGGCTCTGCTCCCCAGGGCTTGTCTGGTCTCCCTCCCAGCCCTCTATGTCTCCTGTGTCTCTGGTCTCCATGATTCCAAGCTGCTCCAGCAGGCATGGAAGCCCAGGCCATGTATCTGCACCAGTGCGCCCATCCATTTGTCACAGTGAATTAAGGCTGAGCGCAGACTTCTGTGTTATTGATGACTTTTTTTCTAGGTACCAAAAGCAATTTTATTCCTCTTTACCAAATCCCAGGGAGCTTATGTGAGGCAAGTGCCCTTGAAATGCTACAGTATAGCAAATGCATATGTGAAGGTATGCAATTGGCTATCTAAACACCTAGTGACTGGAGTCTGCATGCATATGTTTTTTGGTTTTTGTTTTTTTTCTTTTGTACCAGGGATCAAACTCGAGTTCTTGTGCTTGCGAGGCAGGCAGTGGAACCACAGAGCTAAATCCCTGGCCTGCATGTATATGTTTGACTGTGGCAATCACAGGAGCCCCAAACCAGGCAGCCTCACTGCGCTGGGCCCTCCAAGATACGTTCACCTGTCTCCAGCTCTAATGTGGACTTGCTGAAAAAGACTGGGCAAGATCCACTCTGTCTCTGGGGCTCAGTTTCATGGCCCAGGGGCCTTCAAACCACAGTGATGATCTATTACCTGTGGGAGGAGAGGGAAGAAATGAGGTTTGGGTAGGGAGAGCCTCTGCCTGCCCAGTACACCCGAGAAAGCCACTTCTGTGCTGATGGGTGGCTCCACAGTAGTGTCCTGCATTGAACAGAGCCTGTTAAACCCTAGTAGTCTTGTTCTGTCCAATCCTGGTCTGGGAGCTGCCCAGAGAGTGGCCTTGGCTCGGCCACTAGGGCTGCATCCCTGAGGTTCTGCAGCTGGAGGCAGCAGCTTCTGGTACTTCTCTTGGTAGACTTCTTGAGATTAGGAACCTATGTGGTGCCACAGCTGGTTTGTTGGGTCATTTCAGCCAGCACTGGGGGGGACACTCTATGTGCCTCCAAAAGCATTGCAGATTTAAAGCCATAATTGCTGTAGGATAAGGCAATATTATAGATTACATACCTCTCTCCCAGTATTACCTATTAAATTCTTAAAATACTTGCTGGAGGTAATCTTCTCTTCCTTACTGTGAAATATTTAAAAGCATATTTCTTCTACTCTATATAGAATCTGTATAATTTGATACTTACCTGGACACAGGATGGGATCAGGTCTAAAGACAATGAGAAAAACTCACATTCTTGGTGTTTATAGGAAAAGGGGCCCACTGTTTTATAAGATTGAAAGCACAGATGTTAAAAGAGGAAAAAGGTACATAGAATTTTCAGTGGCAACTATATTACTCTTGGTCCTTTGAGCAGCAGATATTAAGACTGGATTAGACATGCAAGGATTTAATGAGCCAAAATGTCTGCGGAAGAAAATGTGGAGGGAGTTGGGAAAGGCTAGGAGAGCTGCCAGATTGCCTTGCAAGTCTGATTCCCAAAGGGAGGAGAGGAGGAGGAGGGTTGGGTGGAATTGAAGTATTGTGAGCCTATGGAAGGCTTCAAGGAAATTCTGAGTCAATGTCACATGTCAGAGAAGTCCTGCATCTCTTAGGAATGGACTTGCCTTAGCATTCCCATGGCACCCAGTTAGCAGTAAGGAGCAGCCTGAGGAAGTGTATCTATGGATTGCATCACAGCCTCTGGAGCCCCTGGGCAGTTATGCTTCCAGTTATAAATGGGGGGCTGAAAGGAGCATTATCATGGCTCTGTGTCATCTGACAATACTGTCTATAACTTTGTCCTACGAGTAGTCACCTCACTTTGTTGGGAAACTGAGAGACAATTATGCAAGCCTGTCTTTGAGGAAGAAGTTTCTTGGGATCTATGAGTTCTTGGGATTTTGTCAATAATATACATTTTGAGATAGGCTTGAAGTACCCATCAAAGAGTCCTGTGCCTTCTCTGGCTCTGTTGCTTTGTGGGAATCATAAAGTTATCTCTTTCTTTCGTTTCCCCAGAACCCTAGAGATCCAGCCCCAGACACTATTGGTGCCCCGTATCTCATGTCCCCTTACAAATTCAGCCATAACAGTGGGGACAGTTCTACAAAAGCTCATGGCAGCATCCGGCCGAGAGCATAAAAGTGCAGTTTCTTTCTGCTTTCTACCTTCAGGGCTTTTTTGAGCTGCCAGAGTCTGCTTGGCTCATGGAAAGACTCCTTGGAAATGTCAGGGGATTAATGTCCCACTTAGTGTGATAGAAGACACTATTTCAGGAGGTGGGGGAGTGCCCCTGAGGTCAGTGCTCTATAGACAGAGGATGGTAGTTTGCACAAGAATGCCCCAGATCTTTGCTCCCATCTTTGGAACTCCCTGCCCACTGGAGCACCTTTTGGCAATAGCTGTAACCCCAGTCGAGTACTCTGATTTGGTCTGTTTGCCCTTCCCTGTCTCACTTTCCTTTGCTCCTCATTTCCTGCTCTCAATTACCTATGATCATCTCCAAATAAACTACCTAAACCAAATCCTGGTATCAGGATCTGATTTCAGGGGAACTTGAACAGGGATCACAGGCCTCGAAAACCTGAAAAGTATGGCCTAATAACCTAGGTGGCGTCTCAGACCTTTCTAAAAATTGTGTGCGAAGAGAGGGGAACTTTTCTCTTGATAATTTTTTCTCCATACTTCTGTTAAATGTTGTGGTAGGTTACGGAACTTCATTGAGAAGGCTCTGAAATTGCAATGTTAGTGTGCAGACAGACAAAGGAGAGTTGGGTAAACAACCATGACACCTGGATGACTACCATGCATTAAGATGGTGGTTATACACTACTGATTCCCTGAATCTGACCCGATATTCTAGCTATTTGGTTTTTCTACAACTAGGGCCAGTATGGAGCCTCTTCCTCCTCAATAGACTCCACGTAGAACTCAGTCTGAATATGGGTCTACGGTATTCCTGGATGGTATTGCTCTCAGTAATTGTTCAGTACTTTCAGACCTCTTGCTTGTCTATTTGCTTAGACTTGTGATCGTTCTTAACTCTGAATTTTATCTATGTTTCCTTGGTTCTGTATTTAATAAGTCCAAATATGAATCAATTCCTAAGGCTCACTTTATTTTTGGGCACTGCTGGGGAACAAACCCAGGGAAAATGTTGTACCATTAAGCTGTACTCCTAGTTCCTAAACCTCACTTTTTTTTCCCCTTAAATTCTTTTATTGGTACATTTTAGGTAAACAATACATTTACATCTATCATTTTGTGCTTCTATCTGTACATGATGCCTCTTGGTTCTTATTTTTTCCCCCATTACCGTGTGCCCTACACCCCTCCACCCTCCCCTATTTACACAGACTTTGTTTCCGTTTTTTTTCTTTTCTCCTAATTTTTCCTTTCCCTCCCTTCCTTTCCCCTTCCCCTCCCACCACCCCTACCCCTTTGGACCTTTCTTCCTATTTCAAATTATCAATTATTCATTTTAATCATTTTAATCCTTAGTTACACTTTCAGTTTCTCACACTAGAGAAACTATTCGGTATTTACACGTGTGTCCTATTTATTTCACTTAAAAGTATGGCCTCAATGTGCAACCATTGAGCAATAAATGTCTCTAATTTCTCATTTTTATGGCTGAGTAGTACTCCATTTTATTAAAACACCATATTTTCTTTAATCAGTCTCCAGTTCATGGGCAATTGGGCTGCTCCCAAGTTTTAACTATTACAAACTGTGCTGCTATGAACATGGGTGGACGTATATCACTATGGTATGATTCTTTTAATTCTTTGGGGAAAATCCCCAGCCAGGGAATAGCTGGGTCAAATGGGACTTCCAGTTCTAGTTCTTTGAGGCATCTCCATACTGATTTCCACAGTGGTTGCACCAGTCTACACTCCCACCAGCAGGGTTCCTCTTTCCCCACAGCCCCACCAGCATTTGTTACTGGTTGATTTCTTGATAGCAGCCATTCTTTCTGGGGTGAGGTGGAATCTCAGGGTTGTTTTCATCTGCATCTCTCGAATGACCAGTGATGTTGAACATTTTTTCATATGTTTATTTGCCATTTCTACTTCTACTTCTTTGTGTGATAAATGTCTGTTCATTTCAGATGCCCAGTTTTGGATTGGGTCTTTAAATTTGGGAGGTCTAATTTTTTTAAGTTCTTTATAGATTTGAGATAGTAGACCTTTGTCTGAGGGATCGCTGGTGAAAATGTTTTCCCACATTGTGGGTTGTCTCTTCACACTGCTGGTGATTTCTCTTGCTGTGCAGAAGCTTTTTAATAAGAAGAGATCCCACAATAGGGGCTGGGGATTTAGCTCAGTGGTTCTGGCACCTGCCTTGCAATTGCAAGGTCCCGAGTTCAATCCCCAGTACCAAAAAAACAAAAAAAAAAAAAGAAGAAGAGATCCCACTTGTTGATTGTTTGTGCTAATTCATGGGCAAATGAGGTTTTGTTCATAAAATCTTTTCCTACACCAATGTCTTCAAGAGTTCTACCTAACCTCTCTTCCAGCTGTTTCAGCGTTTCTGTTTCAATATTTAGATCTTTAATCCATTTCGATTTTAGTTTACTGCATGGTGAGAGATATAGGTCTAGTTTTAGTCTTTGGCAAGTTGAAACCCAGTTTTTCCAGCATCAATTATTAAAGACGCTATCTTTCCTCCAGTGAGGGTGTTTGGCTCCTTTGTCAAAGATGAGGTGGCTGAGTGTGTCTGGAGTTGTTTCTGCATCTTTTAATCTGTTCCACTAGTCCTCAGGTCTGTTTCTTTGCCAGTACCATGCTGTTTTTATCACAGCAGCCCTTCCCCTGAAGATAGTGCAGGTTGTGATGGGAGTTGATGGTCCCAGGTGATGATCCCTCCAACTTACCAAGTACAGTGGTCTGGTGTGCCTTTATTGTAGAGATTCTCTTTACTTTTCTACTGAGCTTCAGTTTTCATCAAGGAGCCTGAGAAGCCCTTTTTCTGTTACTAACTTCTGCTCTATCTTGTGGTGCTCAGGACAAGGGCCTTTATAATCTCCTGTGCCTCTGTAGTGTGAGACCAGGTAGCAGAAGAGCCGCCGGAAGGCCAGAGGCGGCCGGGGGGGGGAGTGGAACTGGGCCTTGGAGGCGCCCATGAAGCTAAGAGGAGCACCGGATGCGGGGAGGGCTCCAAGCCGCACCTGGGGTCTCACTGTGGTGTGAGCGGGGCCCGGGATGGAGCTGGGGAGCTTCACGCTGTTTGTCTCACCCGCTTATGGAGATACAGCATTTTAACAACAGGGGAAAAGTATTTGGGTGCAACAAAGAAGCAATATGAACACAATTTGGCACATTTGTACAATGAGATAAAAATACATGACAGGTTTTTAGTGGAGAAGCCACAAAATAGTTTCGGGGGAAAATGAGGTGAAGAGAAAATTGCTCACATGGATGACCAAAAAGGTAGGAGACAGACAGTAAGGAAGATACATGGGGAAGTATCAAAGACAGGGAGCCAGGGCAATGGAATCTTTTCAGGTATACATGTGTGGACCTTCCAATACCACTTCTAAAACAGATCCTACAGAAACCTTTTTGGCAGGTCCACAATCACCATGTAAGTGTGTACTTAACATTGCCCGAAGACACCATGAAAATGACAGTAGACATCAGGAGACGGTCCACTGAGGACCCGCATGGTTCTCCTAAACCACCTGCAACTGACCTAAGCTTCAAAGGCAAGTGGATGTGAACAGTCCTCCCTCTCACAAAAATAGAGCCTGTGACCTCTCTGGACAGAAATACATGAGTGGGTGAGTTGTTTGAAAAGTTTGTGATAGATGACATTTAATACAGGTGAACAGTATGTAGAGACATTTTCAGTAGTTGACAACCTTGGTGGCTATTGGAGAGCTCTAGGAGGTATGGTCTTTCAAACTTGTGCCCCCAAATTCGTAAGTTGAAACCTAATTTCTAATTTGATGATCAAAGAGGTGGAGCCCTTAGGAGGTGATAAGGTCATGAGGGCTATTGTTTGTCCCTTCTACCAAGTGTGTCAGCAATGAGAAGATGCCATCTATGAGCCAGAGAGAAGCCCTCACTACACAGCAAATATGCCAGCACACTGATGCTGGTCTTCTTAGTCTCCTGATTTATAAATATATTTCTGTTGTTTATAAGCTACCCAGATTATGATACTATTTTACAGCAGCCTAAACATGCACAGAGCCTAGGTTCATGTAATATAGGTTTCTGTTGGCTTATATCGATATGATCACAGATGGAATCATTGAGAAGTGAAAAGAATTTTGACACCCAGGTGTGGGTAACATTCTCCAAGGCATCATTTTTACTTCAGCCTAGGGTAGGGGCTGGTAGGACAAAGAGTGGAGGAATGAAGATATAGTATGTCAGGGAAAAGGAGTCCAGATACATGTGGTGGTGAGAAAAATGGGTGTCCAATGGAAGTTGTACATCCACAGCTCTCTGGGTGTCTTAGTTACTTTTCTCATTACTGACACAAAAGTTAAAGGAAGAAAGGTTATTTTGGCTCACAGTTTGCACAAGTTTCAGCCCATAGATGGCCAGCTTCAGGGCAGGGTGGAATGGCAGAAGGGCATCACAGAGAAGAAATAGTTCATGGCAGGCAGAAGGGAAAAACCAGCAAGCCCAGAAGCAGCACCTGACAAGTGACAGCCACAAGCCTTTTTTCTGTCCCTTACATCCTATCCAGGCTACACACCCTTAGGGCAAGTAGCAGTCACACCCAGGATGGGACACCCTTGATCCCAGCATCACACCATGAATCAATTCCAGTAATACACACCTTCCATCCAGTCACCTCTGGAAAGCTCCACCTACGACTGCGTGAGACTTGAAGAGATATCTAGATATAAGCCATAATACTAGGGGATGTAATGAGTGTCTAACAAGAGGGGACACAAGGCAGGCTTGGCAATGAACATTACGCAAAGGATTCTTCATTAGTGAGGACTGAATGAATACATGAAGAGTGGACAAATAGCTCTGTAGGTGTGGATCACCACAGGCAGACCCCACCTGCACTCACACCCACCTCCCTCCTCCACACAGAGTACTACAGCTCTGCATGCTTCTCCTCTGCCCTCCTTAGCTCCTGGATCTTCTGAGGCAGTGTCTCCGTCCAGAACTTTAGCCTGGGGGCCTTCAGGGCACGGCCCACAGTAGGATTGATGTCGAGCTGCAGGTACAGCTCCTCATGATCCAGTGCAGGCCAGTGAGGCAGACCCTGGCCATTGGGGTTCCTGTGAAGATACCCTCCCAACGGGGTGAGAGGTCAGTTTGAGCCCTGGGGAATCCCACCCTCAGTGCCTTGCTTTGCATCAGGACCTATATATAGCAAAGCTGCCAAGTGTTGAAATAAGGAGAGCTTCTCCTGACACAGAGAACAGAGCCATCCCACTAGTGTCCCCTCCATGTGAGACAGGGCTACGGGTCCTGTTTTACCCCTCCCTCTTAGAGGCAGGCTGTGACGGAATCACAGCACTATGGCCCACCATGCAGGTCACTCGGAGGGGATGAGTGACCTGTACTGGCAAGGGCCCTCTCTGTGTCCACACAATTCTTGATCATGCAGTGGAATTAACACGTGACCTAAGGATGCACATGTGCTAATAAAGTTCCCACAGAAAAGTGGCGCGCCTGATGGATTCACACACCCTGTGATGATTGAGGTAGGGAAGCATCATCTCACCCATTTCGTGCAAAATTGGCCCAATATTTCATCATCCTTCTGTTTAGTAGCTCCTCCTCCTCAGTGAAGTGCACTGCAGAGAGAAGGAGAACAAAAGGCCAGGTCTTAGACTGTGGCTCATCCCACTCATCTTGCTGACCATCGATAAAACAATCTCATCACTCAGCTGTAGCCTGATCCTGGACACCAGGCCTAGTCCCTACTTCCCCACTCACCCTAGACCAGGGCCCTCCCCTTCGTTCAGCCTTTCTCATGTCAGCTTCTAGTCGAATGGACCCTGGGCTCAGTACTGGCTCAGAAGTTCCCTCCATCTGTGCAGCAGATGCACAGTACTAACAGACCATAAGTGGCACATGCTTCTTGCTTTCTCTGATTCAGCTTTATTGTTTTATGTCAGGAGTCAGATCGAAACCCTATGTGACTCAAATGGGCATTTCAGATGGTGGACTGGGTGACTCCAGCTCCTCCCCCAGTGGCTGCCTCTGAGGTCTAAGCCCTGGTCTGTGAAGTGGCAGGGCTCTGCTCAGTTACGTGTGGCTCAGGTCAATGTGACCCCAATTAAAATCCTTCCCCCTGAATCATGGCTTCTCACTGACCTGATGGGTAGCTTGCTAATTCCACCCGGTCCCAGTACTTGTTTGTTCTATCCAAGCGAGATAAACAGTGCTTCCTCCCTCACAGCCCTGCCTGGCACCATCATGCCAGGAGTTTGGCAGTATTTGACCAGATGCCTTCAAAGCATACCCTGCTCCCTAGTCCTTCCCATGCTTGTGTTCAATAAACACTGGAGGCGCTTGAAGCCCTTTGTCTTTGCTGTCTAAAGCAGCACTGATTGGTTCCAAGACCCAGCCTTTTCGCTAAGTCTCATTTCCTGTCTTTTTTCTTTAACTACCTTTGTGTTGTCATGGCTCACAAGAGACCAGAACCCACTACAGGGTTCTATGGTGACATCCTCTTTCCCATTCCCTACACATCTGACTCTGGTAATTCATTAAAGAAACAAATACGCCCTTGAGACAGTCCCTCCTGCCCTTTTCACCCATGCTGAACAACATGGTCAGGATGACACCACTGGGTGGAGTGCAAGGGCTTCGATTCTAATCCTAGCACAGGCTCTTGAAGCATAAATTAGTGGACACTGCTCCTGTCCTCTCTCTGGGCCTCAACTTCCTCTTCTGGACTGTGGATGAAGTCACAACTCAGGGAGACAGCCAGAGCCCCATTCCTGCTCCTGGATGTGCAGGAGACTCACCTAGGTTGCCCCACAAGAAGTATCCAAAGACAAAGGGAATCTCATCACCATGGTCTGCCTTTGTGTAGGGTGGCCTGATGTTTTTGAGGAAGTCGGGAGGATGCTGGAATTCATAGAAGTAGACAGTGCCATGGGAACCTGAGGATGTGGACAGCTGTGACTTGGTGACCCCTTACCTGGAGCTCTCCTGCCTCAGCCTTGGGACACAACATCTAAGTCCAAAGTTGGATGGAATCTAAACAGTGTGGTGAGGAGCCCCAGGCTACAGCAGGAACAATGGGAAGGGTCTTGGATAAGTCATGACCTTGGATTTCCCAATTGAGTAGTTTGGGCAACTCTGAGGGTCACTCTCCTCAGTTTCTCCACTTGTATAATGAGAAAGATCTCTGTCTCTTACATCGCGTATGAAAACAATTTTTAGTGTATGTTAGGTAAAGCGACTAGTGGGCTTCAAGTTGGCATATTTGTACATGCATATAACATATGGTGATCGTTCTCCCCCCATTTCCACCTTCTCTCTTTCTTCCTGCTTCCTCTGATTCCCTCTACTTCTCCACTACTAGTGTCCCTTCTTTCATGTCATCTCTCCTTTTCCTCCATGTTTCCCCCATGTAGGAAATATGTGATATGTGACACCCTGTGCATGGCTCATTTCATTGAACATAATGATCTCCGGTCCCATCCATTTTCTGTCAAATGATGTGAGTTCATTCTACTTTGTGGCTGAGTAATATTCTACTGTATAAATGCACTTTCTTTATCCATCCATCTGTGATGGCCGTGTAGGCTATATCACAATAGCTTAGCTATTACGAATTATACTGCAATAAATACGGCTAGGCTGGTATCTCTGTAGTATGCTGACTAATTCTTTCAGAATATACTGAGAGTTGTATACTCTCAAATACCAGTTGAATCAAATGGTATCTCTAGTTTTAGTTTTGGAGGAACCCCTATAATGCTTTCCATAATGGCTACACTAATTTTATTTCCATTAATAGTGAAGAAGGCTTCTTATTTCCCTATATCCTTAATGTTCATTAGCATTTATTGGATTTTGAATTCCTTTTTCTTCCATGCAGCCATCAACCAATCAATTTGATGTAGTTGTTACAGTGTTTCCTATTCTTTTTCATTGGGCTACGGATCTATGTTGCATTACTATCATGCTGTTTCTGTTACTAAGGTTTTGTAGTATATTTTGATATCAGGAATTATGAACTTCCAGAATTACACATTTTTCTTGAGATTTAATGATGAAGATTAACTGAGATGAAGGCCATCAAGTGCCTGGAGCCACAGTCTCAAAAAAGATATAGGACCATAGGCTGAGGATTTAGCTCAGTGGTTTCACTGCCTGCTGCGCAAGCGCAAGGACCCGAGTTTGATCCCTGGTACCACCCTCCCCCACAAAAAAAAGATATAGGACCAGACCTTGAATCTACAGAACTCGCCTGAGACTCACAGCTCTGAGCTACTGCCTAGGCTGTCAGGCCTCAGTTATAGACATACTCACGCTGAAAATGTGCTACTTGGAGTGCAGGAATCACGAATATACAATCCGCCTTCATCTCATGGAACTGGATTTTGAGGGCCTGGGGGTCCTCAATGTCCCCCATGTACTCTTCCATGAACAGGTCACCAAACCCAGCAGGCAACATCTAGCTCGGGCAGATTGTGGAGAGTTAGGTTAGGCAGGTTTCTGAGTGCATGAGGAATCTTAGGGAAGGAAAACAGCTGAGAGGTCATAGACTTGGGAGTGAAAGGGGGTGACCCCACCCACAACCAAATACACAGTTCAGCTTTTGTAGGATGGAATAGCTGCATGGGCACGAACTTGGGGGTGCCATATCCTTGGGGTAGGAACATAGGGGCCTCACCATCTGTGCTGACATGCTCTGCAGAACAGTCCGCAGAGTCTCTCTGTTCATTTCCTTCTGGGTGTCAGCAGAGCCGAAAAACTGGACAGTGGAGGAATGGTATAGAGTTGAGACTGGGTTTGGCCTGTACCTGTGTAACTCCTACAAACCAAATGTGCACCCCAAACTACTGGGACTGGGACTTACTATGGGCAAGGCCCAGCCATACTCATCATTGTTGACCCCAATGATGCTGGGGACAGGTTGAAAGTCAGCAGAGGCCAGCAGCTCCTGGGGGTGCCTAGGAAGAAAGGCCCCATCCACCACAGCAGGGATGATCTCCAAGACCTGAGGAGGCATTCACATCAGGGATCAACATCAGGTCTCAGATATTTTCTAATGCCCAGTGACTTATTTCCAGCCCCCCTTAACTCATCCCAGGATGCTCACATCCACCTAATAAATTCCAAACTTGTCTTAGCAAATCCTTCTGCACATTTCCCATACAGATCTACATGGACAGGGACAGATGCAGATGACTTTCTTTATTAGCCCAGAGTGAAAGGGACTCACTCTCAGACAATATCACCCCCTTCATCCACACCTGAGAGCAGCCAACCTTTGTAATAGCCAAAATCTCCTCTTCACTCTTGCCACGTAAGCATCTCACCATGGCTTCTGAGTCAATCTGCCCACAGCCAGACATGTTGGCCACCATCTGAAATTAGTTCAGGCATGGGCTGGCTCATCCTTCCAGGCAGGAAGAGGATCCAGTTGGATGCAGGTAAACCCCAAATGTCAGCATAAGCTGTACGAATTGCTGCCAGTATGAAATTCTTCTATCATCCCTGTTGCTCTGAAGTCTCAGCCAGATGGGACATTTGTTTCCATGGTTCTACCCACAATGGGAGCCCCTTGAGTTAGCTTTGCTGACCACAGAGCATGCTCTGCCTCTTAGAGGAAGAGTTGTATGGATTGTCACCCTTAAGGACCTCAGCATTCCTTGGAAGGCAACAGTTCCCAAGGCACTTCAACTTCCCTCATTATCCTCATTGAATGGCAGTGCAACAAAGTCTCTGAAGGTGAGGGATGAAAGAGTGGTGCTGGGCAGGGGTAGTTGAGTGCACTCACTGTGTAGATGTTCTCAGATGAGCTAGAGATGATATCAGGCAGCAGGGCCACCCCACTCTCCATGATGGCACCATGGAAGAGTCCTTGAGACATGGGGGACAAGACAAGTGAAGATACGCTTACGCCACCTGCAGACTGCCCAAAAATGGTGACACGGTCAGGGTTGCCTCCAAAGTGAGCAATATTCTCTTGCACCCAGCGTAGGGCAGCCACTTGGTCCAGGAAGCCCCAGTTACCAGTGGCGTGCTGGTCTTCAGTGCTGAGAAATGACAAGGACAGGGATCACAAGCTTATTCTGGCTCTGCTCAGCCTTATTTCCCAGCCCAACTTCAGACATACCTGAAGAACCCCAGGACACCGAGGCGGTACTGGATAGTGACCACCACCACATTCTCAGAAGCTGCCAGTTTAGATCCATCATATGAGGAAGCCGTGCCTAAAATTAGTGCACCACCATGGATCCATACCATCACCTGGGAAATTAAGACAGAGGCCATGTGGATTCTTCCCAGCTAATATACCACCTGGCCTCCTCGTACACTATTCACTGCTTAGACTCTGTATAACTATCACATAGGACTCCAGTAAGATCACATACCTGAGTCATGGCTGACAGACCCAAGTTCAATCATGTAGACCAGGACACTCACTTTGGGGTCAACCCCATGAATCCCAGCCTGGATCTATTACTGTCTGACCCCTGGGCAATGGAGAAAAGGCGGATGGGAGTTTCTGATATTCTCCCAGTAAAGACTACTAAAAATGTTACTTCAT
This sequence comes from Heterocephalus glaber, assembly GCF_053883595.1. Lineage (NCBI taxonomy): Eukaryota > Metazoa > Chordata > Mammalia > Rodentia > Bathyergidae > Heterocephalus > Heterocephalus glaber. The sequence continues at coordinate 19,349,746 of NW_028258137.1, forward strand.
TGGCCCAACAGAAAAACCATAGCTAAGCTCTTGGGTGTTTTCAAGAGTTCTGGTCTCTGGTACCAGTAAGGGCTCTAAGACTTCATGCCTAGGAGTCAGTCACCCATCCTGTTTCAGAAGCCCTTCTTGGACTCCATAGCAGAAGGCTTCACAGTAGGGTCCACACTGCAACAGAACCAGACTGACCATGTCCATTCTAATGTCATTCTCCTTCACTTTCATTTGATTTTGTGGTGCCTGGGCTTGAACCTAGAACTTTGTGCTTGATAGGCATATGTCTGTCATCAAGCCACATCTTTAGCCACCTTCTAATCTTGGAGAAGAAATGTCTTCCCAGACCCAAGATGACCATGGCTTGACACTTACAGGCAGGCGAGATTCATCATGCACATGGGCAGGTGTATAGATGTTGAGGTACAGGCAGTCCTCAGCTACAGGGACTGAAGGAGCGGTCATATTAAACATCTTCATTATGTCCGCATCTTGCAGACACCTGGGGGCGATGGCGGACAGTTATTCCAAGCCTTGTCAGAACCAGACCAGGGTACCTGCCCTGTCAGTTGGCCCGGTGACTATAGAGGCTGTAGTCTCCAAGGGGTTTGCACTACTGTCCTCCTAAGAGAGCTGCAGTATCTGCTGCTGGATCAGAGGTTCTTACAAGATTCACAGGTTAATCTGATCTCTTCCAGATACCTCCCCAATGTCATAGAACATGTGGCATAATCCAAAGCTGGAAAGAAATTTGTCTCAGCCCCTCTCTTTGGGACCTCGTGCCAATACCTTTAGGCTTCTAGGGCCCGAGCCAAGAGTCTAACATAGTTCCTCTACCCTCTGCAGCCTAGCATGTTCACAGTGGGAATCCCCCCCACAGAATGCAGAGGAAAATTGGCTGCAGGATTCAGATGGCAGAGCCACTGCAGCCTGACCCTGAGCTCAGGCACCCAACCCTTCTTTAGGGCCTGAATTTCCCCGCTCCCCAGAGAGCTTACATAGCAGGGTAGGAGGTTCCATCCCTCACACCACTCCAGGGCTCAGGGGCCTCAGGGGCTGCAAACCGCAGTGATCCTACAGGTGGCTTGGCAAATGGAATTCCCAGGAAGGTGTGGACTCCCACATCAGTGCCCTTCACGTGGACGAGGCTGCCCCGCACCTGCCCAGTGTTTGTGCTCCGGATGGGGCTGGCAGAGTCCAGGGCTGTGGGCAGAGAAATGCACATGAGAGTGAGGTCTGCCTGATCAGCTGCCTCCCACACTGTGATTATTGCCATCTCCTTGCCATCCTCAGCTCAGCCTTGTCAGGGGCCCTGATTTGAAAACCCTGGCTTCACACACATCCTGGTTGTCACACTCTCTTCTCATAATACCACTGACTGGTCATTAGCAGGTAAGGAAGGAAGTTGAACAGGGTGTTCCCAGGCAGTGAGTTCAGTGGTGACTCCTCCCTAGGGAAGGGTGAGGGAGATCATCAGGTTCCACATTAGGAGCCTTTCGGTGACAGGGTCAGAGTCTCCAAATACACTTTGTACATGGAGCCATACTGGCATCAGCTCCTGATAAGAGTCCAAAGTCTACTTGACTGTGATAGAGCAGACCAATCTACGCCCTTGAAACCAATCTATGCCTTTGCCCCATGTCAGTGACCTGGGGTGAAGAGATTCTCTAGCCTCTCAGTTCAGCTTTGGGATGTGGGGCCCAGGGGCTTCTGTGTCCTTCAAGACCTGCTACCTTGCCTCTGGAGAGTGCTAGGGCATTTTTCTAAGAGAAAGTCACACTCAGAGACAAATGACAAGGAGAAGTTATTGCTACCATTTCTGTTACACCCGAGAGCCAGGGCAGCTATAGCCATAGCCACACACACCCAGGAGGGAAATGTCCTGAATCCCACCCATCTCCAAAGACACAAGGCTTCCCACCTGCCCATGTGTGCTCCTTAGCCATCCTCAGATTGGACTTCTCTTTGGTGTTGGGTGTCCTCAGGCAGTCCTGACCCTGTCTGTGCTTCTGGGGCCCAATTTGGGGGATTGGTTTGGGCTATTTGTGGGCACGCATTTCCCACACTGTCATCTGCCATCTCTACCAGCCTCTCCCTCCCTGGCTCTTCTCTCCCACCTCACTCCCCTCCAACACTGCAGTTTCAAGCTCTGCCTCTGCAGTCTTTGCCAGATGGGACTTCTCCACCTGGCATCTTCGAGAATCTCACCTTGGCCTGGATGTAGAATTAAGAGCCCACAGGTCACAGCCCTCAGCAAGGTGAGAAGCTGGTCCAGTCCCATGGTCAGTTTGGCTGTATTTTGGTGCTGCTGGAGCTGTACTCCCTTTCACCCACAGGAAGCCTGGGATCAGAGTCCTGCCCAGTCAGAGTTAGAACCCAACAGGGAGGAGGTGGGGCATCTGGTGAGTCAGGCAAGGTGGATGCTGTAGGGGAGCAGCACTGATTGGGCAGATATTGCACTGAGTCATTGGCCAGCAGGCAGGACATGGCCATCTGTCTTCAGTCAGCTCTTTTTGAAAAAAATTTTATTAGTATATGTTTGCCATTCATAATGATTGCATTCATCCTGGGGAATTTTTACCTGTACATAACAAATCTTAATTGTCCTTTTTCCATTCTCCTGCTGTCTCTTCAACTTTCCTTCCCCTCCTCAGTATACAAAAGCTTTATTTGCATGGTTTCCTTCCATTCTCTTCTTTATCCCTTTTTCTTCCTTTGTGTCCTCCTCCAACCTCCCCTGAAATGTCTGGCACCACAGTGACAACAAAGACATTGGTATGGAACCACATGGTGGGCAGTGGTTCTGCTCCTGAGCTATATCCCAAGACCTGTTCTAATCTTCTTGTAGAACAAGTTTCGTCCCAACCTCAACTAACCATGTCTGATACTCAGAGTCAGGTTACAATCATCATTGAAATGCGCAGGTGTGTATATGGTCAGGTACAAGCAATCCTCAATAGTGGGGATTAGACTTAGGATCAAATACAAAAGGTTCAGAATCTCTGTATTCATTACATCTGTATATGGCAGACACCTAGTCACAATAGCAGAAGGTTATTCCAGGCTTTGTGCAGTGGTCCAAACAAGAACCTGGGTTCAGATTTGCTCCAAGAAACCTTATTCTCACTGAAGCCCTGTTTATGCCTGATCCTTCCATTAAGTCCCTGCCCACCAAAACACAGGACATGGGGAAGCTGCAATGGACTATAGATTTCCAGAGAGACATGAAGATGGCTGAAGGCCTTGATTTTCTCATTCTTTCTGAAGCAGGGAAATTCTCACTCTTAGCATTTCCTAGAGACCCACTGGCTACAAGTGTTGACAATCACCACTTATCCCTGTACCCATTCAGCCTTGCATGGGGAGAAGCACCCCACAGGTGTTGTGTGGATGAAGGGAAGTTAATTGCTCACAGAGGAACAGTGGGGTGTCCCTCATACACAGAACAGACTCAGAGAACCTCATCTCTACCAGTCTTTAGTTATAAGAACATACAATTGTTTGTGACCAATAGCTTGGCCTGGCAGTTGGCATAGTGACTGTGGAGGACAGGGTCCCCAAAGACCCAGCACTGTCACTCTCTTCAGGGATGTACACCAACTACTTCTGGATTCTGGGGCCCTTACAAGTTGACAGAGAAAATCCAAACCTTTCTCAGAGACAGTTCCTCTGTTGGCAGTGCACACCTGGCATAACCCAATTCTAGAGACAAATGTGTCCCCTGCTTTGTTCTTCATCACCTGGAGATAAGGCCTTGTTGTTGCCAAGCCCTTAGCCAGAGCCTGGCCGAGTTCTTGCACCCTCTCCAGCCTCAGCATACTCATTTGCGAAAACTCCCCACTGCAGAGGAGAAGAGGCTCTGGGGTTCAGATGAAAGAGCCACTGCAGCCTCTTGAAAGCACAAGGACCAGAGTTCAATCTCCAGTACCAAAAAAAGAAAGAAAAAAAAAAAGAACCACTGCAGTCCGACCTAGAAATAAGAGCACCATGCCCTCTCCAGGGCATGAATTTACTCAATTCCCAGGAAAGCTTATGCGGTGAGGTGTGAGATTCCATCCCTCCCACTACTTCAAGGGTCAGGGTTTCAGGGAAAGCAAATAGAATTCCCAGGAAGATGTGGATCCCCACATTAGCGCCCTTCCCGTGGATGAGGCTGCCACATACCTACCCTTTATGAATGGCCCCATGGGTCTCAAAGAGACCAGGGCTGCAAAAAGAAAAGGCACAACAGGGTTGGATCTTTCAGTCAACGGTCTCATGCACTGTGGGTGTTGCCACCTCCTCGTTAGCTCCAGCTCAGCATTGTAAAGGGACCCTGATTTCCTAGGGACCACACTTCCTAGCTTTCTCACTCAGTCCTCACCTCTGTCGCTTGGCCTCACCCAAAGCTATCTCACTCAGGCTCCTTGGTAGTTGGCACCATTATTCAAGGCTAGGAGCAGCCAGCAACTGGTCTCAGGTGCTGAAAGGTGAAAGGGTCCTTTTCATTAACCTGCCAGGTCCTGTGAGGCACAGGGAGGACTGTAGGAATCGATTGACAAATCGGCCATTCTCAAGGACTTCATGCCTCACTTGGCATGACATAAAGAAAGCATTTTCCCAGCACAGAGGAGGTGAGCTGCTCCCAGCGCCCATGTGGAGGCCTCCAGGCTGCTGTACCACCGCCAACCCCAGCACAGAGGAGGTGAGCCACTCCCAGTGCCCAAGTGGAGGCTTCTGGGCCACTGTACCACCACCACCCCCAGCACAGAGGAGGTGAGCCACCACATGGGTGCCAACAGCAACCCCCCCCCAGGTCAAAATGAGAAAACACATAAACAAGTCTCAAAAGCAGACTTCCAGGTCACCTAAAGCAACCCCAAAGGGAAATGAGATGGAACACTCTGATACTCAACCACCTCGACTCCCTGCATTCGCAACAAAAGAGGATCTGGAAAAATGAAATCAGAAATAATTTCCCACATAACAGCAGAGATTGTGCCCATAGTCACAATTAATAAATCTAGAGAGGACACAGATAAAAAAAAATAGTGGAGCTGAGGAACATGATGGACTCCCAACATAAGAAACAAATGGAATCCACAAAACAGATGCCAACAGATTTCCAGGAGATTAAAAACTCCATTGAAAGTTTACACAGCACAATGAGCCAATGTGAGGACAGAATTTCAGATATAGAAGATAAGATTGCAATTAGTGACCAGGAAAAGAAAAATTTCTCTAAAATTGTACGGGACCATGAGAAATCAATCCAGCAGCTGCTGGTCGATGCAAAGAAGAATAACATAAGACTGACTGGAGTCAATGAAGAAATAGGAGAGAACACAGATGACATAAAAAAAACAGTTCACAAGGGCCGGGGATTTAGCTCAGTGGTTTCACCACCTGCTGCACAAGTGCAAGGACCTGAGTTTGATCCCCAGCACCAAAAAAAAAAAAAAACAGTTCACAGAAGTGGTGGCAGAAAACTTCCCAAGCAGGGGAAAAGAACTTGACATACAGATACGTGAGGCATATAGGATTCCAAATAGTCGTGATCAAAAAAAATCTACACATAGGGACATAATAGTTAAGATTCCAGAAACTCAACAGAAGAACAAAATTCTACAAGCAGTTAGAGAAAAGAAACAAATCACATACAAAGGAAAGCCCATCAGAATCACAGCAGACTGCTCAACACAAACCTTCAAGGCAAGATGAGCTTGGAGTGATGTATTTCAAGCCCTAAAAGAAAACAGCCTCCAACCCAGATTGATGTACCCTGCAAAACTGTCTTTCAAAATTGATGGAAAAATAAGATACTTTCATGACAAAGAGCACCTTACAAACTTCATGAATACCAAACCAGCACTCCAAAAAATTTGAGACAGTATCCTAGGAAAAGACAACAAGCATCACAACACCAGGAAGCCCAGCAGAATAAATCCATCAGATGCAACAAGAAAACGCAAAGTGGGAGAATCCAGCAAAAAGAAAAACTCATGACAATAAGCCAGTGCGTATCTGTTATAACCATCAATGTTAATGGTCTCAATTTACCAATCAAAAGAAATAGTCTGGCAGAATGGGTCAAGAAGCAAGATCCAACAATATGCTGCATACAAGAAACACAATTAATTCAAAAAGAAACTCATAGACTAAAAGTTAAAGGTTGGAAAACAATACTCTGTGTGGCAGGAACCTGAAAAAAAGCAGGAGTAGCTATCCTCTTTGCAGATCAAGTGGATTTCAAACCAAAATCTGAAACACTTCTGGTCCCAAGAATTTCAGATAAGCGATAGCTGCCTTGTATGTACAAATCTATTGTGAACACGTGTTTTCATTCCTCTTAAGTCAAAACTTAAGAATAGAACTGTTGGTTCTTAACAGTAATACAAGAAATTTCTATACTGTTTTCCAAAATGGTTTTATCATTATATTCACATTAGCAGTATTAGACAGTTCTAACTGGTTCACACCTAAGCTGACATTTGTTCTTGTAAAACTTTTAACTACATCTCCCTAATGAGTGTATAATATGATCTTGTTATTGTACTGATTAGTATTTTTCTGATTCTAGTGTTGCACACCTTTCCTTGTGCTGTACTGGCTATTTATCATCTTCTTGTGTCTACTTTTTAATTGGGTTGGCTATTAATGAGCTGTAAGAGTTCTTCATATATTCTGGTCATAGGTTATACGCATTGTAAATATGGTCTGTTTAAGGACTACTTTTCATTTTCTTAACGATGTCATTTAAAGTTCTAAATTTTGATGGCATCTCATTTATCATTTTTTTTCTTTTATACATTATGTTTTTTGTATCCTAGGAAATTCTTGCCTACTTTAAATTCATGAACATTTTCCCATATAATTTCTTCTTAAAATTTTAGTCTTTCATACTGAGGTTCATAGATCCTTTCAAGTTATTTTTATGTATAGAAATAAAGGGTTGAGGTTAATTTTTTACATACGGATACCAGGTGTTCTAGTACCATTTGCTGAAAACACTGTCTTTTACTCTGCTATTGAATTGGGTTTTTTGTTATGTTTTGTTTTTTTTTTAAATTAAATTCTTTTATTGGTACATTGTAGGTATACAACACAATTACATTTCTCATTGGGAATTGTACCTTTACATAATGCATCTTGGTTCTTATTTTTTCCCCATTCCTAGCCCTCCCTTCATGCCCTCCACCCTTCCCTATTTACAAAGACTTTATTTCCATTTTTTCCATTTCTCAGCATTTTTCCTTTCCCTTCTTTCCTTTCCCCTGCCCCTCCCACTACCCCTACCCCTTTCGACCTTTTCTTCCTATTTTGCATTATCGATTATTCATTCTAATCATTGGTACATTTTAGGTATACAATATAATGACATTCATCATTGGAAATTTGCACGTTTACATATTCTCTCTTGGTTCTTATTTTTCACCCTTGCCCAGCCCTCCCTTCAACCCCTCCAGTCCTCCCTATTTACAAAGATTTTGTTCCTATTTTTCCACTTTCTCATATTCCATTCCCTTCTATCCTTTCCCCTAGCCCTCCCACTTCCTTCCCCTTTGCCCCTTTTCTTCCTATTTCACATTACCTATTATACATTTAGTCCTTATTTACACTTTCAGTTTCTCACACCAGAGAAACTATTCGGTATTTATTCATGTGTGTCCTATTTATTTCACTTAAGAGTATTGCCTCAATGTGCATCCACTTAGCTATAAATGTCTCTAATTTCTCATTTTTTATGGCTGAGTAGTACTCCATTTTATTAAAAAACCACATTTTCTTTATCCAGTCTCCAGTTGATGGGCATTTGGGCTGTTTCCAAGTTTTAGCTATTACAAACTGCACTGCTATGAACATGGGTGTACATGTATCACTGTAATATGATTCTTTTAATTCTTTGGGGAAGATCCCCAGCAGTGGAATAGCAGGGTCAAATGGGGCTTCCAGTCCTAGTTCTTTGAGGTATCTCCATACTGATTTCCACAGTGCTTGCACCAGTCTACACTCCCACCAGCAGTGCAGCAGGGTTCCTCTTTCCCCACAGCCCCGCCAGCATTTGTTATTGGTTGATTTCATGCTAGCAGCCATTCTTTCTGGAGTGAAGTGGAATCTCAGTGTTGTTTTCATTTGCATCTCTCGAATGACCAGTGATGTTGAACATTTTTTCATGTATTTATTTGCTATTTCTACTTCTTTGTCTGAGAAATGTCTGTTCATTTCAGATCCCCATTTTTGGATTGGGTCTTTAAATTTGGGAGGTCTGATCTCTTTAAGTTCTTTATAGATTCGAGATAGTAGACCTTTGTCTGAGGAAGAGCAGGTGAAGATTTTTTCCCACATTGTGGGTTGTTTCTTCACATTCCTGGTGGTTTCTCTTGCTGTGCAGAAGCCCTTTAATAAGAAGAGATCCCACTTATTGATTGTTTGTGCTAGTTCATGGGCAAATGAGGTTTTGCTCATAAAATCTTTTCCTACACCAATGTCTTCAAGAGTTCTACCTAACCTCTCTTCCAGCTGTTTCAGCGTTTCTGTTTCAATATTTAGATCTTTAATCCATTTCGATTTTAGTTTACTGCATGGCGAGAGATATAGGTCTAGTTTTAGTCTTTGGCAAGTTGAAACCCAGTTTTTCCAGCATCAATTATTAAAGACGCTATCTTTCCTCCAGTGAGGGTGTTTGGCTCCTTTGTCAAAGATGAGATGGCTGAGTGTGTCTGGAGTTGTTTCTGCATCTTTTAATCTGTTCCACTAGTCCTCAGGTCTGTTTCTTTGCCAGTACCATGCTGTTTTTATCACAGCAGCCCTTCCCCTGAAGATAGTGCAGGTTGTGATGGGAGTTGATGGTCCCAGGTGATGATCCCTCCAACTTACCAAGTACAGTGGTCTGGTGTGCCTTTATTGTAGAGATTCTCTTTACTTTTCTACTGAGCTTCAGTTTTCATCAAGGAGCCTGAGAAGCCCTTTTTCTGTTACTAACTTCTGCTCTATCTTGTGGTGCTCAGGACAAGGGCCTTTATAATCCCCTGTGCCTCTGTAGTGTGAGAACAGGTAGCAGAAGAGCCGCCAGAAGGCCAGAGGCGGCGGGGAGGGGGGGGAGTGGAACTGGGCCTTGGAGGCGCCCATGAAGCTAAGAGGAGCACCGGATGCGGGGAGGGCTCCAAGCCGCACCTGGGGTCTCACTGTGGTGTGAGCGGGGCCCGGGATGGAGCTGGGGAGCTTCACACTGTTTGTCTCACCTGCTTATGGAGATACAGCATTTTAACAACAGGGGAAAAGTATTTGGGTGCAACAAAGAAGCAATATGAACACAATTTGGCACATTTGTACAATGAGATAAAAATACATGACAGGTTTTTAGTGGAGAAGCCACAAAACAGTTTCGGGGAAAAATGAGGTGAAGAGAAAATTGCTCACATGGATGACCAAAAAGGTAGGAGACAGACAGTAAGGAAGATACATGGGGAAGTATCAAAGACAGGGAGCCAGGGCAATGGAATCTTTTCAGGTATACATGTGTGGACCTTCCAATACCACTTCTAAAACAGATCCTACAGGAACCTTTTTGGCAGGTCCACAATCACCATGTAAGTGTGTACTTAACATTGCCCGAAGACACCATGAAAATGACAGTAGACATCAGGAGACGGTCCACTGAGGACCCGCATGGTTCTCCTAAACCACCTGCAACTGACCTAAGCTTCAAAGGCAAGTGGATGTGAACAGTCCTCCCTCTCACAAAAATAGAGCCTGTGACCTCTCTGGACAGAAATACATGAGTGGGTGAGTTGTTTGAAAAGTTTGTGATAGATGACATTTAATACAGGTGAACAGTATGTAGAGACATTTTCAGTAGTTGACAACCTTGGTGGCTATTGGAGAGCTCTAGGAGGTATGGTCTTTCAAACTTGTGCCCCCAAATTCGTAAGTTGAAACCTAATTTCTAATTTGATGATCAAAGAGGTGGAGCCCTTAGGAGGTGATAAGGTCATGAGGGCTATTGTTTGTCCCTTCTACCAAGTGTGTCAGCAATGAGAAGATGCCATCTATGAGCCAGAGAGAAGCCCTCACTACACAGCAAATATGCCAGCACACTGATGCTGGTCTTCTTAGTCTCCTGATTTATAAATATATTTCTGTTGTTTATAAGCTACCCAGATTATGATACTATTTTACAGCAGCCTAAACATGCACAGAGCCTAGGTTCATGTAATATAGGTTTCTGTTGGCTTATATCGATATGATCACAGATGGAATCATTGAGAAGTGAAAAGAATTTTGACACCCAGGTGTGGGTAACATTCTCCAAGGCATCATTTTTACTTCAGCCTAGGGTAGGGGCTGGTAGGACAAAGAGTGGAGGAATGAAGATATAGTATGTCAGGGAAAAGGAGTCCAGATACATGTGGTGGTGAGAAAAATGGGTGTCCAATGGAAGTTGTACATCCACAGCTCTCTGGGTGTCTTAGTTACTTTTCTCATTACTGACACAAAAGTTAAAGGAAGAAAGGTTATTTTGGCTCACAGTTTGCACAAGTTTCAGCCCATAGATGGCCAGCTTCAGGGCAGGGTGGAATGGCAGAAGGGCATCACAGAGAAGAAATAGTTCATGGCAGGCAGAAGGGAAAAACCAGCAAGCCCAGAAGCAGCACCTGACAAGTGACAGCCACAAGCCTTTTTTCTGTCCCTTACATCCTATCCAGGCTACACACCCTTAGGGCAAGTAGCAGTCACACCCAGGATGGGACACCCTTGATCCCAGCATCACACCATGAATCAATTCCAGTAATACACACCTTCCATCCAGTCACCTCTGGAAAGCTCCACCTACGACTGCCTGAGACTTGAAAAGATATCTAGATATAAGCCATAATACTAGGGGATGTAATGAGTGTCTAACAAGAGGGGACACAAGGCAGGCTTGGCAATGAACATTACGCAAAGGATTCTTCATTAGTGAGGACTGAATGAATACATGAAGAGTGGACAAATAGCTCTGTAGGTGTGGATCACCACAGGCAGACCCCACCTGCACTCACACCCACCTCCCTCCTCCACACAGAGTACTACAGCTCTGCATGCTTCTCCTCTGCCCTCCTTAGCTCCTGGATCTTCTGAGGCAGTGTCTCCGTCCAGAACTTTAGCCTGGGGGCCTTCAGGGCACGGCCCACAGTAGGATTGATGTCGAGCTGCAGGTACAGCTCCTCATGATCCAGTGCAGGCCAGTGAGGCAGACCCTGGCCATTGGGGTTCCTGTGAAGATACCCTCCCAACGGGGTGAGAGGTCAGTTTGAGCCCTGGGGAATCCCACCCTCAGTGCCTTGCTTTGCATCAGGACCTATATATAGCAAAGCTGCCAAGTGTTGAAATAAGGAGAGCTTCTCCTGACACAGAGAACAGAGCCATCCCACTAGTGTCCCCTCCATGTGAGACAGGGCTACGGGTCCTGTTTTACCCCTCCCTCTTAGAGGCAGGCTGTGACGGAATCACAGCACTATGGCCCACCATGCAGGTCACTCGGAGGGGATGAGTGACCTGTACTGGCAAGGGCCCTCTCTGTGTCCACACAATTCTTGATCATGCAGTGGAATTAACACGTGACCTAAGGATGCACATGTGCTAATAAAGTTCCCACAGAAAAGTGGCGCGCCTGATGGATTCACACACCCTGTGATGATTGAGGTAGGGAAGCATCATCTCACCCATTTCGTGCAAAATTGGCCCAATATTTCATCATCCTTCTGTTTAGTAGCTCCTCCTCCTCAGTGAAGTGCACTGCAGAGAGAAGGAGAACAAAAGGCCAGGTCTTAGACTGTGGCTCATCCCACTCATCTTGCTGACCATCGATAAAACAATCTCATCACTCAGCTGTAGCCTGATCCTGGACACCAGGCCTAGTCCCTACTTCCCCACTCACCCTAGACCAGGGCCCTCCCCTTCGTTCAGCCTTTCTCATGTCAGCTTCTAGTCGAATGGACCCTGGGCTCAGTACTGGCTCAGAAGTTCCCTCCATCTGTGCAGCAGATGCACAGTACTAACAGACCATAAGTGGCACATGCTTCTTGCTTTCTCTGATTCAGCTTTATTGTTTTATGTCAGGAGTCAGATCGAAACCCTATGTGACTCAAATGGGCATTTCAGATGGTGGACTGGGTGACTCCAGCTCCTCCCCCAGTGGCTGCCTCTGAGGTCTAAGCCCTGGTCTGTGAAGTGGCAGGGCTCTGCTCAGTTACGTGTGGCTCAGGTCAATGTGACCCCAATTAAAATCCTTCCCCCTGAATCATGGCTTCTCACTGACCTGATGGGTAGCTTGCTAATTCCACCCGGTCCCAGTACTCGTTTGTTCTATCCAAGCGAGATAAACAGTGCTTCCTCCCTCACAGCCCTGCCTGGCACCATCATGCCAGGAGTTTGGCAGTATTTGACCAGATGCCTTCAAAGCATACCCTGCTCCCTAGTCCTTCCCATGCTTGTGTTCAATAAACACTGGAGGCGCTTGAAGCCCTTTGTCTTTGCTGTCTAAAGCAGCACTGATTGGTTCCAAGACCCAGCCTTTTCGCTAAGTCTCATTTCCTGTCTTTTTTCTTTAACTACCTTTGTGTTGTCATGGCTCACAAGAGACCAGAACCCACTACAGGGTTCTATGGTGACATCCTCTTTCCCATTCCCTACACATCTGACTCTGGTAATTCATTAAAGAAACAAATACGCCTTTGAGACAGTCCCTCCTGCCCTTTTCACCCATGCTGAACAACATGGTCAGGATGACACCACTGGGTGGAGTGCAAGGGCTTCGATTCTAATCCTAGCACAGGCTCTTGAAGTATAAATTAGTGGACACTGCTCCTGTCCTCTCTCTGGGCCTCAACTTCCTCTTCTGGACTGTGGATGAAGTCACAACTCAGGGAGACAGCCAGAGCCCCATTCCTGCTCCTGGATGTGGAGGAGACTCACCTAGGTTGCCCCACAAGAAGTATCCAAAGACAAAGGGAATCTCATCACCATGGTCTGCCTTTGTGTAGGGTGGCCTGATGTTTTTGAGGAAGTCGGGAGGATGCTGGAATTCATAGAAGTAGACAGTGCCATGGGAACCTGAGGATGTGGACAGCTGTGACTTGGTGACCCCTTACCTGGAGCTCTCCTGCCTCAGCCTTGGGACACAACATCTAAGTCCAAAGTTGGATGGAATCTAAACAGTGTGGTGAGGAGCCCCAGGCTACAGCAGGAACAATGGGAAGGGTCTTGGATAAGTCATGACCTTGGATTTCCCAATGGAGTAGTTTGGGCAACTCTGAGGGTCACTCTCCTCAGTTTCTCCACTTGTATAATGAGAAAGATCTCTGTCTCTTACATCAGGCATGAAAACAATTTTTAGTGTATATTAGGTAAAGCGACTAGTGGGCTTCAAATTGGCATATTTGTACATGCATATAACATATGGTGATCGTTCTTCCCCCCATTTCCACCTTCTCTCTTTCTTCCTGCTTCCTCTGATTCCCTCTACTTCTCCACTACTAGTGTCCCTTCTTTCATGTCATCTCTCCTTTTCCTCCATGTTTCCCCCATGTAGGAAATATGTGATATGTGACACCCTGTGCATGGCTCATTTCATTGAACATAATGATCTCCGGTCCCATCCATTTTCTGTCAAATGATGTGAGTTCATTCTACTTTGTGGCTGAGTAATATTCTACTGTATAAATGCACTTTCTTTATCCATCCATCTGTGATGGCCGTGTAGGCTATATCACAATAGCTTAGCTATTACGAATTATACTGCAATAAATACGGCTAGGCTGGTATCTCTGTAGTATGCTGACTAATTCTTTCAGAATATACTGAGAGTTGTATACTCTCAAATACCAGTTGAATCAAATGGTATCTCTAGTTTTAGTTTTGGAGGAACCCCTATAATGCTTTCCATAATGGCTACACTAATTTTATTTCCATTAATAGTGAAGAAGGCTTCTTATTTCCCTATATCCTTAATGTTCATTAGCATTTATTGGATTTTGAATTCCTTTTTCTTCCATGCAGCCATCAACCAATCAATTTGATGTAGTTGTTACAGTGTTTCCTATTCTTTTTCATTGGGCTACGGATCTATGTTGCATTACTATCATGCTGTTTCTGTTACTAAGGTTTTGTAGTATATTTTGATATCAGGAATTATGAACTTCCAGAATTACACATTTTTCTTGAGATTTAATGATGAAGATTAACTGAGATGAAGGCCATCAAGTGCCTGGAGCCACAGTCTCAAAAAAGATATAGGACCATAGGCTGAGGATTTAGCTCAGTGGTTTCACTGCCTGCTGCGCAAGCGCAAGGACCCGAGTTTGATCCCTGGTACCACCCTCCCCCACAAAAAAAAGATATAGGACCAGACCTTGAATCTACAGAACTCGCCTGAGACTCACAGCTCTGAGCTACTGCCTAGGCTGTCAGGCCTCAGTTATAGACATACTCACGCTGAAAATGTGCTACTTGGAGTGCAGGAATCACGAATATACAATCCGCCTTCATCTCATGGAACTGGATTTTGAGGGCCTGGGGGTCCTCAATGTCCCCCATGTACTCTTCCATGAACAGGTCACCAAACCCAGCAGGCAACATCTAGCTCGGGCAGATTGTGGAGAGTTAGGTTAGGCAGGTTTCTGAGTGCATGAGGAATCTTAGGGAAGGAAAACAGCTGAGAGGTCATAGACTTGGGAGTGAAAGGGGGTGACCCCACCCACAACCAAATACACAGTTCAGCTTTTGTAGGATGGAATAGCTGCATGGGCACGAACTTGGGGGTGCCATATCCTTGGGGTAGGAACACAGGGGCCTCACCATCTGTGCTGACATGCTCTGCAGAACAGTCCGCAGAGTCTCTCTGTTCATTTCCTTCTGGGTGTCAGCAGAGCCGAAAGACTGGACAGTGGAGGAATGGTATAGAGTTGAGACTGGGTTTGGCCTATACCTGTGTAACTCCTACAAACCAAATGTGCACCCCAAACTACTGGGTCTGGGACTTACCATGGCAAGGCCCAGCCATACTCATCATTGTTGACCCCAATGATGCTGGGGACAGGTTGAAAGTCAGCAGAGGCCAGCGGCTCCTGGGGGTGCCTAGGAAGAAAGGCCCCATCCACCACAGCAGGGATGATCTCCAAGGCCTGAGGAGGCATTCACATCAGGGATCAACATCAGGTCTCAGATATTTTCTAATGCCCAGTGACTTATTTCCAGCCCCCCTTAACTCATCCCAGGATGCTCACATCCACCTAATAAATTCCAAACTTGTCTTAGCAAATCCTTCTGCACATTTCCCATACAGATCTACATGGACAGGGACAGATGCAGATGACTTTCTTTATTAGCCCAGAGTGAAAGGGACTCACTCTCAGACAATATCACCCCCTTCATCCACACCTGAGAGCAGCCAACCTTTGTAATAGCCAAAATCTCCTCTTCACTCTTGCCACGTAAGCATCTCACCATGGCTTCTGAGTCAATCTGCCCACAGCCAGACATGTTGGCCACCATCTGAAATTAGTTCAGGCATGGGCTGGCTCATCCTTCCAGGCAGGAAGAGGATCCAGTTGGATGCAGGTAAACCCCAAATGTCAGCATAAGCTGTACGAATTGCTGCCAGTATGAAATTCTTCTATCATCCCTGTTGCTCTGAAGTCTCAGCCAGATGGGACATTTGTTTCCATGGTTCTACCCACAATGGGAGCCCCTTGAGTTAGCTTTGCTGACCACAGAGCATGCTCTGCCTCTTAGAGGAAGAGTTGTATGGATTGTCACCCTTAAGGACCTCAGCATTCCTTGGAAGGCAACAGTTCCCAAGGCACTTCAACTTCCCTCATTATCCTCATTGAATGGCAGTGCAACAAAGTCTCTGAAGGTGAGGGATGAAAGAGTGGTGCTGGGCAGGGGTAGTTGAGTGCACTCACTGTGTAGATGTTCTCAGATGAGCTAGAGATGATATCAGGCAGCAGGGCCACCCCACTCTCCATGATGGCACCATGGAAGAGTCCTTGAGACATGGGGCACAAGACAAGTGAAGATACGCTTACGCCACCTGCAGACTGCCCAAAAATGGTGACACGGTCAGGGTTGCCTCCAAAGTGAGCAATATTCTCTTGCACCCAGCGTAGGGCAGCCACTTGGTCCAGGAAGCCCCAGTTACCAGTGGCGTGCTGGTCTTCAGTGCTGAGAAATGACAAGGACAGGGATCACAAGCTTATCCTGGCTCTGCTCAGCCTTATTTCCCAGCCCAGCCCCAGGCTCACCTGAAGAACCCCAGGACACCGAGGCGGTACTGGATAGTGACCACCACCACATTCTCAGAAGCTGCCAGTTTAGATCCATCATATAAGGAAGCCGTGCCTAAAATTAGTGCACCACCATGGATCCATACCATCACCTGGGAAATTAAGACAGAGGCCATGTGGATTCTTCCCAGCTAATATACCACCCGGCCTCCTCATACACTATTCACTGCTTAGACTCTGTATAACTATCACATAGGACTCCAGTAAGATCACATACCTGAGTCATGGCTGACAGACCCAAGTTCAATCATGTAGACCAGGACACTCACTTTGGGGTCAACCCCATGAATCCCAGCCTGGATCTATTACTGTCTGACCCCTGGGCAATGGAGAAAAGGCGGATGGGAGTTTCTGATATTCTCCCAGTAAAGACTACTAAAAATGTTATTTCATTGGCCCAACAGAAAAACCATAGCTAAGCTCTTGGGTGTTTTCAAGAGTTCTGGTCTCTGGTACCAGTAAGGGCTCTAAGACTTCATGCCTAGGAGTCAGTCACCCATCCTGTTTCAGAAGCCCTTCTTGGACTCCATAGCAGAAGGCTTCACAGTAGGGTCCACACTGCAACAGAACCAGACTGACCATGTCCATTCTAATGTCATTCTCCTTCACTTTCATTTGATTTTGTGGTGCCTGGGCTTGAACCTAGAACTTTGTGCTTGATAGGCATATGTCTGTCATCAAGCCACATCTTTAGCCACCTTCTAATCTTGGAGAAGAAATGTCTTCCCAGACCCAAGATGACCATGGCTTGACACTTACAGGCAGGCGAGATTCATCATGCACATGGGCAGGTGTATAGATGTTGAGGTACAGGCAGTCCTCAGCTACAGGGACTGAAGGAGCGGTCATATTAAACATCTTCATTATGTCCGCATCTTGCAGACACCTGGGGGCGATGGCGGACAGTTATTCCAAGCCTTGTCAGAACCAGACCAGGGTACCTGCCCTGTCAGTTGGCCCGGTGACTATAGAGGCTGTAGTCTCCAAGGGGTTTGCACTACTGTCCTCCTAAGAGAGCTGCAGTATCTGCTGCTGGATCAGAGGTTCTTACAAGATTCACAGGTTAATCTGATCTCTTCCAGATACCTCCCCAATGTCATAGAACATGTGGCATAATCCAAAGCTGGAAAGAAATTTGTCTCAGCCCCTCTCTTTGGGACCTCGTGCCAATACCTTTAGGCTTCTAGGGCCCGAGCCAAGAGTCTAACATAGTTCCTCTACCCTCTGCAGCCTAGCATGTTCACAGTGGGAATCCCCCCCACAGAATGCAGAGGAAACTTGGCTGCAGGATTTAGATGGCAGAGCCACTGCAGCCTGACCCTGAGCTCAGGCACCCAACCCTTCTTTAGGGCCTGAATTTCCCCGCTCCCCAGAGAGCTTACATAGCAGGGTAGGAGGTTCCATCCCTCACACCACTCCAGGGCTCAGGGGCCTCAGGGGCTGCAAACCGCAGTGATCCTACAGGTGGCTTGGCAAATGGAATTCCCAGGAAGGTGTGGACTCCCACATCAGTGCCCTTCACGTGGACGAGGCTGCCCCGCACCTGCCCAGTGTTTGTGCTCCGGATGGGGCTGGCAGAGTCCAGGGCTGTGGGCAGAGAAATGCACATGAGAGTGAGGTCTGCCCGATCAGCTGCCTCCCACACTGTGATTATTGCCATCTCCTTGCCATCCTCAGCTTGTCAGGGTCTCTGATCTGAAAATCCTGGCTTCACAGAGATCCTGGTTGTCACACTCTTTTCTCATAATATCACTGCCTGGTCATTAGCATGTAAGGAAGGAAGTATAGCACAGTGTGCCCGGGCAGTGAAATGTGTGTTGATTCCTCCTAGATAGACTGGACTGGGGAAGGGTGAGGGAGATCATCGGGCCCCACATTAGAAGCCTTTGATTGAGAGGGTCAAAGGCTGTAGTCACACACTGCACACAGAGCCCTCCTGGCATCAGCTCCTAATAAGGGTCCTGAGGCTGCTTGGCTGCCATATACCTCATTACCTTTCCACCAAAAGCCAATCCATGCTTTTGCCCCAGGTTGAGTGTACGGTGTAAAGGGACTCAGTGGCCTCTCAGTTCAGCCTTAATATATGGTCAGGGGCCTCTGTGTCTTCCAAGACCTATTCCCTGCCTGAGGCACCTTTAGGGAGTACTAGGGCACTTTTCAGGCTAAGAGGGTATCACACTCAGAACCAAATGACTGCAGGAAGCTACTACTGTCATTGTTGTTACACCTGAGGGCCAGGATCAGGTACAACCACAGAGACACACACAGGACTGAAATGACCAGAATTCCAGCTCTCTGCCTGAAGGCTTCTGACCTGCCTTTCCAGTGCTTCTCATAGCCTCTCATATTGGCCTCCCTCCAAAGTGTTGGGTGTCCTTAGCTCTAACCCTTTCTGTTCTTCCAGGGCCCACCTTGGGCACTTGCCAGGTTTGGAGGTGTTCAGTGGGCTCAGGATTCCCACACTATAATCTGTCATCTCTACCAGCTGTTCCCTCTCTGGAACTTCTCTTTCATATTCTCAGGCTCTGCCTCTGCAGTTTTCAGGTAAGACCCCAGTCCTTACCACTCCCTGCAGGAATCTCACCCTGGCCACAGACGAGGAGAAGCAGGAGCCCACAGACCACAGAATTCAGCTGGAAAGGAAGCTGATCAAGCTGCATGGGTGCTCGTAGGCCAGTTTTTGTTCTGCTACAGAGCTCGAGCGGTGTTTCCTCAACAGGAAGCTGGGGAGCAAGGTCTGGCTCTGGCTGGAGTTTGAACCTGGCAGGGAGTAGGAGGGGCATGGAGTGGGCAGGGCAAGTGAGGTGTTGAAGAATGCACTGTGAGGCAGACAGAGGTCCAGGAAGCCAGGAGCCAGAAGGAGGAGTGTGGCCACCTTCCCTCTCTCCAGCTCTCTTTGGTATCTCTTGTCTTCTGCAGTCCTTGTGAGATAGCAGGAACCCCTCTTTTCAAAACTGAAGTCACTATGCCTGTTGTCTTGGCAGTCATTGGAAGAGAGTATTGAGGGTCAAGAGGAGGAGGCAAGAAGCTGTAACTGGAGAACCCAGGAGTGCTGTCTGAGGAAGTGTGGAATGAGGATCCCCAAAGATGGAGAAGGGAATCAAATTTTGATTTGGAAGAACAGA
Source organism: Heterocephalus glaber (assembly GCF_053883595.1). Lineage (NCBI taxonomy): Eukaryota > Metazoa > Chordata > Mammalia > Rodentia > Bathyergidae > Heterocephalus > Heterocephalus glaber. Next base: position 19,369,169 of record NW_028258137.1, read on the forward strand.
ATGGAAGGGCTTGAACAAAGGCAGGGAGTTGTGGCTGTGCCCTTCATCCTGACCAAGCTCCTCCTCACCTTCCGGACTGGAACTAGGGACTCAAGACTCAATTTTTACTGGGTTCCACTTCACAGTCCGTCCTCCCTTATTGTCTAAGGTCTGAAAGTGAGTGCAGATCCTTCCCTACTCAGTCTCTTCCAATGTAGCATTTCTTTCTTTCTTTTTTTCTTTTCTTTAGGGGAGGGTGGGTACCGGGGATCGAACTCGGGACCTTGAGCTTGCGAGGCAGACGGCGCACCACTGAGCTAAATCCCCGGCCCAAAGTAGCATTTCCTAATGACCACCCAGGAGGGGGCGGGAAAGGGTTTCACTGTCCTCTCCAGTCGAAGTTGACTTCACAGTCACTTATCCACCCAACAGATACCTAACAAGTACCTGGTGGACCCCAAATCTTGTTCCTGGCAGGTAATTCCCGGGCCTATGGTTCTATGGGGGAGGGGCAGGAAACCACAGAGATTTCGGAAATACGGAGAACCTAGCCAGGATAGAGGGAAGCCAGCCTGAGCACCTGAGCGCCAGTCCACCAGACTTCCTGGAGATCGAGGTGTAGGGCTTAACCTCAGACGGCTCTTAGTCCCCTAGGACAACTGGCCTTGGTCATTGCATCCCAGTTCCCAGCAGGCTTATATAGCCCACTGATTCTATTAAATTCCCACCTGAATAATGACAGCGCCGCAAGTCCCTCGTGCGACCCCGTAGCCACGCCACGCCTCTTCCTGTTCCCCGGAAGTGCGCCTGTTGGAGCGGAAGTGTATGCAAACTGCGGTCCACAGTAGTTCCGGGATGGTAGGTGTTAGCGGAGGTGGAGGTGGCGGCGGCGGTGGCGGCGGCGGCGGCGGCGGCGGCGGCGGCGGCGGCCTCCTGGAGAACGCTAACCCGCTCATCTACGAGCGTTCCGGGGAGCGGCCTGTGACGGCGGGCGAGGAAGACGAGCAGGTTCCAGACAGCATCGACGCGCGCGAGATCTTCGATATCCGCCGCTGCTGGGCGAGGGACGGGTTTTTGGGTCTTTGGGAAGGAGCCGTGAGGTTCAACAGTTGGTGGAGGAGTATCCCAGTCAGGCATTCCTGGCCGAGAGTTCTGAGTGGGGAAAAACGTAAAGTCCATTTTCCTTCACTTGATACTACATCTTATTCGTTCTATCAATGACCCGGAGCATCCACTGACGCTGGAGGAATTGAATGTAGTAGAGCAAGTTAGGGTTCAGGTGAGTTACTCCCAGTGACAAGAGCAGCTTGTTCAGGAGAGTCAGAGGGCTCTACTATACATGAGGGACTGGCATTTCTTCACTCACGGATACCTAGGGGAAATCTTTGGAAGAAGAACTCTTATGCCCATTTTATGGATGTTGAAACTGAAGCCATAGAAGCTAGACGACCTTGCCCAAACCAGCAAACCAAGAGACCCTCTGGGTTGGAGGTATCCGTGGTCCCTAACATCTCTTCCTCACCACCACCAGGTTAGTGACCCTGACAGCACAGTGGCAGTGGCCTTTACACCCACCATTCCACACTGCAGCATGGCTACTCTTATTGGCCTGTCCATCAAAGTCAAGCTTCTGCGCTCCCTTCCCCAGCGTTTCAAGGTCAGTTGGAGTTGAACCCCCAAGGGTCTGATAGAGGACAGCAAGAGCAAGAACATCAGAATGGGTTCTGGAAGGACTGCAACTAGCAGAAATGAAACAGAGGAAACTCTCCAAGTTGATGTGACAAGAATAAAGATGTGAACTGGAAAGTACAGAAAAGTAGTGAGGAGTGTGGCAGGAAGGGAAGTAGAAGTTGTGGATGGGTTTGGGTCAGGGATGGCCTGTGATTTGGATTTGGGAGGGCCAGGGATTTAGCTCAGTGGTTCCACCCCCTGCCTCACAAGTGCAAGGTCCTGAGTTCGATCCCTGGTACCAAAAAAAAAAAAAAAAAAAGATTTGGATTTTGAGTGTAATGGAAGAGCTAGAGTCTAGAGGTGTGCTTAGAAAGAGGGATCAATTGGAGGAGGCACCCTGGGGCCTGGGGGAAGGGGCCAAAAAGGTGGGTGGATGCTCAGGCTCAGATATCTCCCTATCAGATGGATGTGCACATTACACCAGGGACCCATGCTTCGGAGCATGCAGGTAAGTCTGTGAACTGATGGCATTGGTAATGTCCTGGGGTCTTAAATTGTCTGAGGCTTCCCCCTTGCTACACTGGTTTGTAAGACAGGATTGGGGTTGAGAATTCCCACTTAGTGAAATTGCCAGAAACTCTTCAGTGAAGGTGGTATCCTAGACCAAAGGTGGCCTGACCCAAGTCTTCTGCCTTCCATGTACTCCCCTCCTGCACTCCCCAAGTACACAGGTCCAGTGTGTCAGACCTCAGCGGTACTGGAAGCAGACATGAGCAGCCAGGTGGGAGGGGCTCCTAAGAAGGCAGCATAGATAGGGGCTCAGGCTAATCAAAGGTTGAGGGTCCCTGGATAGGAACCCTTATTGGTAGGACATACTACATTAAGGCTTGGAAGCGGCGTTAGCTAGCATTCTAGCCAGAGCCTGGCTTTGATTCTGTCTTTCATACTCTTCCTTCCCACTTAGTGAACAAACAGCTTGCAGATAAGGAGCGAGTGGCAGCTGCCTTGGAGAACACCCACCTGCTGGAGGTTGTGAATCAGTGCCTGTCAGCCCGCTCCTGAGACTGGATTTGACCTTCATCATGCACCAGTGTCCTAACCTCAGCTTCATCCGGGACTCATGGCTTTGTTTTCTTGAATCACTGATAATAAGAAACTAACATTTTGCTTTTTGTAATAAACCCTTAATTTATATTCATTTCTTGGTATGTCATAATCATCTTTCATCTTGGTGGAGTCACTGGGATTTGGGAAAAGATAGTGGTAGTGGTATACAGGATGGATCAATGTGTTGTGGTTTCAGTAATTTTTAAATTTTCTCCCAGGATTTTGATTAGGGAAAGTTGTAAGTATACAAAAAGTATTGAAAGAGTAATATGTGAATATATCTGTATACCCAGTAATGCCACCATTACATTCAATAGCTCTTAACCTGTTAAAACACTGGCCTTATTTATGTGTGTATATAAATATAAATACTATCTATGGGAGAGTAATCTGAAGAGATATGACCCTTCACTTTCAAGTATTGTGTCCTACACATCAGTATTAGATAAGTTAGTAAAACCACAGTACTTTTACCTGGACAAAAAATTAGTAATTCTTCTACTCTTATATTCAGTCATATATAAATATCCCCCAAATGGCATTCTTAGTTTTTTTTTTAATCAGGATCCACTCAAAGCTTATTATGTATTGCATTTGGTTGTTATCTCTCTATATCCTCTTCTACAATTGTCTGTCAGCTTTTCCTCACTATATCAAATATCTAAGATAATCAACTTAGAGCTAACAGTTTTATTTTGGCTCACAGTTTTGAAGGTTTCAGTCCATGGTTGACCCCATTACCTTTGGGCCTGTGGCTTGTGACTGATCATGATGGGGAGGATGTGACAGAGCAAAGCCACTCACCTCGTGGCCAAGAAGCAAAAAAGAATAAGAAAATATGACTGGGGTCCTGTTACCCTTCAACAGCAAGCTGTCAACAACCTGAAAACCTCCCACTAGTCCCCAGCTCTTAAAGGTTTCACCTCCCAGTAGTACCATTCTAGGGAACAAGCTCTTAACACATGGGCCTTTGGGGAACATTTCCAGATGCAACCTATAGTTCCCACCCTTGTTTTAATTTTGGTTTTTGCTTTTGAGATAGGATCTCACTAGTAGCTCAGGATCGTCTCACTATGGCCTTAAACTTGGAGCAATCCTCCTGCCTTAGCCTCCTCCATGCCAGGATTACAGGCATGTGCCACCACTTTTGTATTTCTTGACACTGACTTTTGGAAAAAGCCAGCTGAGCTGTCCTGGAGAAGCCTTACAACTTGATTTCATTTCTTTGCTGTGTTTCCTATAAACTAAAGATCGGTCTGACGGCCTGAATGAGTTAAAGTTTGAGAAGGACTTTTGCCCAGGGTCATGCATCCTATAACACCCACCAATACATTGTGATGCCAGCTTATCCTGCTGGTGGTGATGCAGAAAAAGCTGGTCCTCTAGTCTGGCCCCCAGCTCAAGGCACTGCTAAAGCTTTTTGTACTAAAAGGATCCTGAGGAACCTCTGTCAGCTCTCCCAGAGGTGCATGTCACCTCAAGTGCTGATAGCAGAAGCTCTACTCCATGATGTGATGGTAGTTCTGGGGCTTCTGCCCCCCTCCCCCAGCTCTGTGAGCAAAGTGCACTTGGTCACCCAGAGAGATCTGGGGCATGGATCTTGGCTCAGCCACTTAGGAGCTCTTTTCCAAAGCTCTCAGGATTCCTAACCTCAGTCTCTCTCTCAGGACAAATGGGAACACGTCATCCCTGCTGGAGCTCAGATGTGATTGTGGGCTGAGACCTCAGGAAGCTTCAGCTGGGAGCCTGGGCACTTGCCAATTTGTTCTTGAGGGCCCACTGACAACACTGAGCCTGTCCAGAGAGTGCACTGGGCTGAGGGCTTTATACTTACTGTACAGTTGATCATTTTCCATCCAGGCCTATGTGGCAGCTGCTTTTTTTATCCTCAATTTATAGGTGAGAAAACAGGCTTCTAGAATAAATAGTTGCCTTGTATTTCCAGCTAGGAAATAAAGAGGAATCTGAGTAGCCTGACAGGTGCTTTCTGGCAGGGGGCACTGTTGCCTCCATATAGGAACCTATGCCCACCCCAAACTGCAACACCTGTTGTCTCCACAACTCACTCTTAGGAGTGGCTATGCCACCTAATGACCAAGAGGAGCCTTTGGATGTAGCTGCTCAAGATGAGAAAATTGAAGACATCAGCTCATGTCTTTCCGAGTTTCTTCATCTGTGATGTGGCAATTCCTTGAGACTGCTCTGTGGAGATATAAAATGCCCAGCCCGGCCTATCTCAGATGACTTTCCAGTCATTAGATCCTCCATTTCCACAGATGAAGGAGCTGAGTGCTCCAGAGAGGCAGGTGACTGACCAGGATGATCAGGCCTAGGGAGCCTTCCCACACTGTAGGCCTCACCACATGTGAACCTCTGCCCTGACACAGACCCTATCTGTGTAAAGTGGCTGTGGTGTCTGTGTCCAGCCCGGGGGGGCAGAGGGGGAGACCATAAGGGAGACAGGTGTTTCTGAGTCATTCCTCTGGCCCTCCTGACAGCCAGGCCACAGTGGGTAAGGGATACCAGCCTGCTTATGCCACAACTGGCATTTCAAACAGTCCCCTTGACAGTTTTGACTCATCTGTGCCTGGTCCCTGGCTGCCTTCAGGACACCATCTGTGCACACTGGGCCAGTGCCCATGGAACTTTCCGGAACCCCAGCTGCTGTGTGAGGACACTGGGGTACAGGGAGGTGACGAAGCTTAAGGTCTCTGAAACCCCCACCAGGTATATCTGTCTCTGCTGTTTCTAACCATGACCCCTCAGGCCTCAGTTACCATGTCTACAAAATGGGAACAACAAATCATAGCTGAAAAAATTGACCCAGAGATTAGATGATGCATATAAATGTGCCCAGCCATGTCTATTTTCACTCATCATTCTGCCCCCAACACAAGGGCCGGGTACACAATAGATGCTCAGTGGAAGGAAGGAAGGAAGGAAGGAAGGAAGGAAGGAAGGAAGGAAGGAGGGAAGGAACGAAGGAACGAACGAACGAATGAACGAACTGAGCCTTAAAACAGAGCAGAGGCCCTGGGACTCAAGGGCTGTGGTGTGAGAAGGGGCAGGACACAGAAGCCCAAATAAGTTCCTTCTGCAGCATTTTGTAACCTGAAGGAGGAAGGAGAATGTGGGGTCCCACAGAGAAGAGAGAGGTATGGGGGACATGAGAGAATTATCTGCATTAATCCCGAGATCACTTCCCCTTTCCTGGGCAAACTACTATCCTGGAGAGAATAGACCAGAAGTGAGAGGGCCTCTGGATTCAGTCTGCCCCATGCAACCAAGGGTGATGATAATAGAAGTATTCTTGCTGAAATATCACCATGTGCCAGACTGGAGCCAACTACTTTACCTCTAAATTTCATGTTATTTATTCAGAACAACCCCCAGGAAGACATTATCCCTGATCTCCCCAAGACAAAATGGACTCAGCCAGGATAAATGGACAGGGATGAAACACAGCTAGAAAAGGACAGAGGGTCCTGGGCCTGGTTCCAGTCTCAGGTTTTTTCCTTCTGGGCAGCCAAGTTTACCCCAGAGAGCTGGGAGGACTAGGAAGTGAGAAAGGGGTGCCTCAAGGTCATGTCCAAATGTTAAATCCTGGGGTCCCTGGCCATACCCAGGCTTGTGATGAATGTTTCTGACCTGTTGAGACAGCCACCAGAATTCCTGGGATCTGGGTAGCCCTGTGTGGATGCAGTTCCCCTGGCAATGAAGACACAATGCTGAGGTCAAGAGCTCAGATTACTAGAGGGGAAAGCCAGCCCTATTTCCCCCAGTGTGGCCACCTGCTGGGAAGAGCCACAGCCTACCCCCAAACTCACACTGCCAGACACTGTGCTAGACATTTAGAGGCTCTTTCCAGAACACAGTGTGTGTGTTGGGCCAGGCTCTTGAGATTTCTGTCCTGACAGGACCTGGGCCCATCCATGCCTTCCTTTTCTGGCCAGCCCTCATCCAGGAAGCCAAGGCCAGCATGAGCTGCCCTGCCTGAACTCCCTAACCTTACCTAGCTAGGCCCTCTTCAATTCAAGACCTTCTTAAGTGTTGCCAAGGAAACTGACATAGCAGCCAGAATCTGGCCCAGGTTTCCATGACAACCTGCAACAGCTCACTAGGGTCCATCCATCTGTGATATCACCTGAGCACCAAACGGGTGTCTTCCTACCCCTACTACACTCAAACATCAGAGACTGATAGGAAGGCTCTGTTGCAGAATACTCCTCAGCCTGTCCGCTCCCAATCCTTACAGACCCTAAAGATGAGTAAGGCGGGAATAGGAGGTCATGATGCCCAATTTATAGCTCGGCAAGCTGAGGGCGGGAGAAAGGCAAGACCCGGCAGGCCAGAGGCAGAGCCTGGACTAGATATCAAGTCTCCTCATTACCTCTCCTTCCCTTTGTGCCCTCAGATGCCACATTACGTCTGAAGGAGAGTGAGCACTGGACAGGGAGTGCACTAGTGGTGGCTAAGACACTCTTGACCACGCTGTATCTGTGTCCCTCCTGGATGGGATGTGAGCTGGACAGTAGGTTCAGCTCAGGGCTAGGGAGCAGGGAAAGTGTTCAGACTAAAGTGACTGGCTCCTACTGGCTCCCCACACTGGCTGCCTGGATTTCCCAACTCTGGCCAATCTCCAGCCCAGGAGCAGAATGACCAGGGCCAGGCCAGGGGCAGATATTTTTAGCAGAGTTGCTGGCAGCTGCTTGGAGGGTACTGGGGAGGTGGGGTGGGGACTGAGTTCATCTTTTCTCTTCTCTGGGCCTGTGTTTCCTCCTCTGTATTCAAGGCCTCTCCTCAGCAACCCTCTGATGACTCCCAGGGGTTCATAGGACCCCAACCCTTACCTGAAGGCCAATTTCATTAAGGAGAATCTTCAACTCCCCACGACAGAGGGGAGTGAGAAGGACTTGGTGTTGAGGCTACAAATGCCAGTTTAGGACCCCTAAATTCTAGCTTGGATCTGGCCCTGTAGGGAGTGGGTGTCATGGGCCTAGAAGGCGGAAACTCTGTTGGGCCCACAACCAGTTTAATTGCTTGGGCTAGAGGCCAGGACTGGGAGAGAGAATTCGCTCTTAAAGGGCCAGATCTAATTTCCCAGAGGGAAGTTGCATTTGACTGGTCCAGTTTACCCACTGCCTGCCTTCCCTTCAAGCCTTCCCCTCCCAACATCACACTCCCTCTCCTCCTCTCCCCTCTCCCCTTTTACACTCGGGTCTGGGCAGCTGACTACCTGCCCCGCCCCTGGCAGGGCGGGGGAGGGGGGTGATTCTGCTACTGAGAGGTCCTAGGAGGAGGTGGGGGATTCCCGCGGTGGCTGGAGGGAGAGGGATGACGGGGAGGGGGAGTTTCGGACACGTCAGCCCCCTCAGTATCTTGGACCGGGGGCGGGGGCGGAGGCGGAGGCCGGCGGAGGTTTACATAAGCGGCTCTGGAGCCCGGACCCAGAGCCCACCGACGAGGCCGAAGAGAAGGAAGGTGGCAGCTGCAGTAGCAGCGAGGGTCCGACTGTCTGAACCCGGATCTGAGAGTTGGTTGTATCTGAGCCCCGCCGTGGGCCATATCAGAGTCTAGTTCCTGGTCCTCAAAGAACCTGCGTGCGAGTGGGTAAGTGTTCCAGTAGACGGGTGGGCCGCACCGTCTGGGCTAGGGATGGATGGGCCAGGCCCGGACGGGGCACAGATCAGGGTGCAAAGACCCTGTGGCTGGGAGTAGGATTCGGTCCGGTCCCTCCCCACTGTGACTTATGCGGACATGCTGGTTCTGGTCCCTCAGACGGCATATCCGACGCGATGACCCTGAACGGCGGCGGCAGCGGGGTCGGCGGGAGCCGCGGCGCGGGCAGGGAGCGCGAGCGCCGTAGAGGCAGCACCCCCTGGGGCGCGGCGCCCACGCTGCACCGTCGCAGCATGCCAGTAGACGACCGCGACCTGCAGGCGGCGCTGGCCCCGGGCGCCAGAGCTACCAGCCTGGCCGGCTCAGGCACCGCGACCCAGGGTCCGAGGCTGGACTGGGCCGAGGGCTCCTCCGACTCTCTCACCTCAGGGGGCAGCGACTCTGATGAGAATGTATACAAGGTGCTGCTGCTGGGGGCATCTGGCGTGGGCAAGAGCGCCCTGGCACGCATCTTCGGTGGTGTAGAGGACGGCCCTGAAGCAGAGGCTGCAGGTGAGGGGGTGGGCTCTTCAGGGAAGGATGGAAAGGAGTGGGGATGCCCTGGGAACTGGACTAAATGGACAAACATCATGGAATTGTAAATGCACTTTCAGAATTATTCCTTTGCCATCCCATTTCAAGATGGGGAAACTAAAGAAAAAGGGACACCATCCCTATACCCCACTTGCCAGCTATTGATATGGAAGAAACGCTCAGAATAGAAGACCTGAGGCTTGGCTATGATTGCTCTGTGTCATAGGGGTTGGACATCCCTCTCTGCTGGGGTTGGCAGAAACACAATCAGAGGGAGTTTCTAGAACCAGAGCCCTAAGTAGCCAAGGCAAGGGGTGTGACAATCACTATTCTAACTCAGGACACTGTGATCAGAGTCACTGTGGGGCCTGGCAGCAGGGAATGCTGGAGTGGACCTCCAGGACATTGCTATCTTGGGGACATGTGGGAAGGTCAGGCACACCTTGCCCTGCATTCCCCAAGCCCCAACACTCTCCCTTCTGTTGCAGTAGTAATCATGTGCAAGTGGAAGGAACGTTAGTGGGGCTCTGGGAAGAATTGGGAGGGTGTGGCCAAAATAGGAAAAGGGGCAGGGGAGGCTTTTTTGACAGCCAACTGGTAACCTGTTTGCTGGCCTCTTGCCTAGGGCACACTTATGATCGCTCCATCGTGGTGGATGGAGAAGAAGCATCACTCATGGTCTATGACATTTGGGAGCAGGTAGGTTGCAGCTGGGATCCTGGGTAGGAATAGGAGGAGTAAACTGGGGTGGGATCCAGCCAGGAGTGACAGGCTCACGGCAGGGGCACAAGGACTGTTGGGTAGGTGTGTGCATTTGTGTGTGCTCTCCAGGATGGGAGTCGATGGTTGCCTGGCCACTGCATGGCCATGGGGGATGCATATGTCATCGTGTACTCAGTAACTGACAAGGGCAGCTTTGAGAAGGCCTCAGAACTTCGGGTCCAGCTGCGGCGAGCACGGCAGACAGATGATGTCCCCATCATCCTTGTGGGCAACAAGAGTGATCTGGTGCGCTCCCGTGAAGTCTCTGTGGATGGTGAGTAGGCAGAGGCTCAGGAAAGGGTGGGAGATCCTGGCTGGGCTTCGGTCTGGTCAGTCTTGAGTCCTCTCAGCCTGAATCCCTGGGGATCATCAGTGGCTAAAAGTGTTCAGGAAGAAAACTTAAAGGGGAAGAAAGAGAGAGAGGGCTACTGCCCCTCCCAAAGGCCTGGAGAAAGAACCAAATCTGCTAGGGGAGCTGAGTCACCTTAGAACCCTCCTCCCCTGCCCCTTTGGGAGAGAGTACAGGGAACCAGGTCAGAAGGAAAGAGCCAGGCTGAGGCCAGTCTCAGTATAAGCTTGCCCTTTCTCTCTTGGGCTCAGCATCCTTCTCTGTGGCCCCCAGCACCAAGCCCCTCAGAGGAACCTGCCAGTGCCTTGGTGACATTGCCTCTCCCTTCAGGCCACTATGTCATTTAGCATAATATAGCATTAAATCATAAGACACTAAACTGTCCAAAACAGTTCTCATTTTTGTTGGTTGACTACTACAGTGCTTGTATTTAAATATTGGACTTCAAATAAATAAATGAATCCCTTTCTGGGCACCTCCATTTCGAGGACTCCTTAAACACCGGCACATTCAGCCTTTGGGGTGACCCAGCAGTGCCAGGAATCTTCAGTACAGGGGCTAGGGTCTTTGTGTTTCTGGGGAGGGCCCAGGGCTCCCCCTTGCCTTATTCAAGGATTCCTGAGTGATAGCTGCTGCCAGAGGGTGGCCAGGGTTTGAATGGGCTCCTCACCTCCCCACCCTTTGTTTACTGATGTGTATCTATCCACACCACACCAGAGGGCCGGGCCTGCGCCGTGGTCTTTGACTGCAAGTTCATCGAGACATCAGCTGCATTGCACCACAATGTCCAGGCGCTGTTTGAAGGGGTCGTGCGCCAGATACGCCTGCGCAGGGACAGCAAAGAGGCCAATGCCCGGAGGCAGGCTGGTAGCCGACGGCGGGAGAGCCTTGGCAAGAAGGCAAAGCGCTTCCTGGGCCGCATCGTAGCACGAAACAGCCGCAAGATGGCTTTTCGGGCCAAGTCCAAGTCCTGCCATGACCTCTCAGTCCTTTAAGACCCCTCACTGTGGTAGGCAGAGGGATAGATGGGTTGGTGAGCTGGTCCAGCCAACCTCAGGTGCCTCAGGACTGGCTCAGCTTCTACACCCCTTGGGGCTGCCCACTGGGCCTCCCCCACCTCATGGACAGACAGTTCTACACAGGCAGGCAGCTCCCAGTGGCCAGTGAGGGCTGGGCCCCCAGTGACGCATGTGAAGGCCCATGTGGATCCCAGCAGCATCCGGGGCCCAGCTTGTGGGGCAGGGCTGTGCGTGGGGACTGCTTTCCTCTACACCCAGCTGTGCATGCCCTGGAGCCTGGGGGAAGGGTGTTCTGTCCACTTGCTATTTGTTTACATACAGATTTTTGTAATAAAGACTATTTCTTGACATGTCAGGCTTGTTGACTGTGTTTCCTCCCAGCGGGGGGCCTCAGGAGCAGGAAGGATTTCTGAAGCTGGGAGATACTGACCTCCCTACCCTACCTTGGTGGAGCCCTGGTGTGGCCATCATGATCTGATGTTAGGATCTGGATATGGCCAGCTAGACTGAAGGGACAGTTGAGGCAGGGCCGGGGAGGAGGCATGGTTGGGGCCTCAGAGGAGCAGGAGATACAAACCCCTCCAGGTTCAAGCTATCCAGATCATTCTTCCTCACTGGGCTTGGCAGTGACCAGCTGATTAAGGGCTCTGTCACTCCATTATACCTAAAGAAAACCTGAAGCTGCCCGTGGGAGTGTGTCTCGGCTTAGGTCTCACAGCCAGACAAGAACCTTGGATCTGGCTCTGCAGCTGGCATTTCTGCCCTGTTCCCACCTAAGGGCCTAGGAATCAGCTGAGGTCCAGACTCAGAGACCTGGATGGGGGGAGGTACTGGCTGATTCATTAAGCATGGGGATGAGAGAGGTATGCTCAGACATTCTTGACTCCAGGTGGCTCCTCCACCTCCTGGCTGAGGTTGGGCTACTGACGGGGCCCTCACTGTTCTCCATGAGTAGCCAGGCCAGCATGGACTAATTTGATTTTGGCAAGAACAGCTTCCCAGAGCCCTCCCTGCCTGGAATGAGAGCTACTGTATTTGCTTCAGGATGTGTGCTTATGCATTTATGGATGTCTCCTCAACCGTGCCCACAAAGGGGCCCCTGGCTCCCTCACTCTTCATAAGTTTACCTATAATAGTTCCTCCTATCTACAGGTTCACTTTCTGTAGTTTCCATTATCCTTGGTTGACTGAATTCTGAATTTATTAAGTGAAAAATTCCAGAAATAAACAATTCATAAATTTTAAATGGTATGACCTGAGTAGCAGGATGAAATCCTGAACCATCCTGCTGTGTCCCACACAGGATGTGAATCACCCTTTGTCAAGAAGATCCTTGTTGTATATGCTACCTATCTGTTGGCTACCTAGAAGCCATTTCAGATCAGCTGTCTTGGTGTCACAGTACTAGTGAACAAGTGGCCTTCATTGTACTTAAGTATGGCCCCTAAAGTACAAGAGCAGTGAGGCTGGCAATTCAGATATGCCAAAGAGAAGCCATAAAATGCTTTCTTTAAGTAAAAAGATAAAGTTTTACCACAGGTAGGTATGTATAGGCAAAAACACAGTATATCTAGAGTTTGGTACTATTCTTGGGCTCAAACATCCCGCAGAGGTCTCAGAATGTATCCCCCATGGATAAGGAGGACTGCTGTGCATAGCTTTGGAAACAACCCTTCCCATTTGGTGACAGGTGAGAACTGGCTTAGTGGGGACTGGTACACAGATCTGCTTGTTTCCAAAGCCTGGAAGCAGCCCTGGGCAAGGCAGGCAACAGCTTCTGAGAATCCACACATTTCTTCATTAGTTCCGTTTATTCATTCTGCAGACCACTAGCCGCCTTTGAGACCGACCTGGTTAGAACCCTGATGGTAGCTTGTTCAAGAGGAGTTTCGAGTTGAGCAGGATGGCACACACCTGTAATCCCAGCACTCTGGGAGGCTGAGGCAGGAAGATCTCAAGTTCGAGCCCAGTTTGGGAAACTTAGCAAAAACCTGTCTCAAAATAAAATAATAAAAAAGGGCTGGGGTTGTACAAAGGCCATGAGTTTAATCTCCTGTACAAAAAAAAAAAAAATGGTTTGTGGGCTGCTTCTCCATGTGTGTGTGAGAGAAGCAGGAACTTCTGAGACTCACCTATGTGCCCAAAGCAGTGTTAACTTCTCAAAGTTGCTGCTGCTCCCCCAGCAGCCACCAAAATACTTTGAGGTGTGTGAAGGGTATGGTTTCCTCAGAGCAGGTGAGGGTCCCCAGGCCTGAAGAGAAACCAAGGTTTTCCTGGCTCTGTTAGTTATTGGCTGTGTGATCCTGAGCAGACTGCTTAGCTTCTCTGTGCCCCAGTGTGTGACATGGGGACGGTGCCCTTTCAGAACAGAGGAGGAAGAGTAATGAAGGCTTGTGCTCAGAGCAGGGCCGGGGTGCATAGTGGAGCTCATGTGAGATCCCTTCATGGCATAGACTCCACATAGCACTGATCCAGGCTGAGTAACTGAGTGACTCTGGCTCAGGCATTTAGCTTGTGAAAAGGCTGCGGGCAGCTGAGAGGTCCCAGGTCAGCTTCCAGCCTGAGAGGGAATAATCAAATATGCAGTGTAGAGACCTCAGGAGAGTCCATAGGAAGCTCAACACGGCTTTCAGACTCCCAGCCCCAAAAGTTTCTCCTGAGTCTGCTTGGCAGCCTGCCAGGTGGAAGAGCCCCCGTCAGCCCGGCACTCCCTCAAGGTGACCTGAGCTGGCTCAATCTCCTCATTCCTTCTCAGAGGCACCAGACAGTCCATTGCCCCAGTCCTGTCAGTAATGGAGCCTGCATGAAGACTTGGGGGAACTCAGGAGAGTGCACAGGCTTCTCTTCCCAACCCTGGTTCCACAGGTGGTCTAGAATCCATAATATCAACCTCACGTCATGCATTGCTCATCCACCTTACATCTGCTGTGAACTCCAGTCCTTGTCTGAGCCCCAAACCAGTCAGGAGCTGCCAGAGCAGGGTGAGGGCCAAGTCATGGCTGAGTCCTCAAGTCCTCTCCTGGAAGGGCTCCTGGTCTAATGTACAAGAGACCAGTTGGTGTCCCCTGCACAATGATAGAGGCAGCACAGAGCATGGGATGGGGACATTCCCAGAGGAGACCCCTGAGCCAGGCAGTGAGTACAGGGCACTTTCCTGGAGAAGGAACTATTTGAGCTGAATGCTGAAATATGAGTAGGTACTCACCACACCAATGAAGGACTGAGAAGGACAATCCAAAGAAAATGAACAGAGTGTGCAAAGGTGCACCTATAGATGCACGGGGGGAAAGTGAGACTGAGTCTGGAGCCACAGGAAAAGCCCAGAGTTCTGTGCCTACTGGTCTGTGTCGGCACAGTGCCAGGCCAATGAATGGTCCACCTCCTGGGGCTGGTAGTCACGGATGCTGAGCAGCTCCCAGCTTCCCAAAGTCAATGAGTAACTTGGGGGGCTAGGCGGAGCCAGGCCTGCTGTTCTGAGCCCAGTGGCGCTTTCTGCTCCTGAGCAAGCGTGGTTGGACCGCCTACCTGCTCAAGTGTCCGCTTTGCCCTTCCCTGACCAGCCCAGCCAGACCAGATCTCTCCGGAGAAGGAGCCCTCTCTCCTGGCAGCTGGACCCAAGGAGCCACCTTTGACACCAGTGGGTGAGGGGCTGGGAACACAGTGGTGGACCAGGCCAAAGTTCGGTGGGGTTGAGAGGGAGCCTTCCCCTTGTCCACTGTCAGGGAAGAATTCCCAGGGACCCAGCCTGGAGTGGTGTCTATGCTCCTAGTGCTGAGCTACATGTTGAGTGCTGGAAAATGCCATGATGGTGGCAGAGCTTCTTCCCTGGGGGGACTCCGTGTCTGGAGGTTGGCAGTGGGAAGCAGGACCATTCCCGAGCCACAAGTCCTCTCTTCCAGGAGGAATCCTCCTGTCAAGTCCTCCACGACCTTGGCCAGGCCCTGCCCTTCGGTCCTTGCCTGCAGTGTAAGGTATTTACAGGAAGGGACCCTTATAGTCATCTTTCCAGCTCCAAACTTTTGGGAGGCTGCTGGAAAATTACAACTTTAATATCTACAAGCTGGGGAAGCTCTGGTGGGAAAGAGACAAAGGTGTGGAGGTGAAACTCCCAAGGAGGTCATTGTGGGAGCAAGAGCCAAGTGGCTGGGTGGCTGGGCCCAGGGTCATCACTGGTTCTGGCTGAAGAGCTAGACACTTCCTTGCAGGTAAGAGGGAGCCACGGGGCCTTTGGGGAGGACGTGAGGCTTGCCAGTAGCAAGATTCCTTTGGCTGTGTGTGGGGGATGGAAATCCCCCTCCCACCCATCTGGGCTGGATCCTCATGGCCATGTCTCTTAGGCCCACCCTGACCATGGTTCCTGCCTGGCTTTGGCTGCTTTGCTTCTCTATCCCCCAGGTGAGTAGGCCCTGACTCCCTCCTTCAGGTCCTGGCCTCGGGGATTGGTGCTCTTGCTTCTAACTCTGCCTGGACCAACTACCATGACCATGGGAGGAGTGTGGGGGCAGGGGACGCAGAACTGGGGCTATGGGCCCATTGTGGGATGAGGAGGTCAAAAGATAGAAGGTAGATGGCCTGAGATATGGCCAGGTGGGACAAGGTGAGAATTCCCCACAGGCTTTCCCTGAGGCCCAGCCTGCAGAACTGTCTGTGGAAGTCCCTGAGAACTATGGCGGAAATTTCCCTTTGTACTTGACCAAGGTGAGCTTGCCCCTCAAAGTCCTGCTTCCTCCACCTCCATCACCACTACTTTATTTTATTTTATTTTATTTTATTTATTTCATTTTTGAGACAGGTTCTTGCTATGCAATTCAGGCTGGCCTTGAGTTCATTTTGTAGCCCAGGCTGACCTTGAACTTACAGTGATCCTCCTGACTCAGCCTACCACTCCTCTTTCTTGCTTCAGCTCCCTTTTGAGCCCTGCCTTCAGGGGCATATATGTACAATGTGACCCAGAGGCAAGATTTTAGTTCCAGAGGAGAGTAGAGGTTTCAGCTAAAGAATGAAATGTTGGTGGAGAGTTCCAACTTTAAAAATATGAGTAGGGAGTATGAAGAGCATCGGGTACAAGGCAAAGAGTTCTGACTTGGGCCAGGGATTTAGCTCAGTTGTTCTGCCGCCTGCCCTGCAAGCGCAAGGTCCAGAGTTCGATCCCTGGTACTTTAAAAAAAAAGAAAGAAAGAAAAGAAAGAGTTCTGAGTTTGAATCTCAGTCCTGTTACTTACTAGCTGTGTGACGTCATATAAGCTCCAGCCCCCTCTGAGACTCAGTTTCCCCACACATAAAATGAGGTCACTGAGTGAAAGGGACATCTTCCAGGCCTGCCCCCACCCCTTTTACATTTATTTTCATCCTCTAGCTGCCGCTGCCCCATGAGAAGCCTGAAGGGCAGATTGTGCTATCAGGGGACTCAGGCATACCAGCTGAAGGTCCCTTTGCTGTGGATTCAGACTCTGGCTTCCTGGTGGTGACCAGTGCCCTGGACAGGGAGGAACAGGCAGAATACAAGCTACAGGTATGGTTGGGCGAGGTATAGCATAGAGCAAGAAAGGCCTGACCAGGCACTGACTCCCCTTCCTTGCCAGGTCACCCTGGAGACTGGAGATGGATATGTCTTGTGGGGTCCACAGCCTGTGATTGTGCATGTGAAGGATGAGAACGATCAGGTGCCCCAGTTTTCCCAGACCATTTACAGAGCTCAGCTCAGCCAGGGCACCAGGCCTGGTGAGTGACCAGAGCAGCCACCTTGCTGCAAAATCAGGTGGGCACTGATGGGACAGCAGAATAAAGAGACACAAGGACAAGGCACCCAGGGTCTAAGCGGCTCCCTCATCTCTGTCCCATCCTCTACCCTTCCCACTCCACTGAGGGACCCATTCACTCTTAGCCTCAGTTTGTCCATCTGTGAAGAGTGTTGAAAATCTGTGGCTCACCTCCAGGATCCTGATACAGTGATGGTTATGAGAGGGAGGGCCAGGGACAAATAGGAGAGGCATAGGAGTCTCCCTCCCCTGCTGTCCCTTACAGTTTACCTTTCCCTCCACATTACAGGTATCCCCTTCCTCTTCCTTGAGGCTTCAGATGGGGATGCTCCAGGCACAGCCAACTCAGATCTTCAATTCCACGTCCTGAGCCAGACCCCAGCTCAGCCTTCATCAGACATGTTCCAGCTAGAGCCTCGGCGGGGAGCTCTGGCCCTCAGCCCCGAGGGTGAGCCTGAGCTAGATGTGAGGGAGGTTCAGGGAATGCTGGAGGAGGGGGCCCCTGAGCTGTAAGGGGTGGATGAGTTGAGGCTGGAGATGAAGGAGGAGGAGAGAGCAGCAAGGCAAAGGCCATGCCTGGACCATGCACAGGGAGGTAGGAAATGGGTTGGACTACCCTGGCTCCACACTCTGGAGACCAGAAAGGAATGACCTGAGGATCTACAGTCTGGAGACTTTAGGACGGATGGAAGAAGAAGCCTGCCCCCGTGGGCATGGACCAAAGGCATGGGCTGGGGATGGAAGGCAAAGTGAATCATGCAACAACCCAGCCACCCATCCTGTCACCCATCCATCTCCAACCACCATGCAGCCCACCTGCTCAATATACTCAGTCATCCACATTCTATTCATCCATCCACACACCCAAATCCCTATCTATCGACCTAGTCAACCATCCATTCATTCAGTGGATGCAGCCCACATACCCACTTCCCCATCCTGGCTGTCCATCCACTCCTCCAGTCCATCAACCACTCACTGTTAATTTGGAAATGACATTGCACACTGTCACATCATAGTTGGATACTCAAGATAGTGCTAAAAGCCCCTCTAATCCTTTGGCCAAGAGAGCCTCCTGAGCACCTTCTATATGTTTGGCTTTGCGCTTGGTACCCACTGAGAAGGACAACCTGGTACTTGTCCCCTGGTCCAATGCTTAACCAACCATCCTATCTCTTGTAGGGAGCACCAGCCTAGACCGTGCCCTGGAGGGGTCCTATCAACTATTGGTACAGGTCAAGGACATGGGTGACCAGGCCATAGGCCACCAGGCTACAGCCACCATAGAGGTCTCCATAGTACAGAGTACCTGGGTACCCCTAGAGCCCATCCACCTGGCAGAGAATCTCAAAGTCCCATACCCACACCCCATTGCCCAGGTGAGTAAATGGTTATCAGTGACTGATGCCCAGCCCCATGGATGGTGCAGCTGGACCTGAGTCTCATGAGTGTTTGGGAGGTGGGTCTGGGACCCAACTTGACCCTGAATCCTCCCTCTACACTTCCCATCATGTCCTACTGTGGAGTAAGGTATGTAAGGCCCAGGGACCAAGCCCTGAGTCCTTTGCCTGCCATCTTCTGGCAGGTGTGGCTCTGTGTTCTAACCTCTTGAGTTTGCCCAGTGCTTCCTCCAGGAGAACAGCTGCCTCCTCTTGCTGCCATGGGGATTGTCACCCAAGGCAGGAATGTCTCAGGCCTTATCTAGGAATTCCCTGGGGTCAGGCCTGGCCTGAGAGGACAGAAAATAAAATAACCTGGTCATTCAGGCACTTTGGGCTGAGGCTTGGGCCAAGGAAAGGCTACTATGAAGTTACCACAAAGAAAAGTGCCCTAAAGAAGGACTGTACTTGGATTCCAAGCCAGGGAGGGCAGCAATTTGCCTGGGGTCACATGATAGTTGGGACCCAGGCTCCTTGCCTGGGGATAAGTTGGGACACAGGGCTGGCATGGATTGTTCCTGATCCTTGGCCTGGGGTTCTTCACTGTGTCTTCTTCCCAGGTACATTGGAGTGGGGGGAATGTGCACTATCACCTGGAGAGCCAACCCCCTGGACCATTTGATGTGGACGCAGATGGGAAACTCTATGTGACCATGGAGCTGGACCGAGAAGCCCAGGCTGAGGTGAGGTGAGAGGGAAGCCATAGGGGCAGGCTGGAGGGTATTAGTCACTGACTGATTTGGTTTTGGGACCTAGACCCCAGCAGACTGGAGCTGCCCTTGGTCCTCACTTGAACTCCCAACCTCCCCCATACACAGTACCTGCTCCAGGCCTGGGCTCAGAATTCCCATGGTGAGGACTACGCAAAACCCCTGGAGTTTCATGTGGTGGTGACAGATGAGAACGACAATCCACCTGTCTGCCTCCCACGTGGTTCCTCAATCAGCATCCCTGAGCTCAGCGCCCCAGGTAGGCTATGGGCCTTAACAGGGGTGTGGGAAAGGTGGAGTCTCTGTGAACCATCCCATCTATGCTGGGGTAGGGATCTAGCTTCAGGCCACCATCTCAATCTCAATGTCCTTCAAAACACACACACACACACACACACACACACACTCGAAGTTCACAAAAGACAAATGAGTGGGTGTCAGGTAAGACTGTGGTCCCATCTGTTGTCTTGCAGGCACTGAAGTGACTCAGCTGTTGGCAGAGGATGCAGATGCCCCTGGATCTCCCAATTCCCACATTGTGTATCAGCTTCTGACCCCTGAGCCCCAGAAGGGCGCTGAAGGGAGAGCCTTTGCCCTGGACCCCACCTCAGGCAGTGTGACTCTGGGCACTGTCCCCCTCCAAGCTGGCCAGGACATCCTCCTTCAGGTGCTGGCTATTGACCTAGCAGGAGCAGAGGAAGGTACGTCCCCTGATGGTGATCTGGGCTTCTGTCCCCCCTGTTCTTACCTGAACCTCACCAACAAGTCCTCCTCTGCTTCAGGGCTCAGCAGCATGTGTGAGGTCGAAATCACAATCACAGACATCAATGACCATGCCCCTGAGTTCACCATCTCCCAGGTAAGCAAAAGTAGGGGAGACAGGGACCCTGGGAAGAGCACTGGCGGGGCTCACTGTCCCCTCGACGTCTTTCCAGATTGAGCCTGTAAGCCTCCCTGAGGATGTGGAGCCCGGTACTCTGGTGGCCACACTCATGGCCACTGATGCTGACCTTGAACCTGCCTTTCGCCTCATGGAGTTTGCCATTGAGGCAGGGGATAAGGAAGGGATTTTTGGCCTGGATTGGGAGCCAGGCTCTGACCATGTCCAACTCAAACTCCGCAAGGTAAGGGTCTAGGTGGGTAGGAAAGGGGCAAACACACACACATTCAAAGCACAAATGTGCCAGACCCTGACCCACACAGTGACCCAAGCTTTATTGGTTCCAGAACCTCAGCTATGAGGCAATTCCCCACCACAAGGTGGTGGTGGTAGTGCGAAATGTGGAGAAACTGGTGGGCCCAGGCCCAGGCCCTGAAGCCACAGCCACAGTGACTGTGCTGGTGGAGAGGGTGATGCTGCCCCCTAAGTTGGACCAGGAAAACTATGAAGCCAGTGTCCCAATCAGTACACCAGCCGGCTCCCACCTGCTGACCATCCAGCCCTCAGATCCCATGAACAGAACCCTCAGGTGAGCCCTCACCTGGGCTGGCTCTCCCCTGCCCCCCAGTGACTCCAGGGCCTCCAAGGAGATTCACATTATCTAGAAGAGACCCTAACTGTGGCTAGTGCCAAGGGTGTGAGTCCTGAGATGAGGATGGGGGTCAGGGCTTGACAGACTGGATAGGCATGGTAGGGGATGGCAGTTAGGCTCTATGGAAATTCAAATTATACCTCCTCACCTGGAAGGAGGACTTGGCCCAGCCAGATCACAGCACAGACGAGGCTCCTCCCAGGCTCTGACCCCATCCAGACACCAGCCCATGATCTATAGGCCCCCACCCATGGTATCCATTGCCCAATAAGTGTGAAAGCTGGGAGAGAAGACTGGGCACCCCAGCACTGCTGCTGCCCCAGAGTCACAGAGAGGATGTGGAACTTGAGCAGATCACATGATCTTGGAGGTTTCCGGGCAGGACCCCATATGTATTTCCAGTGCCTTTCCACTCCACTCCTTTCTGTGGACCTCAGGTTCTCCCTGGTCAATGACTCAGAGGGCTGGCTCTGCATCAAGGAGGTCTCTGGGGAAGTACACACAGCTCAGTCCCTGCAGGGCGCCCAACCTGGGGACACATACACGGTGCTTGTGGAAGCCCAGGATGCAGGTATGGCCAGGCAACAACGGAGACCAGAGGGAAGGAAGCGCTAGAACTACATATGGCAGTAGTCCCCCATGCAGACCTCAGATGAACTGAGAGATAGCTAAGACTGAGTTTCCTCCCTGGGACCCTTTCAGGCAACCACATAGCCCCAGGCAAGAAAGAAGGACAAGGACCCTGGTCCAGTGTCCCTCTCTGAGAATAGGTCTGCCCAGTTGGGCAGGTCTGGCCTCTGCCTCTCCTCTTCTACCACCCCACTACTTTGACACTTGAAATCCCCCAACCCTGTCTATTAGCCCCTGGAGAGCTTCCTGAGGTGTTTGCTTCAGAGATAGGCTGGAGACAGAGAGAGCTGGGTTGGGGAGGTAGAAGGAGGGCCAAGGGCTGCATCCAGGGCAAGTGCAGGGAGATGACCCAAATGGGGCCACAATCCACTGAGGAGGATTGTGAACAGCTCTCTGATAGCTGTGAACAGCTGGCCCCAGGGAGGATATGTTGGGAGGCCCAGGGCAGAGCAGCAGGGATGTGCTTCTCCATGGTCAGGGCACTGCCGCCTTGTAGGGCATTGATGTCAGCAGTGGGAACGGCAGTGAAAGCAGGTTGGGCATCTGAAAAGGCATAGGTGGGCTGGGCAGCTGTTGAGACAATGAAAGGATGAAGCCCATTGTCAGAAAGAGACTGGCATGGGGACAGTGTCAGGATAAAGGAGGGGATGAAGTAGGGGGATAGTGGCAGGGAGGCAGCAGGTGTGACTAAGGCAGTAGGTGGGGGATGGACCACCCCAGGGACTCCCCAACTCACCTTCATCCTCAATATCACAGATGAGCCAAGACTGAGCGCCTCTGCTGCTCTAGTGGTCCACTTCCTGAAGCCCCCTCCTGCCCCAGCTCTGACTCTGGCACCCATGCCCACCCGATTCCTCTGCACACCCCGCCAGGACTACGGTGTGGTAGTCAGTGGACTCAGTGAGGATCCCAACCTGGCCAGTGTTCCCGGTCCCTACAGCTTTGCCCTTGGCCCAAACCCTACGGTGCAGCGGGATTGGCGCCTCCAGCCTCTCAATGGTGTGTAGTGCAAGGCTGAGGCCAAGGCAGGGGAGGGGGATCTCTGGGGAGTGAGATGAGGTGGGGCTGGGCCTAGAAGGAACAGCCCCCAGGGTGCCAGCCTAGGCTAGTGACCATCCTCATTGCCTGCAACCCAATAGATTCCCATGCCTACCTCATCCTGGCCCTGCATTGGGTAGAACCAGGTGAATATGAAGTTCCTGTGGTCGTCAGCCATAATGCCCACACATGGCAGCTCCTGGTCCAAGGTAAGGCGGGAGTTCAGATGCAGCCAAGGTTGGCATTTGCAGATGCTGAAGGAGCTATCAAGGTGCAGAGGGTAAAGGATAGGTATACATCACAGATGCTCACACTGATGGCATATGCCCATGCACACTTACACAACTGTGGCCAGGACCACCTACCTCTGTGTAGCCAGCACCTGCACAAAGGAGCACACACGTTCACACACGCATACACAAAACTGCATATTAGCCAGCTGGCCAGACACGGGTCTCCAAGCAGCAGGAGAGCCCTCCCCGACTCCTGTCACCTTCCTCTCCCCCAGTGATTGTGTGTCGCTGCAATGTGGAGGGGCGGTGCTTGCGCAAGGTGGGCCGCATGAAGGGAATGCCCACGAAGCTGGTAGCCGTGGGCACCCTCCTGGGCACCCTGGCAGCAATAGGTAATGGAGGCTGGGGTTCTATATTGGGGAGGGCAATGGATGGGTTGGAGCCATAGTCTCCAAATAAAAAATTCCCCTGTTCCCGTACTGCCCCAGGTCTGGAAAAAGAACCCTCTAACTCTCATAGTCATTATGCTTTTGTGCCTGGTATCACAGTCATCATCATCATCAAGACCAGCATTTACCATTACATCATCATGCATTGGCTGTGCATCAGGCCCTATGCCAGGCACGTTGTGTGGATTATCATGTGGAATGCTCTCCATACCTATGAGATGGAACTTGGTATCTCTTTATTTTTCAGATGAGGTCACTATGGCCCAGAGAGATTTACTGACTTGTCTGAGGTTATACAGCCAAGAGATAGCAGAGCCCAGGTCTTTCCAGTTTAATTCCTTCCATCCAAGCTACCCTCTCTATCCCTTTTATTTCTTTAGCCCCCTAAATTCTTCCCTTGCTGGTTCTAGCACAAAGCTATGCTATGCCTTTGTCTTGGAGGCCCATGGGAATAAGTCACTGGCTCTCAGATGAGCTCCACCCAAACTGTCCCCTAGAGAATGGGACTTTGGAGGCTGAGGTGTGCTGGGATGGCCTCAGTCTGGTGAGGGCTGCAAAGGTTAAGCAGTCAGACTTCTTCAGGCACCAGGAGTCATACCCAGCCCAGCCCAAGGATGCTGTTAGGAAATTTCATCTTTATTGAACCAATACTAATAGTAGAGAATCCCTAGTGATAGGTAAGCCCCACAGCTCCTTCTGAGGGCTGATCCATTCCTCTTGGGCCCCTCAGGCTTCTTCCTCATTCTCATCTTCACGCACTTGGCCCTGGCGAGGAAGAAGGACCTGAATCAGCCAGCAGACAGCATGCCCCTGAAGGTGGCCGTCTGAGTGATCCAGGCAGCCGCAGCTGGGAGATTGGACCTGGCTCCAACTGAATCCACTGGGAAAGATCCAGTATCCAAGATCCAGTGGGGGGGGGGGGCAGGACAGAGTAAAAACTTCTCCAGGGCCAGGGATTTAGCTCAGTGGTTCTTCGGCCTGCCTTGCAAGCTCAAGCACAAGGTCCCAAGTTAGATCCCCGGTACCAAAAAAACAAAAAACCTCTCCACCTTCCTGGGGTGGAGGCACTATCACTAGACAAATCCCCAGAGGGAAACTGACTTTCTGGATTGTCCTTGAGAATACTCTAAATGGCAGCTCATTTTCCAATAATAAAGCCTTAGCGAGCTGGGCCTGGGGCTAAACAATTGCTGTGCCCATGTCTGAGCGTCCATGTGCATATGTGCATGCATGTGTGTGAGTGCGCACATCTGCCCTTTGTGCCCTCCCTATTTCCTGCTGCACAGAATGGTCTGGGGACTTGAGGAAAAGACTGGGATTCCCTGTAAGGGAGACTACAAGACATCATATGGGGTGCTGGTGAGATCTTGGGACCAAAGGAAAGTGGGTCATTTCCTTGGGTGTCCAGCACCCACCAGCCACAGATCCTGGATGAAGTGAGGGTCGAGGAACAGTGTATTTGAGTCATTCCTGTATTTCCAGAACATTACCTTTGCTATGGCAGAGCATAATCTTGTAAGTACATGTCCTCTCCTTGTGTGTGAGCACCCTTGTGTCACTGTGCAGAAGTCACCTGTACCCAGGAGTGGACAGAGACCCCTCAGTCTCTGGAGGAACCTGCATACGAATCTTGAGGGCCCTGCAAGGCAAGGTCAGGAGAAATGAAGCCAGAAAATAAGTTCTTCTGCCCCAGTGATATTGAAGGCACTTCTGGGTTTCACTTGAGGCATCTGCAGAAAGTCATGGGAGGGGAGTCTACACTACTGGGTTGGAACAGGAACCCCTGTCCCTCCACCTGAAGCTGTCCCTGCCCCAGGTGGAGCCCTGCTTTTGAGCCAAAATTAAGCTGTAGCCCTGGTGGACTGCTGAACCCCGACCATACCTCCAGACTGACCCCCACTCTCTGCCCTTTGATTGACCCCAGACATAAGCTGGTCCCGCACGCCCTCTTCCTGATGGTCTCTGGGGAGTCAGGGTGGGACTTGCTGTCCCAAGCACCCAGAGCTGATAATGGTAAATCACGGGGAAGGGAGAAAAACAACCTTGGTGGGGCCCATCCCTATTTTTAGGAGATAATCTCTACTGCTGGCAGATTCTGTGGGATGGGGGCCAAGCCTAGCTGAGTGAGTCAGGGCAGGCACACTGGCTGCCTGGGGGAGCTTGTGGATGAACCCTGAAGCCAGCCCCAGCCACTCTGGGCTTGGGGACCCCCCCCCAACTAAAGGGTTTGCTGACCACCCCAGCCCAAGCAGGGTTCCTCTGCCCCTTGCCAGGATCCTTCGCCTGGTATGCACCCACTTGGAAGTCCTTAGAGAAGAAAACTCTTTGGAGGTTGCATCTTATCTAATTTCTCCAACCCACTAGGTTGGATTATTAACTCCACTTTCCAATGAAAGATCTTGAAGATCAAGGAGGCAAAAAGCTATAGCTGAGAGTCTTGGAACTAGAGCCCAAGGCAGAAGTATGTAGAGGCAGGCATGGACTGTAGGTCCATGTTACCTCTCTAAATGACTCCATGACCATTAGTTTCTTTCCCACAAGATCTCTCAGAAGGGCACTAGAGATCACCCTGGTCAGCTACTTCTGGTAAGTGTAAGAGAGTGGATCACAAAGAGGTGGAAAGACCCTGCCAGATTTGCGTAGCCAGTGAGATGTAGCACCTGAGTCAGAAACTCCTGCTCTTTGGGTTTTTGTTCTGGATGGATGGATAGATGAATGGATGAATGGGTGTGTGGGTGAGGGATGATGGATGGGTAGGTATCTGGCAGGTGAGTTGGTGAGTAGATGGGGAATTAATTATGCAAAGAGTGAACAGCAAGTTACTGGGGCAAATTAAGTCATCTGCCCATTTGAGGGCTTCACTCTTGAGCCGTCAGATCCCATGACACTCCATGGTTATATCACTGCTGAGCTGATCACAAGGTCAAGGGCTCAGTTTCCTTAATCAACTTTGGACATAAACCTTTCCTGTGATCCTTAGCTTCATTCTAAAGAGGAAGGTGAGAGTGAGATAGGGACATGGCTTGTCCTAGGTCACAGGGAGAGAAACACATTGGCACTGGGTCAGTGATCGCTTGTAGAGATTCCCATTAGTGAAGCAGCCTCACGCTGCAGGCAGGGCCTAGATCTGACAGAGCAAGGTTGGGGGGTAACAAGTGACACAGTATGGACAGAAGAACACGTGATCCATGCCCTACCTCCTCGTTGCTGAGTGCTCCCAAGTAAAACCCTTCACCTCTCTGAGACTTGGTTTATTTGATAAAATGGGCCTCACTTCATGGAGTTGTTGGGAGAATGACATGAGACAATCCTTGGAAAACACATTAAGCAAAGTGCCAGGCACACCACAGGAGCTCAATTAATGGATCTTTCCCTTGTCCATAAGCTTTTGGCAGGCGTATCCCAAATGACTGCAAACACACACATACATGCACTCCACAGAAGCCCCATGAGCCCCAGGCTGTTGAGAGTATGGAGAAGGACCCCACTTCCAGCCCCCACCTGGCCTTGCTGGGTGCCTCGGGGTAACACATACTCCCGGCATGGACTCCTTTCCAGACCCTAGGCTCGCTTACTGTGATGTCCCAGATCTCACAGAGCTCTGACTGGGCTGGAGCTGGGAGTGGGGGTGACAGGATAGGCCCCAGTGGGGGGCTCATCCTCCCCCTCTCCTAGGCCCCTTCCAGAGGCACAGAGCCAGATCAAAGGGACCCAGCACTAGGACTGGGAGGCGGGTTTGGAAAGAATGTAAACATGAGGATATTTTTAAACTTTTTCCAGCCCTAACGGTAGAGCTCTTAAAGCAAGAGGCCCAGAGGTCAGGCTGGCCCTCATCCCCAAAGGACAAAATCGTCTTGGGACCCCAGAGATCCCCCCAACCCCACCCACCTGCATCCACCCCAGGACTCCAGATTGAGCCTCGGGGCAGAAGTTCTTCCTCTGGCGTGGGATGTCATGTTTCTACTGAGAGGCCCTCAGAGGTGTGGAAAGACCCTGAGGATGCAGGAATGGTGGGGCCCACCTGGCAGGACAAGTGTTGGGAGACCCCTTGGAAGCTCTGTCCCTCTATGAGTCATGTGCATGTGCTCATGTGTGTGCCTGTGGGTGTGTAAGCATGGTTAGTGTCAGAGTATGTCAGGATGTGTGTGAATGTGCAAGGAGCTTGCCTCAGCCCAATCTTCCTTTCCTCCCCTTCTCGATCTTCCTGATCTCCTCCTCAGGGAACTGGGGTAGGTGGGTGATATGGAGAACAAGAGGCCAGCTGAAAGGTCAAGGGGAAGAGTCGCATGAGAAGAGGAGGGAGATGAAGACAGCAAGAGGACAGGAGGGGAGCAGGGTGGGAGGGAGGTGGGGCTGAGTCTCCATCTCCATGGTGACTCAGCCCATGAGAGCAGGGGCCACTGGCGTAGGGATTGGGGACTTGGCTCCCATGATTACTTCCAGGTATCACAGTGACTCAGGAACATCACACAAAGTCCCCTAGCCCCCTTCCTGGTGTCACGTTAACACTCACTATGGATTCCATGACAACAGCCTCTTCCCGCAGAGTGACAAAGCTACCCTCACATACTTCCAGGAGTATCTCAGACTTGCATAGGGGGATTGGCACAACATGACCCCCTCCACCCTGTGATCATATACCCGGGCTTCTTACACATAGGACATGGGGACCACCCCATCCATATTCCAACTGACTGCAGTCAGTGTCCTCAGGGGCATCCAGCAGCCAGGCCGGCCTGGGAGAGGCTTCAGCTGGCTGTCTCCCTTGCTTCGGGGAGCTCTTGTGGAGCGTGTCTGGCTTATGAGCCTGGAGGGGATAGAGTTAGCTCCAGGTCCCACAACCCCTCTGTGGAGGGCAGGGCTCAGGCCTAGGTCAAGGTCCACAAGATGATGTGGTCTTCTCAGATCCCTCCCCAGAGACACCAGGGGCAGCACTGAGGTTTGCTATTTACCATTCCATGTGCTGGGACTTGGGGCTCAGGAGGACAGAGAGCCAGGCAGGGCTGGCACTGATAGGGAGGAGGACCCTGAGACTCGCCTTTCATCTGAAAGCCACATCTGCCTTCTTGAAAGCGTTGCTGTGTTGTCCCAAGTTGTGATGGCCCTGTGGGTGCCCACTCACCATGGCTGTTGCTATTCTTACCCACTTGGTCACGGCAGTAGGGTCAGAGATAGTGGCAGGATGGGAGAAAGTCATGAGCATTGGCCCCTTATCTGACACATTCCCTGGAAATTTGGCAAGAGCTGCCAGTGTCTCAGGGCCCAGGCAGGACAGGCATGAGTGGTCATCCAGTGGGCTGGGGACTGGGCTCTAGTTGAGGCCCTGCTCTAGTTACCTCTCCTACAGCCATGCCGGGTCTCATAGGAAGTGGCCTGGGGGCTTCTAGTGGGATTTCTTCCCAGTTGTCTTTCTCGGCTCCTACCCACTCCAACCCAAAACATCACCATTGCCCCCATCTCTTAGCCTTTGACTCTCCAAGGATGACATGTTTGTTGGCTTCCTCAGTGAAGGTTGCCTCCTGGGAAGAGCTCTGGACTGGGGGCCACAGAAGCTCAGTCTGGCCATGGTCCTGCCCTCCTAGATGACTGACCTCAGACAATTCACTTCCCTTCTCTGGGTTTCAGTTTCCTTATCCCTAGCTGTGGTAGGGATGAAAGGGTCCAATGGCCAGGAAGGTGGGCTAAGAGCTGCAACTTGTACGTTTGTGTGTCCACACATATGTGCGTGCACATACTCGGGGTCCCCACCTTGGAGACTCCCACCCCATGGATTTTCCATTGGCACGTCGGCACTCTCGCCCCTAAAATAGGTCCTACAAGCCGTGTGAGACAGAGCCCAGACTGAGGGGCCTTTTTTTAGCTGGCCTTTGATTGTCAGCTCTTGAGCGGCTGCTATTTCAAGCCCCGATGCCTAGAGGAGTTGGACCAAGTGGGGCCCAGCTTAGCTCAGTGGGCATGGCTGGCTCCCCAAAGGCATCCCCGAGAAGCCAGCCCTGCCCTCTCGAGCCCAGCACCACTGGCAGAGACAGACAACATGCCCGTGTATGTGGCTTGAGGGTTAATCCATCCACCTCCAGGGAAGCTGCAGAACTGGCTATTCAGGGGTTCATCCTATGGACTACAGCCCACCCTCTCACCCGGAAAAGAGCAGGTTGTAGGATCAACTGAGATAAAACAAATCACTGATTTTAGCCCAGGGGCATAATTGGCCTTCAAAAAATGTACTGGACAAGCCGGGGATTTAGCTCAGTGGTTCCACTGCCTGCCTCAAAAGCGCAAGGTCCAGAGTTTGATCCCTGGTACCAACAAACAAACAAAACAAAACAAAACAAAAATGTATTAGACAGGTTAGGAGTGCGGTTGAGCATTTGCCTGGTGTTCTTGAGGCCCCGGGTTTGAGCACTAGCACTGAAAAAGAAAAACAAAACTATTATTATTATTCTTTATGCCATAGTCATTCTTATTTTTGTTGTTATAGTAACTTTTTTTTTTAAATCAGATTTGCTTCTAGCCTTTTTACTGAGCATGGCTCTTATGCTGCTGGTTCCCTCCCCACCCTCCCCCCACACATACACACCTGGTTTCAGCAGTTAGAAGCCCCAAGTGGATTGGGGTGCCCTGTATGTATCTGTGGGCTGCACCTCCAGGGAAAAGTCCTTCCACAAATGGCCTTTGGGATCCATGACACCTTTCAGAATACATATGGTTGTGCCCACTGTTTCTGCCATCCCCTCAAATGCCATCAGCCACTATCCCACAGGATTCCAAGGTCTCAGATCCTGAAAATGAAGTTCTTGATGTTAAATCCTCAAATGGCCCCTGCATCTGGACTCTAGAACTCTGACTTGAACTTGAGAAAATGGGCTTGTTGCACATTAACATATGCGAAAGAATTTTCTGGCTGTTTAGGGCACAGGACTTGATGGATCATCAGGACAAATGGAGACAGTCTCCACTTCCTGGCCATTGTGTACTTGTGTGTGGAGGTATGGGCTATGAAGAGGGATAGAATATCAAGAGCCAGATTCTGGGACAGAGGAAGAAAGGCAAAGTGTCTGAGCCAGGCCTTCCTCAGCACAGTCAGGGTCGTTTCCCAGCAGGAGAGCAAGGTCACCTGGGGTTGGGGATCATATGTTCCACACTCACTCCCAAGTGGTTACTGAAAAAGGTGAGACTTCCTTGTTACCCGAAGGACAAAAATAGTTTCCAGGTGATGGCCTGCAATCCATGCCCAGAACTGCCTGGGTTATTCTGAGAGTGACAGGCATGGGCCGGGCCAGGCCTTGGTCAGGTGGGACTGAGCTGGAAGTGGCATCCTCAGCCTGTAGGCACCTGGCCCTTTTGGAGATCCTGATGGGGGTGGGGGACTAGAACCATGTGCTGGTGTGTTGGCTGGTCCTCAACAGGTGAGGTTCCAATCCTGACTCAGCTATATCATCTTGGGCAAACTATTTGGCATCTCAGAGTGTCAGTTTCCTTCTCAAATTATGAGAACACTGATCCCTGCTTTTCAGCATGGCTGAGAGAATTAGATGAAGTTGACAGATGGTGCTTGATAGATGTGTGAATCCCCACACATCTCTGAGCCTAGACCTAGGTGTCCAGAGAGAGCAAAGACCTTAGCTGAGTTGCTCAAAAGCAGAAAAGCCCCTCCGCCTCCACTTCTGAGGGAGCCAGTCAGTCACAAAAGCACCTTTCTGGAAGAGCTTGTGGGGATTTTCCAGGAACATTGCCTTCCAACTAGAGAATTTTGTTCTCAGCCCTGTTGCCTGGGGCCCAGGCTAGGAGAGGACACTCCAGCTCATTCCAGTTCTACCCAGTTTCTGCTCCCCACCCACCAAGCCCAGGCCTTGGTGCCCTATGCCAGGTTCTCTTGCTGTGTGCTGTGAGGTCTGAAGGCCTGAGGCTCCTGGCTCCCCCTTCAGGTCCTGGCATAGAACAGGGCTGAGCACATAGCTGGTCCTCTCCTGGCCCCCCATATCCCTTCTAGGAGTTTCCCCTTTTCTTCATCCAAGGTGTTCAAGAATTTTCCCTGGACCCAGCCCCTGACCTCAAGTGAATTCCCACAAACAAGCTGGTATGCTGGACACTGACCTGGGAGAGAGATGGCACCTGATTCACCTCAGAAGTAGAGTTGACAAAGGCACCTAGAGAGGGGAAGGGGAGATGTTTGGGACAATTGGTTGGGCAAAGGCTCAGAAATGTGGCTGAGCTCAGGGATTGGGACACACTGCATTTTCCTCGAGGTGGGAGCCCCAGTTTGAGGTGGCCTTAGGGACACTGAGCTGGGGGCATGGGGTAGGAGGACAATGAACTGAACTGGTATTTACTGATCTTGAACTGGACCCCAATCCTTTTCTAGCCCAGATCTCTTCCTCCCACAACTAACTCTAGCAGGTCTTACACCAGAAACAGGGAGAGGCCTCTCTGGGGAGGAACAGCTGGCTGATTGGATCCCCAAACACATCAGCTGTTAGAAGCACTGCCTGCAAGCCTAGCTCTCCTCTTCACAAGGTGACTGTCCTCCAGAACAAAATGCACCTTCTACCCACACCAGTCCAGGGGACTGACAGGAGACCCAGACTGTTGGAAGGAAAGAGCTTGTTGGATCCCAGCTGAATACTGGGATGCCCCGATCCCACTCTGCCACTCTATCTCATAACTTCAGTTCTATTCTACATACTATCCAGCCTCGGCCATCATCTCTATGCTGGGGAGGGGCACATGACCCCCTCCCCACTGAGGCTGGCACCAATGTTTATGAACCAGTACAGAAGTCTCTGAGAGCCATATGGGTGGAAAAAGTTACCCGATTCTAAATCAGCCAGCCTTCGGGTGATCTCATCCCCTTCCCAAGATAGTTGCCCTCCCCTCCCCCACCCACTAGCTGAGCCAATGGGAGAAGTCACGAGGGAGCTGGTGGAGTGTGTGTGGGCTGGGGGAAGGATTTCAACTTGAGTTCATACTGTACATTCTGTTGATCACCCCCACTTACAATATTTACAAATAACAGTTTCCTGTCAAATTCTAAAGGTCTGCCACCATTCCGTTTTCTTTTCCAATCACTTTTAAAATCTGCCGGCATGGATGTACCAGAATCTCTGTGTCCAGTCCCGGAGGAGGACATGTTAACCATGTACAGTTTCTCTTTCTTACAAACACCAGTGTCATGACCATTTTTGTTCAGATCCACTGGTGTAGTTGTCAGGCCCACCCTCCCTCCCTCTCCCTCTGAAATAAATTCTCACAGGTGTTGGGTGGGAGGGCAGGCCTCACTGTGCGCCTGAGGAGTTCAGGGCATGCAAGCCAGAGGTGTCAGGCCCAGGACAGGGAGGGGGACTAGAGACCAGTGCAGGGATCTGCTGGCCCCTCCTGCTTGCTGGAGGCAGGCACCCCCTAGGTTCCACCTGCCCTTGCCCTCCCAACCAGAACCAAAGGCCAAATTGACCAGGGACACAGAGAAAGATCATACACAGGGTCTCCCCTGACCCATGCTGGAGTTGTGTCCACATAGCCACCACCCTAGGCACAGGCCAAGGTCCCAGCAGGATGCGACCCTTCTCATTCCGTGCAATTCACATCTTAACAAGTGCTCCCCCCAACAACTGTAGACCAACAGCTCACTCCTTCCTAACTGCTGCCAGGCCTTTGGGGATGGGTGGTGCATATTTTTCTTATCAAATGGATAAATAAATATTCAACAGAATTGAATGAGCGCTAAGAGGAAGCTTTGGAGTCAGTCACTAGGGTTTGAATCTCAGTCCTATATTTACTAGTTTTTTGACACAAGGCACACCATTTTACCTCTCCAGGCTCAGTTTCTTCATCTGTAGAGTCGGTTAGTAATACTTGCTTAGAGGGTTGTGTGAGGATTAAATAATACCTATAAAGTGCACAGCACAGCATCTGGCCAGAGTATATGCTCATAAATGTGGCCTAGTTTATTATCTTAAATTATCTAAGTCAAGGCCCTCCTATACCCCTTCCCTGGCTGAAAGTAGATCAGGGTATCTGCCACAGAGTGGAAGAAGTAGGAGGTAAGGTGGGTAGGGTCAGCTCACACTTGGCCTTGCACATCAGGAAGGAATTGAAATACTTTCCTGATTCTCCTGATTCTTTGCAAGTGGTTGAGGGTAGTGGCGGCCAGGGATGAGAGCTTGTCACTTAAGTTAGGTTTTTTGTTTGGAGACAGGGTCTCACTATGGGGTTCAGGCTGACCTTGAACTCACTATGTAGCCCAGGCTGGCCTCAAACTCTTGGCAATCCTCTCATCTTAGCCTCCTGAGTGCTGGGATTATAGGTATACACCACCATGCTTGGCATGAAGACATTTTTGTTAGTTAAAAAATTTCCAGGTCTGGGAGGCTAAGGCAGCCTGGGGAACTTAGTAACTTGGCAAGATCCTGTCTCAAAATTAAAAAAAAAAAACCCAGAACAAACAAAAAGTACAAAAGCCCTTAGCTCAATCTCTAGAACTGAAAAAAATGGTGAGGGGGGTTGGGGATGTAGCTCAGTGATAGAGCACATGTATGTGTAAGGCCTTGCATTCAATCCCCAGAACAAAAAAGCATTAAATTTCCAACATATGCAAAAATAGAATACATAGTGTAACAAAGCTACTTGGATTATCACCAGTTATCAAGACTTTGCCATACTTTAACTTTGTCAATCCCAGCATCACTTTTGCTACATTCTCTTGGTTAAAAGCAAGTCCTTGAGGTCAACCCAGATTCAAGAAGAGAATTAGACCTCACTGCTTCATAGGAATAGTGTCAAAAAATTTGTGATCGTCCTTAAAACTACAGGAGGAAGATTCCAGGCTCAATCCCAGGAGTGACCAGGAGCCTGGCCCAATTCTTGAAAGAAGTAACAGCTTATACAGGAGGATTGGGACCTTTTTGTTTTCTTCTAATATTTTATTTATTTAACTAGCAGTGCTGGCAAATCCCAGGCAAATGCCTACCACTAAGCTACATCCCCACATAGTCCCTGTTGTAGTAAGGGTTTTCAGGCGAATAGACTTACTACAGGACGCATAATTTATAGGATTATTTTATAATATTCACCCAAAAAGTCAAGTGCAGAGGAGTGCAAGAGATTTAACCACACACTAGAGACCCCAAGAATCCAACCAAGGGCCTGGATCCCACAACAATGTCCCACTGAAGGCCTAAAGTCTAAGGCAATGTCCTCTATGAGTACATCCAGTGGCCTAGAGCTCAGGGCAATGATTCATGCTTGTCTGTATCGAGCATCTGCACCTGGAAGGCCCAAAGGCCAGTGGTGGAAGCCAGAAAGTCTGCACTGGTGGGATGAAGTATATGTGCTACCAGGCTAAGGGATCTACATTGGAGCCAGGAAGTGATGCTCATGGTGAAGATCAGAGCTCCCCTGGTGAGAACAGCAGCCATTCTCAGCGATAGTGAGGACCTGAGCTCCTCCTCTGAGGAGAACAGCCAAGTTTGCATCAGGAAAACCAACTGCAACAAGCTTCTCCTAGAAAATCAATAGCCCACAATCTTCCCCTCTAGTTCTCTTTTTATGCCACTGGCAACAATCCTCAGGTAGTTCTTTAACGCCCAGATCATGCTGATTCAGTTCACCTGGGTGTTCCAAGTTGACTATTACTTAATCCACCAGAGTCCCTCACATTTTAAATGTGTGTGTTGAATGCCTGGCACAATTCCTGGAGACGCAGAGGAGAGTCAGACTAGAACTCTGGTGCTGTCAGGGGCAGACAGTCAATAGACAGGAGACATTTCAGGAAATGTGATGGAGCATCCAGTGTCATGAGAACTGGAAAAGACCTAGAAAGTCAGTCAGGAAGTCTTTCCAGCCCAAATGATGCTCAGCAGAGTCAGACTTAATAAGCAGGAGTAATCAAGAGGAGGTGAAAGATGGGGTGGCAGGTATTCCTGTCAGAGGGAACAGCAAGGCCAAAGGCCTGGTACATTCTAGGAGCGTGGAGCTTTGTGTGACTGTTGGGCCCACATACCTGTGGAGGAAGTGAAGGAAGTTGAGTAGGCCAGCCTAGAGAGCGCAAGTCTAAGTTCTCCCCCTAAGGGTTATGGGGAGCCATGGAAGGGTTCTGAGCAGAGGAGTGACTCAGTCAGATTTGACTACTGTATGATGGGGGCACTGACAGGGGCACAATTGTCCTTTGAGGACAGAGGAAGATAAAGGTGGCTAGGACTATTCTTTTTTTTTCTTTTTTTCTTTTTTTTGGTACCAGGGATCTAACTCATGACCTTGTGCTTGTAAGGCAGATGGTGGCACCACTGAGCTAAATCCCCGGCCCTACGACTAGTCTTATAGCTAGGACAAGAGGTAGGCAGGAGGGAATGGACCCCAAGGCTGCTGGGAGGATAGCTGTGGGAACTTGCAACAGGGAATGGGATTGACAGGATAGGGTCTGAGGTGTAGGTCAGTCCACAAGAGAAAACAGTCACACTGAAGGAGGCTGGTCAAGGTGACAGCCACTCTCCCACCACCTATAGCCAGCCACTGGCTCTGGCACAGCCTGAGTTCCCAGCAGCCCCTTCCCCACAGTTCAGGGCTATGTCATCACAAAACAGGGTGCTTCTCCCACTCTACCTTTTTTCCAACCCCAAATATGTGCAGAGTCCTGTGAGGTTTCCTGAAGGCTGTTGCAGGGTGCAGTCTCAGGGAGACCCAGCTCAGCCAAGGATAGGCCTCAGGACTTCTCAGGAACACACTCCTCTCTCACTTGCTAAGGCTGACAGTAGCATGGCCAAATGGTGACACCTATAGGCAGCCTTTCACACTGCCTCACTCACTGTACCCCAAAGCAAAGGGCTCAGTGAGATGGGATTAATGTCCTCATCGTGCCACTCTCAGGACTTAGTGACCACGGCCCTGGGCATAGCTCAGAAGATGCACAGCTCCTCCATTCCTCCATGCCAAGGGCTAGTTCAGGGTCAGCAAACACCCCTAACTCCCTACGTGAACGTGGACATATTCCCTTTCCACAAGCCTAGATACTTGAGTTGGTTGAAGACACACCCCACTTCCTCACCCACTGCACTGGTTTGTTCCAGATGTAGGGTCATCCCAGTGGCTCAGCCAACCCTCTTCTCACAGGGCCATGTCCTCACCTCCACCTTGCCAGCCAGGCCAGTCCTGTGCCTTTCGCCCCAAGAGAAACTACAGAATGGCCCTTGCCTCTCTTGTAGTGATTCTTTTTTAGCTAATTGTTTCTACCCATCCAAATCCATGGTCTTTCTGATACTGAACCCACTTTGCCAACTTTCCTCCGTTCTCCTTTGCTTCCACACCACCACTCAGTTTTCCTACTAAATTTCTGGCCTCCCTGTCTTTTGCTGCTTCTTCATCTGCTCCTCCCTTTCGCTTTTTGATTTTTTTTTTTTTTTTTTGGTACTGGGGATTGAACTTGGGACCTTGTCCTTTCAGGGCAGGCAGCAGAACCACTGAGCTAAATCCCCAGCCCATCTGCTCCTCCCTTAATTGTCCATCCCTCCACCTGTGCTATTATAATATACAGCTAAGTTAGTTAAAATATTATAGGCAGTCAGACAATGCTGGGCCCTCAAGTCAATGCAGAAGATAGGAACATATTACCACTGTGGCTGGAGATGCACTGATTGAAGGCAGGCTTCCCCTAGGGATAAAGAACAGTGATTGATATTCTAAATGGGCATCAGTCATTTTGTGTGGGGGACAAAAACCTCCTTGTCCATTCCTTGCTTTCCAATTCGATCTTCATTTAATCAATATTACCTAAACAACAATACTTCTAATCTTATTGGTTGACCATAGTTTTATCCCACCTCATACCCACCTTGTGATTTTCCATTGGACCAATATTACCTAAGTGACCATACTTGTAATCCTATTGGTTGACTATAGTTTTGTCCCACCTTGTACCCACCTCACTTTGTGGCTTTGCTCTATAAAACTTCCTTGAGAAGTGGGATCTGTGGGCAGCCTACTTTCCGGTCCCTCTTCTGTCTCTCTTCAACAGAAGCTATCTATCTCTCAATAAATATTTCCTACTCTTAACCTCCATTGTTCCTATATTCATTCTTCGATTTTAGAGAACACGAACTTGGTGTATTGGACATCTAGCAGTTGGGAATTATAATATTCCCCTTATATTGTTTGGAGGTCCATATATCATCCCTATATCATACACTCTATATCATTTTCATCCTCATGCATTTTTTCAATCAGTCTTTACACCCCTGGGCAGTAGGGGAGCCAGGCTTGAGGCTACAGTATGGAGGTAGAGAGGAGAGCCACAAGGATAGCTGCCCCACAGCCCTGGTAGCAACACGACAGGGAAATCGAGGGGTTAAGGCAGGATCTCCACTCTGCCCTACCCAACCCCAGGCTGATGGAGAGCAAGCCATGTTCCA
Organism: Heterocephalus glaber; assembly: GCF_053883595.1. NCBI lineage: Eukaryota > Metazoa > Chordata > Mammalia > Rodentia > Bathyergidae > Heterocephalus > Heterocephalus glaber. The sequence continues at coordinate 19,406,434 of NW_028258137.1, forward strand.
GCCTTTCCTGGGGCCACTACATGATCTTTCTCACTTTCTCACGGCTGGAGATCCCCTGAGGGGCACCTTCTTGCCCACCCAACCACATCTGGGTAGCTACCCCATCACTTTCACTTTAACTTCACTGTCACTCTCACACCGATCTCCATGATGCCCCAGGGGCCCTGTCCCCAGATACTGGACTGGGTTCATGTGTCCCTTCCTCTGGCCCCTCAGTTCCCACTGTGGCCAGTGCTGTGGACCTCTCAGCCCCTTGGTGGGTAGGGCCACCCTACATAGTTAGGCGTGGTTTTCTCCAGGTCATTCATGGTTTGCCCAGGCTGGAGAGAACAGCAGCTCAGGGCAGATATTCTTTGTTTATCGGCTGCAGGGGAATGGGTTTGGGCAAGTGAAGGGTTTTCGGAATGCTGGCCAAGCAGGACAAAGTTGAGATGGGAGACAGTTTCGGCTCCGAAGCAGCCCTCTCTCCATAGTCTTATTACCTTGGCAGCGTAAATCAGAACTGGAGCTCTGGCCTTTTCATCCCTGATGTCCCCACCAGGCCATTTTCCAGACCAAGATATCCTTGGGAAAAGCAGATAAGGTCAGGGGCCAAAGAGGCAAAGACACAGAGGTCAGTATAGGGTCACCTGTCCCCAGAGAGAGCCACTTGAAGGGCTAGCATCTCACAATTCAGAGAGTTAGCAGGCTGGGGACCATTTAAGGGCATTTAGTATCGAGTAAAATGTAAACAAAAATTCTACAGGTAAAAGGTGAAAATAAAATCTATAAATTTAATTTTCCCTATCTGATTAAAGAGTCCAAACAGTTCAATTTTAAAATTTTAATTCTAGGGACCAGGATGTAGCTCAGTGATGTCACACCTGCCTGGCAAGCACAAGGTCCTGAGTTCGATCCCCAGTACCAAAAAGAGAAAGAAAAAAAAATTTTTTTAATTCTCCCATGTCCCCTCTATTTTTATGTTTCAGAATGATGAAGCACTGGAATATGTAAGTATATGCAGCCTGCCTAACTGCCAAAGCAATATCAAGAGTTAGAACTCTATTCTTGACAATGGCCCCAAAAGAGCCTTTTAGTTTCCTTTCAGCACCACCAACCTCTCCTCCCCAGCCCCTCTATAATGGACCAAAACTAGGCAAAAAGGTTTTCCATGCACTGTTATCCTTTTCTGAAATCCCAGTATTGGGATGATGCCCTGAACTTGTTTCAAATCTCTGCCTTACCATGGTGTCATGGGTGAATATTCAACCAGAACCTGAGTTGTACTGAGTTAAAAAGAGGAGTAATAGCTCCTTCTGTTATTCTTATTAGTCTCCTAACACTCTTCTTTCCACCATTTTCTCACAATTTGCTGAATGATCAAAAATTAATGGACGTTAACAACCCTGATTATACAATGTATATACTGAAACTTCACATTGTACCCCATAAATATGTACAATTATTATATGCCAATTAAAAAAAACTTCTTGAAGCCCAGCTTAACCACCCCAACCCACACTAAAGCATTAGTAACTTAACGTTTGTATTTCTGTTTTTTGTGGTACCCAGGATTAAACCCAGTGCCTTCACACTGAGCTACATCCTCAGTTGTTTATTATGTTTGTTTGTCTATTAAGCTAGGTCTCCATTAAAAAACAAACAATGGGCCGGGGATTTAGCTCAGTGGTTTCGCCACCTGTTTGCGCAAGCGCAAGGACCCGAGTTCGATCCCCAGTACTGAAAACAAAAAACAAACAAAAACACTGCAACAGTCCTTATAACCAAGCTATTCCTCCCTAGGTACAATGAGACTGAGTGGTCAGTGGGGGTTGCTGGAGTGGTTTTCAGTTCTGTTGAAGTAGATGCCAAGACCTTTTGCCCAAAGCTGGCTCTACATTTACAACTCACACAAATACTGGTTTTACAAAAGTTGGATTTTTTCGTTTGCTTGGTACCAGGAATGGAACTCATGGCCTCATTTGCTTGCCAGACAGGCGCTGCACTGCTGAGCTACATTCCCAGCCCTACAAATCAGTTTTAAAAGTTCAGTTAAAAATTTTGAAATCCCAGCAGGCCTTGGCCCTGAGTATCCAGAGACTCTCACAACAGAAGCCTTCAGTTCCTTTTCCTTCTTCCCAGGTCCAACCCCTACACACATAGTTAACATAATGAGAGCTTCCTGTGTGCTCAGCAGCCCTCCAAAATTTGTAGAGCACTATCTTCTCTTTTGGGTGGATTCTTAGACTAAACTCTTCCTTGGACAGATAAATAGGGTGAAAAATAAGTTGGCCAGGGCCGGGGATTTAGCTCAGTGGTGCCACAGCCTGCCTTGCAAGTGCAAGGTCCTGAGTTCAATCCCCTGTACAAAAAAAAAAAAAAAAACTTGGCCCAACCTAATGTCCTAAGGGCTAGAAAAATTAGTATTCAAACCAAAGAAAACCAAATTTCATTTTGCCTCTTTTATTTACATTTTAAATATCTCTAACGGTTAGAAAATTGGTATCAATTATGAACACTGGTATGCAGTTTAAAATACAATTGCCAGTAATTATTAAAGAACATGGTTAATAATTATTCCAAGAAAATGCTTGATAAGTATTTTCCAGAAGGCAAGGACAGAGCCTGGTCCGCCCAGGGTCGGTTATGCAGCAGCCCAAACAGGCACTCCCCTCAGATCATGCACATGGCAGCTTGTGTCACTAGCTCTGACACCAGCCTGGATCTCCAGCTCCGAGGGTACCCAATGCATTCATTTTGTGCCACAAGAGTCACAGTTCAGAGACAAATGAACCACTTTATGGTGAGGTTAGGATGGCTCAGTTCTAGGATATTCTGGTTAACCTGGGAAGTTAAGGCTTTCCCAAAGCTGCGAAAAGAAAATAGGTCTGATGGAGAAGAGTTAAGCCAGACTCATTCTGAACAATTATTTTATTTTGCTCCACATAATTACACTTTCCTTTAAGTAGTTCTCAAGCTGTTTATACTTCATTTATGTTTAAAAGATGCCAACTAGATTATGTCCCAAACGAAATTTACCCAGTAGCCTAATGCTGGAGATGTTTTAGGCCACATGTACTAGGAAAAATGCTTATATATTAACATACTTCAAACTTACATTTTAATTATAATAAATTAGCTTTTATGTTACAAACATCTCAGAAAGCCAAATCTCAGTAACTTGATCTAGCGTAATTTGAAATTAGAATACCATCTAGAGTACCAGAGCTGTATTATTTATATATAAATATCTAAATTATGCCAATATTATCAGTTTCTTACCTAAAATTGTAAGTGTGCACCTAAGCACACTTCAAAAATTATGTCCACAATATTAAATGGTCAATCTCATTTGTAAAATTCATTTAAATAGTCTCAAAATTGAAATCTCTATATAAAAGTAATGATGAGTACTTTGGAAGATCTGACAAGGACCACTAACCTTCTTTCTAATTGCAATGTCCCAAGCAGTAGTCCATGTGTGCTTCAGGAAAGCCACTGACAAGAACCAGTCAGGGAGAAAGACAGCTGGAGTTTAACCAGAAGGCAATGCTACCTGGAACATTCATGGGAAGAGCTAGGAGTTTATACAGAAAAAAAGGCAAACAACAAACAAGCCTTTCTTCTCCCTCACTATCCCACCTACAAAGCAGGAAAATCTATTAGGCAGAGAAAAACCAGATGTGCTTTTCAGACACAGGTGGGAAGTCTGTTCTCTCCGCTGCTGCACAAGTTACTAAATTGCATATATTTGTGACCCATGCCAGGCTCCAAGGGTTTAGCTGGCATGAAAAAGGAAGGACAGGAAATGTCAGTTAAGTAAAGTTCTCATTTTCAGCAGCAAACTTTTATGCTAAACCATTAAGAGAATGGTAGTGATTCACATTCTGAGTTAAGGTCTAGGAGATCAGAAGGAATAGTAATGGTTTCAGAATAAACAGGGTTTATGTGCCCAAGGCACTTTTTTCTTTTCTTTTTTTTTTTTGAGACAGGGTCTTGCTATGTAGCTCAGGCTGGCCTCAAACTTGAGATCTATCTGCCTCAGCCTCAATCCGAGTGCCGGGATTAAAGACCTGTGCCACCACACCCAGCTCCAAAAGAGAAATTTCTTAAATGAAGCCACATCACTAAACAGGTAAACTGGAAAATGTACCCAGAAACATCCCCAAGAGAGACATATCCCAATTCTTGACTGAATTTCACCTGGGACAGGTAAAAATAAGGAAGCTGGACCTAGTTATTTGCTTTTTCTTTCCAATGGACATGAGGGGGTGAGAGGAGAGGGATCAACTAATGTAGTTCAATTATACTGAAGAATTCTGCTTGATTTGGCACAAAATTAAATCTGTGGGTTGGGGATTATATTTGTGTTTCCCTTTAGGGACACATTTCCTGTTGTTCAAATGCCATAGCTACTCACGAGAAAAAGAAATTTATCCCCCAAAAAGGATCCATGTGGGTTAATTTTTAAGTAAATACAAAGACTGCAACCCATGGAAACCATTACAAGTTACGTATTTATTTTTGCCTCAACTCCTATACTAAATATGGTCTAATTCCTAAGGAGTAGCAATGGCAATTTGTCACAGTCTCAGGCAGGTGAACCACCTGGTAAGTCTCACTCCTCCCATCTCCCCACTGCCTCTCAGGATGCAGACAGAACCTTGGCTACTGACTGTTCTCCTTAGACCCTTCAAGTTTTCACCTCTCTTGAGTTCAGGCTGAATCTTAAATCCACAAACCAGGGGCCAGGGATTTAGCTCAGTGGTTCCAGCACCTGCCTTGAAACCACAAGGTCCCGAGTTCGATCCCCAGTACCAAATAATAATAAAATAATAATAATAATTAAATCCACAAACCACTGAAGACTGTCCTGCCTAAATGTCCATCATAACCTCCACATGTGATCACACTGGCCCCTTTTCTGTAACCATTTGAAGACAGTAAAGGACTCAGATACTGGTATTGCATTGTTAGCAGCTGCAGGGTAAGGTTGGACAGCATAGCAGAGGTAGAAGGACTATGTCAGAAGGAAATCACAGAAGAATGTTTGAGAGATATAATCAGAAAGGCTTAAAAAAAAGATGAATAACCCACCAGGAGCTAAGATGGAGTGACATCTTACTCATGTACAAGAAAGGCCAGGAGTTAAGAACTAGACATAAATTTTCTCCTACTATGGCTCAAAGTTTTATGGGTGAAACTCAGCGGAGGGGCCAAATGTTGCATAAGTAAATTCAGCTGGTCCAGAGGCCTAGCCCTTCTCATCCTCAGCTGAAAAACAATTTGTCCCAAACATGCTTTACAGGAGGCTTGTTTGCAAATTTGAGGATTCAGGTTTTTTGTTTTATTTCTGTGAGGCTGGGGATCAAACTCAGGGTATTTCACAGGCTAGGCAAGTCCTCTATCATTGAGCTACATACATCTCCAGCCCAAGGATTCAGTTTTTTGGGGGTTTTAAAATCCTAATTCCTTTTTATTTATTTATTTTTTAAGGATTCAGCTTTTAAATGAACTAAAACAGACTTAGAATGCAGTATTACAGAATGTCTTCACAAAAATATTCAAAAAAAGTTAAAAATGTTGCATAGAAAAGTGTTCTGTAATATGCTTTCTAAACCTAGGCCTTAGTAATTAACAAAACAAGACTTCATAATCTAGAAGTGCATGATTGAGAATTCAGAATTATCAAATTTGCATATTTTTGCAGCTGGACCTCAGAAGATCCTGAAGTTCTTCATTCTTATGATCATGATCAAATTTACCCTTTAAAAGCTCCAGATGACACATTTCAAGTGTCCTTATAAAGGACTTGGACTATATGAGCCCAAGCCAATTCTACGGACTTTTTTTCCCGCCCTCTGGACCAAAGAGTTGACCAGCACATGCAGGGGCATAAAGTCACTGTTACAGCTTTGAAACCCAGGCAGTTTTGTTTCCTTCTTCTGTTAGTCAAATATTCAGCAAGCTATATCTATCTGCCTGTCCTTTTAACAGCCAGGCTTGAATAGCTCACTCCTAATCCCCCTTATAATGTGCATCAATTGACTCTGAGTTAAAATACACTACAGTGACAGTGATATCATCCCTGTACATCCTTGCCAAGTCCTCTGGCAATGTCAGCATTGCTGCCAGCCGTTCTGGTTCCATTTCTCCATATTCGTTGCTTCCAATGGCATGTCTGATCAGATGTGTGGCTGCATTTTGGTCAGCTGCGTGGAGTCCGCTGGCTTTCCTCTGCAGCAGCAGACTCTGCATGAGTCCCAGGTTGGTAGGTCTTTGGGCCAGGTCTGGCTTGTGGCGACCTGCCTCAGACAGGAACCCCACTACCAGCCTCACCACATCTTCATTCCCTAACATGTCCCACAGCCCATCTGAGGCCAGCACAAGGAACTTATCCTGGGGCCTCAGCCTGTGATATGTAACCTCAGGCTTGGCAGTTAGGTAAGGTGGCGTATAGTAGTGTGAGGGGGTGAACTGGTAAATGTTGAGGGCCTCGGTATCAAAGCCCCTCTCTAGGACACTGCGCTGCAGCTCTTTACTCCACTTCAGCTGGACATCTCCAAAGGCTCTGCAGGGCATAAGGACACCCAGCAGCCTGTCATCCATGATGACTGTCTTGTCCTCTGACTCAGGGTGCTCCCTCTTAAGTCGAGAGAGCTCAGCCTCGTTCCAGGCATTGTGGTCACAGGTGAGAGGTAGACAAGACCACATGCCATTGTCCTCTTGAACACCAAGGATGGCCCGGCAGTCACCAGCATTTGCCACATGCAAGTGAACTCCACTGACGTGAGCCATGCAAGCTGTTGCCCCAGAAAAAGCAACCTGGAGTGACAGATTCTTTGTTATCTCATCTTCCAGGGGAGCTTGGACTTCCAGTGAGATATCAGAATCCAGTCTCTGGAAAGAGTATATCAATGCTTCCTCAATGCTCAACCCCATTTCCATGTGCAAGTCAAGCAATTCCTGCCAAAAGACACGGAGGTGGTCAAGATGCACTGATGTGACATCCTTGTAGATACTGTCCCCTGGGTGCCTGAGCCACTGCAGGATAGGCAACAGGGGCTTCATATTTTCCATCGCTCCCTCCATCTGCTCCAGGGTCTGGTGGGACATCAGGGACACTGCCACATAGTAGAAGAGCCTTTCACTCACTGCTTGTGCACATGCATGACCACCATGTCCATCAAAGATGCCAAACATCAGTCCTCTGGTCTGCAGGCAGGAGGCTACTCCTCGACGGTCTTCCACTGGGGAATTCGCAGCCAACTGGTTGCTTTCAAACCGCAATACAGAACTTGGGACTTCGTTGTCCAAATCAAGAATCTTGTGGGCTGACTCACCAGCTCGAAGCACTTCATTTACCTGCTCAGGGCTGAGTTGCAGGTGGAAATCCTCTTCCTCTGTTGATGTGTGTCTGTAGGCTTTCTGCACAGTGAAGGCGCCACATGGTGAACTGTTTTGTAAGGTAGGTGATGCCCAGGAAAGGAGCCTCCATTTGGATTGATTCCTTTTTGAGATACACCTTGAGTATAAGTGTCTGCTACCTTGTAATGTGAGAATGCAGCTCCTGGTAGAAGTTAAGATCCAGTAGGACACAGTACTTGACATTCTGAAACTATGCCACCAAGTGAGGATTTGTTAAACCTGAAAATTAAAGAATTTAAGAGAGCTTCAAAATTTAATTTCTTAAAAATACTGACTTCTGAAACATTTGCTAATATCCAGGACAAAAGTGATTTCAACAATTTAAAAGAATTGAGTAAACTTAAAATACTATGTAAGAACCCTCATTCACTATCTCACATAAACACATTCCAGAATTTTTGGAAAACAGATATGTACATACGCTCTACGCTTACAGAGCCACTTAGGGCTTTATACTTTCCTTCTAGCTGTCCCAGGACCCCAGGACCCCAGGACCCCATTTTCCTCTCTTTCCCAAGTCCTTTCTCTTATGAGAGCCTAGTCCTATCTCCCATGTTCACAATCTCTCCAGCAGAATACAAGTGTTCACCTGCTTCCCCACTAGTGCACAAGCTCTAAAACTCTGGGAACTGTAGCTTCCTTACCAACAGCTCTTCAGTGTCTAGCCCCGTACCTGGCAGACAATAGGGCTAAACTGTGTACCTGGCAAACATTAGCTAAATGTGACATTTTCAGAGGTCCAGTAACACACTAGGTGAGACACTAGCTGTCTACCATATACACTGTATGTACATATATACAACACAGACATACTTCACCGGTCTGAACTCCAGCTATGCACTGATGGGATGGGACCAATACCAGCCTTTTAAGGTTTTGTAAGAATTTAATAAAATATGACCCTTCTGATAAAAAGCATATATTCCTTCATTCTGTACACAGTTTTATATTGTACCTACAACTTTGAATCTGGTTTTCCTGTTAAGAGATATTTTTTCGGTAATAAATACATTTATAGGACACACAATATAGCATTTTCTGCATAAACAATCTCAATTTACTTATCTGTTCTCTACTGCTGGGGATCTAAAGGTTCTTTCCCCTAACCAGTTCTTTATAAAACATCAAACTGCATGGTCTTATGCAACATCCTTTTCCTTGCTTAGGTTTTAACCTACTTATTTCCAAAACAGGGAATCAGTAGGTCAAAGCGTGTAGATTTGTACTGCCAAACTGATTTACAAAAGCTTTACAGTTGCTTCCACAAAGGCATGAAGGAAATAGTTTTCTTGTACTTTCACTACCCTCTCAGTTTTCCTTGGGAAAGGAAAAAAGGAAGGAAGGAAGGAAGGAAGGAAGGAAGGAAGGAAGGAAGGAAAAAAGTTGTCCTATTATAATTAGCTCCTATCCATAACCTGGGAAAAGGGAAGTCTCCTACAAGTTTTAAGATTTTACTTATGAATCCTACCCTCCCCTAGTTTGTTTGCTGGGATCTCAAGAGCTCCCAGCACCGAGGACTGTCCCCTCCCCTCCCCACTGAGCTTAGGGCAGGAGAGGTCGGTCAGAGGCAGAGGGTTTAGCCCGGCGAGCAGCTGCACGACTCGAGGCAGCCCGCCTGAGCCCGGACTCAAACAACACAAACAGGTCTGAATTTCAAGTCTCGGACCACAGCTTCCTAAATAAAACCGGGGCTCCGGAGTCTGCCAAACTCGACTTCCTCCAGACCCCAGCGCAGCCGCGTCCCGGAAACACGGAGTAGGTGTTTCCAAGCCTCGGCTTCGCAGGTTGTAAAAGACAGGAATTCCATGGGGATGCAAAACTCACGGCGTGTTCAGAGATAAAGCAATTAATAAGCGGGCTCCAGAGCCGGAGATTTAGCTCAGTGGTTTCGCCGCCTGCTGCGTAAAGTGCAAGGACCCCAGTTCGATCCCCGGTACCAAAAAAAAAAAGGCGCGCTCCCGGTAGGCAGCCGAGTCCTCCACCAGCCTGCGGGGCCGGGGCCACGTGGCGAATGCGAGCCAGTGGGGTGACAGTGGCCGTGGGCCCCACTTGTCCCGCCCTCTCGCGTCACCTCATCTCCGCACTTCGCCCTATCACCTGAGCCCGTGCCGCGCGCCGTGGACGGCCAAGGGGCCGGCGAGGACAGGCTCAGAAAGTGGCATCTATGTCCCCGGCTGGTCTCCTTGCTTACCTCGGACCTTCGCCCTCTTCTCACCAGCTTGAGCTGCTGCCAGCAGATCGGACCCCCACTTTCTCGGCTGCGCACAGTTCAGCAGCTGCTGCCACTAGCTACTCACTTCCCCCAGTGAGGCCCCAATTCAAGAACAAGCTCGAGGAAGGCGCCCTCCCATCACCTCTGATTGGCTTACATTGGGAGGCGAGCTCTTGACTGACTGTTGTATTAACCAATGGATGAAGAGAGAAAGGGGACGTAAAAGGCGGGATTGGGCGGGGCAAATACCCGCCTCCACCCGGACCGCCCAGGTTCAGACAGCGAGCGCCGAACCACCAGACCAGGTGGTCCTGAGGCTGAATTCCCAGCTAATAGATCGCCACACCGTAAACACCCGAACACAAGCGGCTTCTCTAGTTCCTTACTGTCAATACATTGTGGCTTGCTCTCAATTTCTGTGTCAATCATTCCAGCCCACTCTCCTAAATGCTACACCCTTTGAGGTCCTACAGGTCCCTCAAGCATAACTTGTCCTGAACTAATTTTCCCGCCAAACCTTCTCTTCCTCCTCTCCTCCCCTTTCCCAGAAGGGCTTCACCATCTGACCAGAGATCCAAATCAAAAGACTTGGGAGAGCCTGGTGTGCTGGTGCAAGCACTCTGGGAGGCTGAAGGAGAGCTACAAGTTTGACCCCACCCTGGGCAATTTAGCAATTTAATGCGACCCTGTCTCAAAATTAAAAATCAAAAAGGAGCTGGGGATATAGCTCAGTGGGAAGGCAGTACATAGGGAGGGATTTAGGAGTCATCTCGATATCTCCCTCTCCTTCACCCTCTTGTCAATGGTCCAATCCTCCTAAATACCTCCTTAGCCTCCTAAATACCAGCCTCCGAAATACCTCCTCAGCCAACCGTCTGCCTCCTGCTCCGCCACCCTATTCCTCATCCACCACCTGTCCTCCCTACTGTCAACTTTGGTTTGGTCCTAACCAAACTTTCCTCTACAGAGCAGCCAAGAAGACCTTTCAAAAACTAAAGTTCCTGCTCTAAAGTCTTCATTGGTTCCCAGCCAACCACTGCCTTGAACTCAGGATTACATTGCCCCATCATTGACAAATACCACCGCTCATTAGCAGTTAGTAGGTCGACAAAGGCAGAGAACCAAAACATTAAACATTCCCTCCATCCCTTCTGGTTTACGATGCTCCCTGCACAGACTGTGAAATTCCAATCATGATTATTTTAATAGAACTCTTCTAACTGTGTAAATCAAATAGAATCCTTCCTTGGAGGCGCATAAAAAATGAGACAAGCAGAAAAGGCCCCTTAGAGCCCTGAGAATGTGGTCTTCCAGAAGGAAGACATACTGGCTTACCCGGGGAGCTTTGCCAGCTGATGTAGACCCAAGGTCGCTTCTGCAGTAAAACTGCTTCTGTTAGACATGCCCTGATGATATTTATACTGTCACTCACCCTTCGCCCTTTCAGGAAGTTCTAAATCAGGATTTGAAACATCTTTCTTCCTGAATATTGAGGGGGCTGTTTCAGACCCACGCTAAAATTAACTCTAACCAGACGTAGTGGCCCAGCCTGTAATTCCAGATATTTAGGAGGCTAAGGCAGGAGGATCCTAAGTTTGAGGCCAATCTGGGCAAAATTGCAAGACCCTGTCTCAAAAAAATAAAAAGAATTGGGAGTGTAGCTCAGCAATGGTGCACTTACTTAGTATGCTCAAGACCCTGGGTGGACTCTCCAGTACCACAAAAACATAATAAGACAAAACAAACACCTCTAAATAATTAGATATGGCTGTAAAGTGATAAACAAGGGATCCCATTCATGATAAACACTAAAGTGCTAGTTGCTGGGGTCTGGGGAGAGTGCTTACCTAACACCTACAAGGGCCTGGATTTGATCCCCAACACTGCAAAAATAAAAAAGAAAAGAAAAAAATAGATAGGAGAGAACAGGGAAGCATATTGTTTTGTTTCTGGGGTTTTGGCTTAGTTTGGAGTTTTGTTGGGGGTTTTTTGTTTGTTTTTTGTTTTGTATTAAGAGTTCATTTGAGGTTACAGGTTAATCTTCAGTTCTTCAGCCCAGAGCCTGCAGAGTTTAATTGCTCCATCTGCAGGCATCTGCCCAGACAATGTGACAGGCCCTGGGATGACCCCTAGTACTGCTCTCCTGAGAAAAATTACATCACACTACTAAGTCTGAAACCACAGAGATTTTTCAAGTTACCACATACTCCCTACTTCCAAAGTAGAAATGCACCCTCAAGAATACTGTGTGCACCAGAACTTTCATTTACAAGCTATAATCAGTCCTTTGTGGTGTTGAACACTGTAATCCCAGCACTCGGGAGGCTAAGGCAGGAAGATTACAAGTTTGAACCCAGCCTGGGCTACATAATAAGCTCAAGACTAGCCTGGGCTACATAGAGAAATCCTATCTAGAAACAAAAAAAACCTTAGTAAGCCAGTTATATAGGACGCCCAGTCCAAGTACCCAAACTGGTCTTCCAGGGCTTCCTTATCCCAAGGTCTTATAAGACAAAAAAAAAAGGAGGAAAGGATCTATCTTCTTTTGAAAAAGGGAAAGTATAATTGAACTGGAGTTTTTGGAGAAAATATGTAAAACTGTTCAGCCTCGCTCAAACAAAGAATAGTGAATCAAAGTGAGTTATGGATCTATGTTTTTCTTGTGGTGCTGAAACTCAGGGATTCATTTATGCCAGGCAAACATTCTACCACTGAGCCACATACCCAGACCTGAGTTACTGATGTTTGCTACTCAATCTAGCAAAGATTAAAGCATGATTAGATATGTAGTGTTGGTGGGTGGGCATTCCATCACAGTGGGTGGGGATGTAAATTGAGGTATACCTCTAATTGACTAATACCATAATTTTCAATTTATCCTAAAGGGGGGAAAGTAAACATTACAAATTTTCTGCAACAAACACATTATTCCATGTGGTGCAACTTGTGCAATCAGAAAGAAAAAAAAAACTTGCATTTTTTAAAAAAGCTAGAAGAGTGACTGGAGTAGGGAGATGGATCTTTTGAATGATTCTGGCAAAGTTCCCTGATTCTTTAGCTATGCGAACAAGATGGTTTATATCTAAATGTCTCCCCCTCCCCCAAAGCTTCATGAGCTCATAGGTGGGGCTTTTGGGAGGTTATTGGATCATGGAGACAAGATTCTCATCAGTGGATTAATCTACTGATGAGTTTATAGCTAAATTCAATGTTGGAAGTGAACTCTGGTCCAAGGAGGTGGCCCACTGGGGGCATCGCCTGAAGGGTATATGACTATCTCACTTCCTCTTCCTTGATCTCTCTACTCCCTATCTAACTTTCCATGGGCTGTTTCCCCTCTGCCATGTCCCTCAGCCATGCTATCTTGCCTTGGAGCCACCCGACTATGGACTCAAACCTCTGCAAACTGTGAGCCAAAATAAACCTCTCTTCCATTAATTTGCAGGTGTTGGGCTACTGTGACCCAGTGACAAGAAAAGTAACTAAGACACAAAATTTCTATGACATGTTAGGAAAGCCAGATTTGAGGATGATCTTGTGTCAGGGAGACCGGAGATGATGGTAGCCACTTTCTTTCTATTGAAACTGCAACCTCCAGCCTGATATCTAGAAGAATTTGTAAAAACTTTAGGTGTCTTTGTACCTCACCGATAAGCAGAAGAGTCTGTCTTTGCAGTGATTTTGTGGTGTCCCGACTTCCCAGAGCATCTGAATAAACCCAAAGAGTCTTGCTGTTCTCAGTATTTCTATGCCCTCTGCAGAGAGATCTCTGCCCAAATAAAGTGTTTTAACTTCACTGTGTAGCCAACCAGGTAACTTTTCCTAGCACTATCCTCTCTTGAATTGACACACATATGGATATACAAACACACACACACCACCAGGCCCCCTTTCCTTCAGAAGGAAGGATTGCCAATCCTTGCCCTTGTGCTAGCAACAAAAGGTTGGGGATTTTTGAAAACTACAAGTCCTGTCTCAGCCCCTGTGATAGTTTGGATCTAACATGTCCTCCAAGCCGGCCATAGTGGCACATACCTGTCATACTAGCATTCCGGAGGCTGAGGCAGGAGGATTACCACAAATTTGAGCCCAGCCAGGATACATAGTGAGCTCAAGGTCAGTCTGAATTACATAGGGAGAACCTGTTTCCGCCCCCCAAAAACCAAATATGGCTGGGGATTTAGCTCAGTGGCACCTTGCCTGCCTCACAAGTGCAAGGTCCTGAGTTCAATCCCTGGTACTGCAAAGAAAAAAAAATAGCCAGGCATGGTGGCACATGTTTGTAATTTCAGCACTCAGGGGCTGAAGTAGGAGGATCACCATGAGTTCAAGGCCAGCCTGAGCTGCATAGTGACACCCTGTCTCAAATTAATTAATTAAGTCCTCCAAAGGCTTTGTGATGGGGCTTGGTTGCCAGTTGAAGAGCTTTCAGAAGGTGATTAGATGATAAGGGTTCTACCTTCCTCAGTGGATTAATCTATGGATGGATTAATAACTTGATGGGTGGCGAAGGGAACTCAGGATGTGAGGCCTGGGTGAAGGGAGCAGGTCGTGCCCTTCCTCTTGGGCTTTCTCTGCTTTTTGGAGGGAAAGGGATCCATCCAAGGGACTCTATTGCTGAGCTATTTCCAGCTTTTCTTTCTTTCTTTGAAGCTATCTTGTTAGGTGGATACATGTTTAGGATTGTTAATAGCTTTCTGGTGAATCATTACATAATATTACTTTTTTTGAAGGGAAACCTTTATTGGTACATTTTAGATATACATAATGATAACATTCATCATAGAGAATTTGTACCTGTAAATAATATATCTTGCTTCCGTTTTTTCCCATCCCCCCTTTGACCCTTCTTCCCCTCCTTATTTACAAAAGATTTATTTTCATTTTTTCTGGAAGATAGAATAGGTAGAACTCTCAAAGACATTGGTATAGATGAAGATTTTATAAACAAAACCCGATAGCATAGGAACTATCACAAAGAATCAACACCTGAATTATCATCTTATTAAAAAGCTTTTGCACAGCAAGAGAAACACCAACAGAGTGAAGAGACAACACAGTGGGGGGAAAATTTTTGTCAGCTGTTCCTCAGACAAAGGACTACTATCTAGAATATATAATGAAATAAAAACAATTCAGACACCCCCCCAAATTTAAAGACCCCACCAATGGGCATCTGAAATAAATAGACACTTCTCAGATGAAAAAGTAGAAATAGCAAATAAATATATGAAAAAATGTTCAACGTTGCTGGTCATTCGAGAGATGCAAATTAAAACAACACTGAGACTCCATCTCACTCCAGAAAGAACGGCTGTTATCAAGAAATCAACCAACAACAAATGCTGGCGGGGCTGAGGGAGGTAAAGAAACACTTCTCCACTATTGGTGGGAATGTAGACTGAGCTATGACTGTGGAAATCAGTGCGGAAATTCCTCAAAAAACTAAAACTAGAAGTTGCGTTTGACCTAGCTATTCCCCTCACAGCAAAATAGCATACCCATATTTGTAGCACCAGCAGTTTGTAATAGCTGAATCTTGGAAACACCACAAATGCCCATGAATGAATGGATGGATAAAGAAGATGTGGGTTGTTTTATGCAATGGAGTACTACTCTGCCATAAAGGATAAGCTCGAGACGTTTCTAGCTAAATGGATGCACCTTGAAACCATACTCTTAAGTGAAATAAATCAGATACATATGTGTAAATACTGCATTGTCTCTCTGGTGTGAGAAACTGAAAGTGGAAATAAGTACTAAAATGTATACTAGATATTGGGGAATGGAAAGAAAAGAAAATGTTCAAATGAGAAGGGACAAGAAAGCAGGAAAGAATTGAAACAAATCTTTGTTTTTTGAGACAGTGATATAGAGCATATGATATAGGACTCCCAAATAATCCAAATAATGTAAGGAAAATATTATAACTCCCAACCTGATAGATATCCAGAATCTTGAGTTCCTGTTCTCTAAAGTCAATGAATGAATTCTAGAAACACCGGAAGTTAAAAGTAGGGAATATGTATTGAGGGAAAGACAGCTCCTGCCTAAGAGGGATGGGAGGGGATATCCAGAAAGTGGGTAGCCCCCACAACCCTGCTTCTCAAGGGAGTTTTGAGTAAAGCCACGAGGTGAGGTGGACTCGAGGTGAGGTGGACTCAAGTTGAGACAAAACTATAGTCAACCGGTAAGATTAAAAGTATAATCACTTAGATAATATTGATCCAATGGGAAATTACAAGGTGGGTATAAGGTAGGACAAAACTAGGGTCAACCAATAAGATTACAACAAGTAGAGTCAGTTAGGTAATACTGATTAAATAGGGATCAAATGGGGGAAGTAAGTCACATACCAAACTGACTGAATAAGGATTTCCCAGAAGAAAGGGGCTAGGGAGCAATATCAATCACTGCTGTTCATCTCTAGGGGAAGTATGTGAATTTTGGCCTTCAGTAAATGGGCTTCAACTGTCTTCTGTATTGACTCTCTGGAGGGTTCGAGTTGTCTACAGTAACAAGATCTCACTAACTGGCCCAGGGAAGACTTGAATTTGTGATCTTCCTGCCTCAGCCTCCCCAGGTGCTGGAATTATCTCTCTGCTTTCTTGGCTGTCAGGAGGCAAGCAGTTTTCTTCTGCCATATCTTCCTGCTGTGATGCTTCTGCATCCACTCAGGACTGAAAGCGGTGGAACCAGCTGACTTGGATGGAAACTTTGAAACCAGGTTATCACAGTGACAGAACACTGACTGAGGCAGCCGCTTTCTTGAATCAGCTTTCAAGATTTGCTAACAGGCTTACCAATTGTTAGGAGGCCTCTAAACAGCTGTGTTAAGCTGATAGCGCGCACAACCAAAGCTAATGCTTTTTCTTGTGTAAAGGAACATGGGCAGCCGCTTTGGGAAAAGAGAGTTTCTTAGTTTCTCAGTCTGTAAGGCTTTTCCAAACCCAAGGCCACCTTTCTCAGCCAAGAGAGCACCTGCCCCCAAGGCTGCAGCGATCTGGGACTTGGGGACAAAATAATCCCTCTTTTTGTCACCATCATCTCGCATCCACGCCATTCAAGCTGTATTCGATGTTGTAAATGCACTTGATCTTAGCCAAAAGGCCGAGAAGCGATCGATGTTGTAAATGACTCAAGACCTTTCATGAAAGTCCTCTTGGAGGAGAGGAGAAGGGTCCTAGAACACTCCTGCAGGAAGAAGCTACAGCAAGTTGGAGAGATGCATCAGAGGCCTGCAGAAGCGCGCTTTCGCCTGCAGGGGCCTCCCAGGCTGCAAGACAAGCGGCCAGCAGGGGCCGCTGCTCCTCGAGCGCGGCTCCGGGGGAAGCCAGCCGGCCGCGCGCGACCGCAGTGTCAGCTCGGTCTGCAAGCGAAGGCCTTGGAATCCCAGCTTGCGCTACCTAATCAAACAGTAGTCCTTTTCCCTGGGATTCCTGGGCAGGCTCTGGGCGAAGCGAGCTGGCAGCTCCGCGCAAAGTGAGGGACCTGCAGGCAGCCTGGGCTGTGCACCAGGATGGCGTGTCCTATAACCCCTGGCCGCAGCAGCGACCCCACTTCAGCCTGACCAATCCCACCACCTAACTCGCATCTAGCAAGACGTGGAACTGGGGTTGGAATTGGCCAGGACAGAATTTCACGTAGAAATAAGCAGGTTACAACCAACAAGATCGGACACTATGATAAAAACAGTGATTTATCCATTTGTGCATACCTGTTGCCTGCAGAGAAATGTTTAACAGGACAAAGTTTAATAGCTAGCAGTTAGAAACGTTTCTGAATCGTGAAACCCTGTAGGAACTTTCGCATTCCATTTACTTCTTTTCTTTTAATCACACATGTTTTTAATAATCAGGAAAAATGTAATAATATCTGTCCTACACACACACACACACACACACACACACACGAGGAGGGGTCACAGCACAGCCCACACTCTGGCTGGGGGAGTGAGGACTGAAGGACTCTGCCTTTAGATAAGGAAATCTGAGAAGGTTCCTCTGATAAGACAGACTACAGTGGAGATTTAAAGAAGTTAGGGAGCAAAAGAACATTCTGCAGAGAGAAAACAGCAGGGGCAAAGGTTCTTGACTTCACGAACCAAAAGAAGAGCTTGGATTTTATGGCCAAGGCTGCCAGCCCTCCCTCCAGACCTTGGGCCAGGGCTGGGAAGGACTTGAGAGTGTATCATCACCTGCACTTTCCTGAAGTGTAATCTGCAGCACACCATCCCACAAAATCTTCTCCAAGGAAAGGGCCACAGCCCAGTATCCACCCTGGAAACAATTCACAATGCACAGTGGATAGTCTAGGCTCTGAAAAATCCTGCAAGGAAAAGGAAGCCATCCCCCTTTATTGCAGCAACTCCAAATGTTTCATGAAGAACCACTTCTTTACTATGAAAGGTATTCACATCTGGCAGAACCCATGCACGTTGTGAGACACTTGTATATCCATTTTTTAAAGTATGAAGTCTGTAGACATGATGTAATTTCCCCAGTACCCCCAGCAAGCTTTAAGCTCTTGGAGGAGATGGATCTAAACACTGCTCTCTGGAGTCCCAGCAAAGCCACTCTCCTGAAATCTTCTTTATCCACATTTAGTAGTCTAGGGGACCAGATTGGGCCCCTCCAAGGTTGCAGGGAGAACACAGTACACTCATGTTTTGTCCAGCCATCTTAGGTAAAGACTGTAACTTAAATACACCCTTTACCTCCTGGGCTTTAACAATATATGTGTGCTTCCTGAGTCTGGCCCCACTGAGAAATGGAGGGCTAGTGGACTTCAAATACACTCATAGAAAGCCACATATTCTTTCATCAGCCAATAGCAACAATCAAAGCCTGAAAGCCTGAATTCTGGTTAGAAGGCTAAGAATCCAGTTTGGGTATTTTTCCTTCCTTGCTGAGGACCAGGGTGGCATGTGTCAGCCTTCAGGGTCAGGTACAAAGTGCCAGGCCCTTGACCATTCTCTACACCCGTTTTTCCAAGAAACGAGAGCCTCTCTTGTCTTGGTACAAGATACCTTGTGTGATGTGGCGGTGATCAGGGCCAGGTCGAAGGTGAGCCAAACCCCACCACTGCCATTGACTGAAGGTGTGACTAGAGCAAAGGACCCCAGCTGAATTTACAGCCCTTGTTTCTCTATCTGTTAAATGGGGGTGGCGTTCCCATAATGTGGGGACTGACATCCCCCCAGCTGTGTGATGACTGTAGAATGAGGGCAGGGGAAGGAATGTGAGGTGTCAGGGCAGAGCTGTCCTCCTTTCCTCAGCTCCAAAGCTATTTCTGTCTGAAGAACTAGGATCTGTGACTGTAATCAGGCCACCCCCAACCCCCAGGCTATGCTGGAGACTAGGTCAAGTTTAAACCAGCTTTTTCTGAGGCTAACCTTCAGTTCCATATGCCAACCTCCAGGCCTTTGCTGTTCCTCCACGTGGGATGTTTGCCTCTATCCTCCATACCTTTGGGAAACAGTAAGGCTACTGCCTCAATCCTCCATGTGGTCCCCATCCCCAGCAACCCAGTGATACTGGCCAGTTCCCCGCTCTTCCCAGTGCTGGAGCCAACAACCACCAGAGGAAACAAGAGTTTAAGGCTCCAGAAAAGAAACAGTAGCACAAACAACAACAAAAATATGTTAAGTAGTTCGACAAGTAGGAACCTGGCAATTTTTTTTTCTTTTTCTTTTTTTTTCTTCCTACACAGCCAGGCTCCACTCAGACCCCTGGCAGTGTATCACTGGCTAGCAGAGCCCAGATACCAGGCTGCAGCTCTACACATGGCCACCAGGAGGTGTAAATGCATCACAGGAACCACTTGAGCATCTCACTTTCCAGAGCAGTTAGAATGTGTGTGTGTGTGTGTGTGTGTGTGTGTGTGTCTCCCAGCCCTGCACCTGAAGTCTAGATTAGCACTAGGAATTGACACTGTCCCTCAGCACATCTTCAGTATCCCTGTGCCCCAGTATTTATTTACTGACATCTATATTATCTTTATAAAACTTATGCTGTTTGTGTTTATAAATACAATTTTAATTATGTCTTTATAAATATACAATTTTAATTATGTCTATATAAATATCTTACTATATGTGATGTTACTGACCTTGATATTACAAAAAGGCATTTAACTGATTTTTTGAAATTGTGTATAGATAAGTTATATTTTCTTTAAATTTCACTTCAGGGTCCTATTGGCACTTATTAATTTATATATATGTATATACTTTGGTACCAGGAATCAAGCTTGGGTCCTTGCACTTGCACAGCAGGCGGCAAAACCACTGAGCTAAATCCCCAGCCCTACACTTACTAATATTAAAAGTAGGCTCTGAGATGCTCACGAACATTATATGAACAAAAAAGCGAGAAACTAAGGAGATTTCTGAAATCAATCATTTCACCTATTGAAAGTTCGAAATAATGCAGATGTAATTTATGCTGTTAGAAGTCAGGAAGGTGATTGCTTTGAAGAAGTAGTGATTTGGTGAGGGAATAGGAGATTCAGTGGACCCTCAAGTTATAACCAGCCTGACATATAAACAACTTGGGTTATGATCAGAATTTTAATTTTAACTTACAATGCTGGCCGCTTGTTCTTCCTGATGGTCTCAGATACAGATTTAACCCTTCAAGAGTTCTGGGAGGAACATGACAACATCCTTTCCTGTGTGGTGTTCATTGAGAGATCCTGGGCCAATGTCTCTCCAAGGACACTGATATCTACCTGTGTACAGAAGAGAGACTTTGAAGGCTCTGTAGAGGACCCTGAGCCTTCAACTGACCAACTTGAGTTACAACCAGCCCTGGCGAATGAATTGAGTTCTTAAGTCAAGGGTCCACTGTTTAGGGTGCAGGCAATGTACTTTTGTTGATCTGTGTGCTGGGTACACAAGTGTGTTCAGGTTGTGAATGTTCATAAAGGGAAGGTATTTTTCTGTATAGAAGTTGTGCTTCAATTTATTAAAAACAAAGCTAACATCACAAGTAAAGGGGAAAATCCATGTTATATTCCTATTGATGTAATACTCTCATTTTTTGTAATATTCCAATGAACAGTGAAAAACCTGAGTCTTTTCATGAGACAATACTAACAGATGTGAGGGCCATCCTGCTGGCTGAGTGGTACTCTTAACCATACCAATGTCAGGAAAGACAATGAGATTGGAGAACTGTTCCAGACAAAGAGCCCTAAAGACCCTTGGCAGCTGAATGCAATGTATGATCTGGGATTATGTTGCTGTGAGAAAGATATTAATGGGACATTTAGCAAAATATGAATAAGATGTATGGGTTAGATAATACCACGACAGTGTTAATTTTCTGGTTTTGATTCATGTTCTATTGTTAGGTAAAACAATGTCTTTGTTTTGGGGAAAACACACTTAAGTATTTAGAAAGAAAAAGATATCATCATAGCTGCAACTTAGACTGAAAAAATTTTTTAAGTGTATATATATTGTGATAGCTTTCCATCACTGAATCAAACGTCTAAGCTATAAAGGGAAAGGGTTTACTTTGGTCCGTGGTCTGTTGAACTTGTCACTTTGGGCCTGTGGCAGCTCATCATGGCAGCAGCGTGTGGCAGAGCAAAACTTCTCACCTCATGGCCAGGAAGCAAAAAGAGAGGAAGGGGTTAGGTTCTCACCAATCCCTCCAAGGGCATAACCCCAATGACTAACTCCCCCTCTTGGAAGTTCTACCACCTCCAACAGTGGCTTCCTGGGAACCAAGGCTTTTACCACATGGGCCTTTGGGGAACTTCTAGATCCAAAACTATAGCATGTGCATTCACACATTTGTGCACATGCACACACACACAGAAAGAACTAAAGCAAATGTGATGAAAAGGGAAAGTACAGGCGACCAGTCGCTGGTTATTTGTTGTATTATTCTTTTGACTTTTCCAAAGTCTGAAATGATATTAAAATAAAAGGAAGAAAAAGATTTTTAAAAACATTTCAGGGGTAGCCAGGAGTGGTGGCGCATGCCTGTAATGCCAGCACTCTGGGAGGCTGAGGCAGAAGGATCACAAGTTCAAGCCCACCCTGGGCAACTTAGTGACTTAGCAAGACTTTGTTCCAAAATAAAATAAACTAATTACTGGGAAGATAGCTGAATGTGAAGACCCAGGGTTCAACGTTCAGCATTGAAAAACATTTGAGATGTGAAGTCTGTGTGTCTGATAGGAGAACCCTAAATGCTGGCCGTTCATCTCTGTTTCCAAAGCTATAACCTCAACTCTCCTGAATGTTAGTCCAAAAAGGAAAAGAAAATTAAGACTCAAAGCCCAGATTTCCCAGCAATGGTGGGGTCTTCAGTGCCATGGGTGCTGAGGGCCCACGTCTGAGAATCTTCCCATACAGCAAGGCCTGAGGAAGGCAGGCTGGCCTTGGTCAAGCCCTTGTCTGTAAGCCAATACCTGATGTAAGGCCCTGTCTGGCTTAGTCTTGCTCACTAACACTTCTCCATACCCTCCAGCGACCTCTGACCTCAGGGGCTGCTGCCTTGTGGCAGGCACCCCAAAGACTGCAAATCTGGATGCTGATACCCTGACCTGGACCCCCTAGGAGTTGCTAGAATGGCCAATGGTGCCAATAAAGCAGCCAGCTTGGCATTGAGGTCTCCACTCCCATCCTGGGGTCAAAGGGCACATATGAGAAGTTTGTGCCCCTCAGACCAGAGCTGCACAGGAGTAAAGGGCTCCCCCCCGACACCAGGTCCCTTCCACTGCCCCCAGAACCACAGGCTTCTAGATTTAGCAGCAGGGCCGGAACTTCAAAGACTTGGCTGCCCTCAAAATAACTTTTCAGCTCACCTGCCACTGCTTGAAATAATACCATTAGAGCTCTGCTCTCCAGGGGAGAAATCATTTCCAGGCATTGGCTTCTGCAAAAATACAGACCCCATTGTTGTATGGGTCATGGTCCATGGACCTGGATATGTGAAAAACATCAAATGTTTTTATTTTTCCATAAATCAATTAAATCAAGCTCTGATCCCCCCATTACACGGTACTAGTGGGAAATCCAGCCTAGGCATTCTCCTCTCTCAGTGATGGGCAAAGGTCTGGAGGTCTTGGCGGCTCTTCTGTTTATCAGCCCCTACTGATGGCGTCTAGTGCCAGTACCATGGCTCCTTTCAGTCTAGGGTCATGGAGGGGTAACCCACAGCTGAGATCCAGGGCCACTCCCCAGCTTGGCCACAAAATCCACCTCTCTTTCTGGGAAGTCTGCTTTCTCTCAAGTCCTACCTTTCAGGTCCTCCACTGATACATTGGGAAGACACAGACCTAGAGAACAAGTCCTCCAACACACTGAAAAAAGGGCCACAAAACCATCCCCTAAGAAAGTGTTACTGACTCTGTGCCCCTTTCAGAGGACCACGTCTTCACTGTCAGCAATGACGCTCAAATGGTAAGGTTTTAAGCAATGTGACAGCAAGCAGGAAGTTATTTGGGGCATGGTTCTTTCTGATACATAAAGCTCTCTTAATAGAGTGAAAAGCACTGGGTGAGGAGTCCTAAATCCTAGCTCTCCCACCAACTCACTTCAGCAAACTATTCCCTTTTTAGCCTCAGCTGTTCTGTCTGGATAGTAGTGTCACCCTGGATGCCCTGGGATGCCCTCGGTGGCTTATTGACTCCTGACCAGCCATGGCTGCTTCTGGCTCAAGAGTTATACTCCTAAGCACTCAAGAGCACCTGTAGCAAGGTCCAGTCCCCAGCTCCCCAAGGGCCTTGGTAACTAGAGAGACAGAATAGGATGCCCTCTGGAGACACTCAGGCCCAGAGCAATCAAAACCTTGTCACTCAGAGACAGAGGTGAGAGAGGAGGGGGAGGAGGAAGAGCCCTTCAGAAAGTTCTCCCTCCTGAAAGTCTGAAGGGTTCCTGGGAGCCCAGATGACCCTGGGGCCATATGGACCTTTCTCAGAATGCCTGTCCCAGGAGGGGAGCATGGTGAAGATAAAGGAGCCACTTGCTCAACCTCCAATGATCATGAAGCCCAAAACACTCAGGGTGTTTCTGGAGTGGTATGGATTAGATCCTAAGATCGCCAAACTGGAAACTGCCAGAACCCAGCCATGAGTCCATCCTACAGGGTCAAGAAGGGGCAGCAGGAGGAGGCAAGGGTGGTACCTGCCAGAATGTGCACTGGAACCCATGTGAGAAGAAAGTGATGCCTGGTGCTCCCTGAGACTCCTGAACAGTCCCCTTCCTCTGGCCCCGTTTCTAGACCTCTAGTTTCCCTACATTTGGCGCCCAATGTGGA
The DNA here is from genome assembly GCF_053883595.1 of Heterocephalus glaber. Classification (NCBI taxonomy): domain Eukaryota; kingdom Metazoa; phylum Chordata; class Mammalia; order Rodentia; family Bathyergidae; genus Heterocephalus; species Heterocephalus glaber. The sequence goes on from NW_028258137.1 coordinate 19,430,329, forward strand.
TGTGAATCGGATCCACAAGTGAACTCACCTGTGAGACAAACTCGGAGTAAAAGAGACAAAGCACGGATCTCCCAGGATAATTTCCGGACTTGAACAAAGGACACTGGTGGTAAGAGTGTCCAGCTGCGGGTAATTTTCTATCTTTGCTGAGTTATAACTATGGGTCAGTCTCTGTCAACAGAGCAGCATAACTTTGCCAAATTACTTAAGTCGTTGTTAAATCAAGCTATGTACCCAGTACCTAAGGATGCTGCGATAGATTTGTTAAAAGACGTACAAATGTCCGTCTCATCTTTTCCCCACGAAGGGACAACTAACTTAATATCATGGGAACATGTAGGTACGGCTCTCTGTGAGGCCTGGCAAAGGGGTGATCGTCTCTCCCCCCAAACACACCCCACATTGGGCGCCAAATGTAGGGAACAGGGGAAGGGGATGTTACCAGAACCTCTGCAGTAAGTCCTAGTCTCCTGTGAGCCATGCCAGCACACGGCGAATTACAGGAAAGGGAGAAAAATGAGACTGAGAAGAAGCTGAGCTTTGGGTCTGATCAGTGCTGCTCTGGGTGGCAAAGACAAAGACCCCCTAGCTTGCAGCACCTTTTACTCAGTACGTGGGGAAACAGATGTAACAAGTGAAATGCAGAGTTCAGTACTTCACTTTGGGATAAACAAGGTGTAACAAAAGACTGGGGGGCGGTGGAAATCTAAGAACAATGAGGAACTACACAGATAAAGATTTGGTTCCTCCTTGGCATCTCCCACAGGTGTGGTCTTGTCCTGGAGATTACAACACAGCCGGATCATTGAAGTCTCAGTTGTGACCCAAGGCCAAAATACAGTTATGTCTGAAATGTCAATAGCTGGCCTGTAGACAGGAAAACTAGGCCTACTCAAATGATTTTTCCCTAAAATTATGTAACATTGCTCCCAACACCCCAGGTAACACCCAACAGGGTGAGTGTCCACAGACAGCCTATGGGGACATTCCTAGGCCTCTGCAGCAAGCTGGGAGCAAGTCTTCTATAGAAGGAGCTCAACTTCTCGAGTATTCCTTCACCCCCAAAAGAGGTACCCGCTGCAGGGTCCAGGGATTGGTCCTCCAAGAGGTGTTTTGGAGGAAGCCTGTGCTCCTAGCCTGGGCACAGGCTCAGTGTGCTGTGGCCACTGAACTCAGTCCCCAGCCTTCCCTGAGTCTCTCCAATGGCCAACCTGGCTGCCCAGGAAGGGACTCTCTGAGGTCTTAGGAGTAAGCAGAGCCTAATGAGTTGGGTGCCTCAAATGTGCCCACCATCATCTCTGGGGAACTATTACTTTGCAAGGGGATTCGGGTCCCAGTCCTGGGTCCCTTGAGGGCAGATTTGCTGGAGGCATTTGGGTTCCAGCTGGGACTTCCCATTTGAAGGTAACACGGTCAAATCTTGGGCTGTGATTATAACATAAAGAGGCCACTGGGTTTTAAAATAGTTTTAAATTTAAGAAATGAATTAAGGGAAAGGACTTAGGGAGTGAGAATTCTTGGCAGCCTCGGGATAATTATAATAAAACCAGTTCCCATTTTCTAAGCCCTTTGCAGTGCCACTATTCCTGGGATGGGATGGACAGGCTCCCTGACACAGCTAGCAGCATTGGGTTTATTATGCCACTCCGGATGGTTACCATCATGCCACATTTCCCTCCCTTGGGCCCAGTTGCTATCATGCATATCGGGTTCTGGTTCAGCTCCTGCTCTGCCACTTGCCTGCTTAACCTTTCTGAGCCTCATTATCCTCATCTGTAAAGTGGAAGTGACAGTTGTTGGTCACAGGAAGAAAACTCGACAACTGCCCCAGGCCTTTTCCCTGCCTTAACAGTTCACATTGCCAGCATGACTTCCCTTGCTGCCAAAGCCACCTGCTCCCAACTGAGCAAACTCTGTCTTCCAGATACCTCCCCATCCTTCTCACTGATGACTGAAAGCTGGAGGGAGAAGAGCGCCTCTCAATCAGGCTAGCACCTGTAGCTGGCCTTGCACTGGGGCAGCTTTTGCTATGGGGCCTTGCCTCTCCTGTCCCCTCACTCTTGCCCACTCTCGGGTCAGTTTTGGCCTGAGCACTGGAGTGGGTGGAGAGGTCAACAAAGTAAGACTTGCTCTACCCCATGTCCTTGAGTTCAAAGATAAGAGTTCTAAGACCAGAAGTATCCTGAGCTTGAGTGTACCCTTATGGTATAGTGACAATGACAGGAGGAACAGACAAAATAAGGAGTGGACATGCCCCACCGTGCCCTCCCAGCCAGGAAGTCCAGCCTTCTTCTTAGGAATGTTCAGACACACCCCTGCCCATCTTCCCATCACCCCTTAGCCACTCCTTTCTTCCCCTTCACAGCCGAACTTGCACATTTACTGTCCCACTTTTGCACCTCCCCTCACTGCCACTTGACCATGTCTCACTTGGGTCACAATCCCCAGTGGGTCTCTAAGCCCAATGGTGAGCTTGTCTTGGGAGCTCTCTGGACAGTGGGACTAGAGCAAGGCAAGCAAGGTACTCAGGGGGCAAATTTAAGGGGGTACTCACTCTCAGGTTGTGCAAACATCTGGTTGGGGCCTGGAGTTTGTATCTCTTTAAATTTCCCTTTCAGGGGCGGTAAATCCTGTGTGTCCAATATGAGCGGTTCCTCTCAGGGTCCTCAATCCACAAAGAGCCACCCCTCTCTGTCTGGGGACCCACCACTCCCTACCAATGGCTCCCCAAAGCCCCAAGACAAGAGTTGCCTTTTGAGCTGTAGCCCTAAATCTCTATCATCCAGCCGCTGCTCCCCATCCCCACCACCCTATCCTCTGCCTCAGGGCCACCAGCCTCATTTCCTCCCTGTCACATTCCATGGGGATTGTCCCCACCTGCACCTTGGCTTTGCCCCTCCTCTACTACCAACCCTTAATGGCTTCCCAAGAGCCTGCGGAGAGAATCCCATGCCCTCTGCCAGGGCTTCAGCCTTACAACCACACTGAGCTCTCACCTCTTGAGCCGCACACCTGCTCTTCCCTCTGCTTCAGACATACTGTTCCCATATCTCTGCCTTGGAACACTGGTTGGAATTTCATTTCTTCCCAAATGGAACATTCCCATTTCCTCTTCCTCCAGACCCTCTGGCCTTCTGCATAACTCTCCCCTGCCCAGTACCCAGGCTCTTCCAACATAGTGCCCTTGACTCCCCACCATTGGCTCCCCATATCCCCAGAAAGTACTCAATTGGTATTTGTTGCATGGATAAATGAATTTATTCATTAATACATGGATGGATTATCATGTGGTGGCTTTGGTGGCTGGGTAGGAACAAGGGGAGATAATATATAAGCTATAGCCAGGGCCTGCCCATGGCAGCAGGTGACTGGAGAAAGAAGGCCACGTCACCTCCAGCAGGCTGCGTGCTGATTTTTAATGGCCTGGCAGTGAGGTGCGTGCATGGCGGAGGCCTGCAGAAGAGGTAATGCCGAGAGGGCAGCTCTGCCCACCTCTAATTATTGCTTGAGTCTTCCTGGCAGTGCCAGCTGCCTGCCCTGGGAAGCTCAGTCTCGTTCATCACAGTGTGAGCTCAGGGTAGGGGCTGCCGCTGCTGCCAGTGGGGAAGAAGAGGTTCCCAGGGGCCTTGGGTCTTGGAGAACAGAGGCACCCCCAGACTTGGACCCTGCTCAGCTCTGGTTCTTTTGGTCCCAGGGCAGCTGAAGGGTAGACCTGACTTGTGAGTCCCATCAGGAACCCTCCAGGGTGGCCAAGAAGCAAGCCAGCTGAAGAGGGGTCCACAGCACCCCCAGGCAGGAAGCCTCAGATGGTTTGGTGTCTGCTGACATGGAAGCCCTTTGGAAGATGATGCCCTAGTGGCCAGCAGGGCAGGTGGGCAGCTTAGGCCCGGAAGGAGGCTTTGACCACACGGCCTTTCAGTGGTTGTGGTGGCCGAAAGTTGTTCACCATGTGGATCCTCTCATCATCCTCTGAGGTGAAAAGCAGGCTCCGGAACTTCTCCATCTTGAGAAGGCAGAAGGGATGCTCAGGGTAGAATGTGGGTGCTGTGGTCCTCTGACCCCAGATGCATCATCTGGCATCTCTTACCTAGCCAGCTCTATCCGTCTTTCCTCTTGGCCCCTGGGTCTTGTCCCCATTCTTCTCCACTCATTCTCCTCTTTGATAGCCCCAAGCTCAGTTATTTACTCACTATAGGACTTTTGAACCTGGGCCCACTCCACCTAGTTCTAATTTCAGTCCTGTCTAGCTAAGCCATAGCAGTGCAAGCACCATTCTAGTTCCAACACAGGAGGCACAGCTCCAGGATCCAGGCATCTCCCCACCCAGCCTGTATCTAGGTCCTAATGACTAACAACCGTGCTAACTCCCGATCAAAAATCTAAACACTTATTAGCAAAAGATGGGAGCTTTGACGAAGGGACTCCACCCTGCCTGGCCTGGACCGTGAGTTTGCAGCTGGGGCTCTGGGAGGACTTACCTGCCTCTCAGAGATACTGATGGGCTCACAGAGCACAATCCAGGTGACACTCTCATTGAGGGGGGGTGTGGTCAGGGAGCCTGGATAGGTCCAGTAGTGCCGGCTGGCAGGCAGGAGGCACTTGGGGTTGAAGCAGCTAAACTGGGCCCTGGTGCCCTGGGCAGGGTAGAGACCTGGGAGTCAGCACAGACCTCCCACCACCACCAGCCCTGTAGATTCTTCACTTGTTGATGTCTGAGGATTAAAGTTTCTTCTTGGCCCACAGATGCAAATTGTGAGCAAATGTCTGTGACCTCAGCTGCCACCTCCCCAGCCTAGGTTTTGCCTTGTGCACCTGTTTGCTTATACATAAAAGCTGTGGTCTCTGGGGCTCTCTGGTTGCTGTTCACATCTTTGCCTGAGCTTCCCTCAGTAGCTCTGCCTGACAAACCACCATTCATGTGCCCAGGATGTTATTCATGCTGTATTCTACCAGATTGCATGCTGGACATCAATAGGGGCATGAACCAGATGTGGAAGGGTCAGGTGCAAGGCCCTGAGGTGCTGACCCTCACCCTGGATCTCTGCCAGGGTTGGCCACCAGCATGGAGGAGTGACTGGGCCCAACTCGTGAGCTAACTTCTTCCCTCTTCCCACCCAGCTGCTCCCAATAGGGGGCAGGCCAAGTCTCACCTTAAACCGAACCATGTAGAGCGCATCTGTCAGGCGGTTCATGCTGGGGTGCTCATCCCCCGTCTGTCAGGGAGAGGGTAGTGTGAGCCTAGCCCCCATGCATCTCAGAACTAGGGTCATGCCTTGCTCCTGGATCCCCGTCCCCACTCACCTCCAGGAAGACACCGACCACAGCCAGACCATCAGGTGCTGAGGCGGCCTCCCCAAAGGTGCTGTACTTCTTGGCATTCCAGTGAACCAAATGCAGCTGGGGGCAAAAACAAGCCAGGCCCGGCCAGGGCTCAGTGCCACCAGGGACCAAGGAGAACTCAGAGCCAGGCCTCCCCTCACTTCAGCCATACTTCTGCCCTCTGCAAGCAGGGGAGATGTCAAACCTCCCGGGAGCCTAGGGGGTCCCCAGAGGGAGGGCCACAGATAGCATCCACCCATTTCTGAGCCCAACCCTTTCCTGAGCCCCAGGGGACCCCAGAGAAGCATCAGGCTCAGCCTCTGGCTGCAGGTGAACTAGCTATGAATTCAATGATAGCCATTCTGTGCACTGCCTCCCTGAGGAGGTGGCACTTGCTGCTAACTCCAAAGAATAAGAAGAGGGTTAGCAGATGGAAGCCATGAGGAAGGGCATTTCAGGCAAAGGAAACAGCATAGACAAAAGCTTGGAAGCATGAAGGAACCAGATACAGATAGGGATTTTGTCACAGACAGCTCAGTGGGGCTTCGAAGGGGACAGGAGAAAATGAGGCCAGGCAAGGTGAGTTTGTGTTGGGCCTTGAATGCTAGGCTCAGTTCCTGAAGGCCTATTAGCAGCATGTGGGGTGTGGGGTGGGGAGACCCTTCCAAAAACTCCTGGTGTCAATGTTCAGGACCTAGCCTCTGTGCTGAGGCAGGGGCCAGTGTCTCTCCCAAAGGCCCTTGTGCTCCTCCTCACCCTCTTCAGCCACCCCAACCCAGGCAGCTGGACCATCTGACCCATGCTCTTTTCCCAGTGCAGATGGTGACCCTCACCTCGCTGGGGAATGACTTGCCATCCACCGTGTGCTCCGAGCCCACATCACGCTTCTTGCCCCAGTGGAAGTGGAACTGCTTGAGGCGGTAGGGCCCTTCCAGGGGACCCCCAGTCACCACTGTGGGCAGAATGAGGGTGTGGCAGTTGGTGCAGGAGGCCCTACAGCCTGGTGGGGCAATGCCAGCACTGGAGCAGCAGCCCAGGAAAGGGATACATTTTTCATGTGGAAAATCTGCTGGGCTGGCTGGGCTTCGGTCAGTCCCACCAACCATTCCCGCAGTCTCTAATCCAGGTCAGGACCAAAGTCTCAATGCGCTGCAGGTGGCAGAGAAATCTGGGAATGACAGAGTACAGCTCTCCATCTGGTCCCCTTCCCCACTCCTGCCCGATTTCCCTGAAACCACTGACAACAGGGCTTCCATCTCTGGGGCCCTGACCCAGGGCTGGCTTGGAAGGATTAATTTGTTTAGTCCTCATGGTAGCCCATAAGGAGAAAACCCTATTATTATCCCTATTTATAAAGGAGGAAACTGAGGCACAGAAAGGACAAGGCAGTTGCCCAAGGTCACACAGCAAAACACTGAGCTATGGTATGAACCCAGAGCTCCTATGTCCCTAATCACCAGGCTACACTGCCTCCCAATAACCTTGAACTTCCCCAGCACATGGTGCTGCCCCAGGCAGGAGGACAGCTCCTGATGGTCCCTAACCTCTGTGACAGGCTCAAGTGTCCTCAGAGCCATCTCCTGCATAAATGGTCTCCTGGGAAGGGCCCACTTGTGCTGATTTTGTGACTTTCTCATCCCGATAGCTGGTGAGCTGGGGGCATGCACAAGGCCACTTGAGACTGATAGAATTTCCAGTCGAAAGGTATCTGGCATGGAGGAGGCCCAGCCGGGCCTGAATGTGAGACCCTGGATCAGGTGACAGCCTCAGGCTCGGAGTTCCTCCATAATGGGTGACCAGGGCAGGGCCTTGTCCCCATGGGCCCCTCGATGAAGTCAGGCCAGGCCAGGCCAAGCCAGAGGCCCCTCCTTGCTGCCTGGGCTTATGAGAGAAGCAGGGCCTGTTGGGGGCAAAGGTAGGTAGGAGGATGGTAAAGGGAGTCTGGGGATAGTGGCTCTGGGCAGGGCCTCAGTCAGGCTGCCCCGTCCCCTAGGAAATGGGAGCAACTGGGCTTCCTGACAGATCTGTGGCCCTGCCTGAGACTGTCTCACTGGGAACCCAGAGAGGGAGCACCCTCCCTAACCACTTGGGCTTGGCTCTCTAGCTTCTTCCTTCATCTGACCATGGAATGCACTGCCACATGGAATGACTATACACTTACTATGCACTGGGACTCTGCTGGCATCAACTACTGACCTCCAGAGTGACCCTCAGTGGGTCACTACTCCCCACTGCCTCCCTGAATCCTCAGGCCTGCTATTCCAGCAGGGGAGGGAGCCCCAGTCAGACCTGAATGTAAGACCCCACCCCAGTGGCTTTCACTGAGCTGCTGATGTCTGAATTAAGCCCACAGGGTCCCCTGAAGTCTGTTGGAAGGACAGCCATATGAAAATTGCTCATTCATAAACTGTCATCTAGACTCCCATGTCCCCTTCCCAAAGCTCTGGGTGAGAGGTTTTTCTTAGAGGTCAGCACAAGGAAATGCCTGTCTATCTCTCCTGAGGATCTGCTTGCCTTCCTTCTACAGCTGTAACTATATCGGATTTTTCATCTCTTTTCCTAGCCTACCAGGAAACTCAGGATGAATCAACTAAGATTACTCTCCTCCTGAAAGTTCTAGTTTTTCTCCTTTCCTGCCTTTTGATTTTCTCTTTGAGAGCTAAGCTTCCTTGAGTGCTTCCATGGGGGCGGGGGAGCAGACATTTCCTCTCATAAGAAACTTTAGCAGGTTCCCTTCTTATCCCACTCCAAATCCCCATAGGCCAGTCATTAAGACAAAACCCCTTCACTACAGAATGCTTCCAGAGCCTCTGCCTAGGAATTTATCACAAAGGAACCTGGACTCTGATCTAGAGCAAAGAGACCTTGGAAGGAGCTACCACAAGTTCCCACAGGCCTCCCTCTGGCCCAGGGTGGCTGGGAACTTGAGGTCATGGGCGAGTTGGAAAGGGAGCCTTTTCAGCTGAGCCAGACTTGTCCTGGCACTCCCTAGTGCACTGCACTTCTATTTGCCCATCTGAAAAGTGGGCAAAGGATCCAGCATAAAGAACATTTCAGCCCCCTTCTCTCCTGGCCAGGCTCGCTCCAGACAATGCAGAGAGGAGGGCTGGGCTTTGGGCCATAAAGCAGGTGAAAACCAACCTGACCTGCAGCACTCTGTGGATGGGAGGAAACTGAATTAATTTTTTTAAACATTTGCTATATGATGGAACTACAAATGTCACTTCATTGTTTTCATTCACCTCTAGGTGATCTTATCACTCCCAGGAGGAGGAGGAGACTGAGGCTCAGCCCAAGGCACACCTCGTGAGAAGTGAAGCTGTTCTTGCGTACCATAGCAAGCTGCGCCTTCTGAGCCTGCCCAACATAGAGTTAGGACCTTGGGGGAACATGTGCCAGGCTTTGGCAGGGGCCACTTACCAGTTCGGTCATCACTGTCATTGAAGTCTACTTGGACAGAGTGGCCATTGTTGGTGATGCTGAGGGACGTGCAGGCCTCATAGGAAAGCTCCAGTGGCTGCAGGCTGGGCGAGTACACAGCCTGGCTGGATATGATATTGATGGGTGATTGACGGTCTCCCTGGGCGATGGGATACAGCTTGTGCCAATTTGAGGGACCTGTAGGAAGGGATGGGGCAAGGATTCAGGCAAGCAAGAATCTCAGGTTCAGGCTGAGTGAAGTCCTGGGGCACTATCTTCCTGGCATCCTTTCAGTGAGCCCCTGCTTTGGAGCTGCACAGCTTGGAGTTCTAATCCCAGATCTGCTACTACACCATCTCAACCTCCATTTCCTTGTGTAGGAAATGGCCTCACTAGAATTCACCTCCCAGGGCTGACAGGAGGTGAAGAGAGATAATGCCTGGAAGAGAATATTTCACAGCTGCAAGCTCAGAGGTGGTTCCCAGAAGTGAATCTTCCAACTCCTAACCCTCAACACACACTCAAGGAGACATCTGAAGTCTCTGACCTGACCTATCAAATATTCAGCGTCTTAGTGCAAACTTGGTGTTGGTGATGATAATAAAGAAAACTCACATCAACATAGCCTGGATTCTGTGACAAGTATTTGCTTCCTACAACCACCTTGTGAAGTAGAAACCAGCATGATGAGTGAAATGGGGACCATTCATGCAAGTGCAGGCACACACATGCACCAATATAAACACACAATGTGTGTCTGTACTACCTCCAGCTACCTCCCCAGCCCTGTTCCCACAGGTCCACAGGTCTGACCTTCATAGGTACACGGTGACATGGGTCACCAGGCCCAGAGTAGTCAGGCCTAGAACATGTGTGTGTACAAACACACACATATACACACATACACACACTTATAACCTGCTGATCACATCTGATACATGAGTATGCACCCTTAGACAAAAACTCTTCCTTTTGGAAACCCAAGTTTGCACAAAGGGACCAGGGCAAAACACATGCCCATGAACACACATGCACACATACACACACCCACACACCTGCACGAACACCCACAGGCACCCACCACCTGCCTCCCAGGGGCTCCATCTGCAGCCTAGAGGCTTAGCATCTCCCTGGGGAACATCCTGAGATACAGTCTATTTTTAGAGGTACTGCCGGCTGGTGCTTCTCCCCCTTTTTGGCTTCTTAAGTTTTCCTGAGAAAACAGCAGCAGGTGCCGACAGAGCTGTGTCCCCAGTGGATGACTCAGAACCGTGGCCCGGCCCCACTGGGTTATTTTTGAAGTCCTGTGAGCACTGCTGCATGCAGGCACCTCTGTCCTCTGTTCCTCCCTTCCTCCCTTCCTCATCACTCCCAGACTGGACAATCCAGATCTGGCTGGGTTAGAGGGAGCAAGCAGCCTGAGGATACTATTCCCATGGGGCAGGCCCCTGAGGCCACTAGATGCTCCCAGCTGGTGGGCAGTACTAGCAGGAAGGGCTGAAGTCAGGGGATATGGACTTCGGGGGTTTGACTATGTGTCGGACTGGGGTAAAATGATCTTCCATGAGTTCTGTCAACCTCCCCTTTCTTTGGCTCTCTCCATCTCTGCTCCTCTCTGTCCCCTTTTTCTGAACGTCTCCATTCAGCTCTTGGATGTCCAGATCGGGGGGTCTCCTTTGCTCCTGGAACCAAAGTGACTGTCTCTCCCCAGAGAAGCAGGGCTGGGAGGATCTTTTCTCCCCACCCCTATCTGCCTGTCTGGGTTCCCCTCCTGACAGTTTGGATCTTGGGGGGTTCCTTGTTCATCTCAGGGAAATGGAGAAGCCCTTACCCACACCCTACCCCTGCTTGATAAGACAGAGCACCCAAAAGGGAGGTGATGTGCCCCTGACCCCCACTCAAACCATCTAGCTCACCTGCCTCTTCTCACGTCCTCTCCTAAGGAAACTGAGGCAGCAATGGAGGAACTGTCTTCCGGGTCAGACCAGAAGTCCGGTGTGGGCTATGGACTCCCACGCCTCACACCTGACATGCTCAAACACCCTGCTCTGTGTAGACAGCCAGACACACGCGTGTGGCTCCAACTGCCCCTTCGCTCACGTACCAGCCGCCGCCGCAGCCTGGGCATTTCCTCAGGAAAACTCTCCCGGGGACACCGCGCCCTTGCCCACGCGGAGCCAGCTCCCTGGAGGTCCCCGCTCACACGCCGTGCGCGCTCGCTCCCCGCACAGACACCCGCGCACCACGCTCCGCCGCCACCTCCCCCCCGCTGCCCGGGCCACCTCCACGCGCCGCGCACGCCCGGGAGGTGCGTGTGTGCGGCGGCCCGGTCCGAGCTGGCGAGCGTGACAGTCGGGGGCTGCGCAGAGGTGGAGGCGGGACAGCTCGACCACCAGTCGCTCGCCGGCCGAGGGCCCGCCCGGGCGTAGCGCGGACTTTGCGCGGGTCGCACAGGAACCCAGGCTGGGGCCAGGCAGGTGGGCCGGGCTCTGAGGGCAGGAGGAGAGCTGGGACCGGGTCGGTCTTGGAGCGTGGGGGGTTGTAGGCTCATGAATCCCCCCCTGGACGTGCAGGTCGGGGAGAGTGCAGTTGAGTCGGGGCCGGCTGGGGTCTGCGCCTACCGTCGTCCTGGCCGTAGCCCCAGCCAGTCATGCCGCTGCTGTCCCCGCAGCCGTACACCTGCCGGCTGGGCTCAGTCCGCTTGCTCCGGCTGCGGCTCCGGCCCCGGCCCGGCCCCGCTCGCAGCCGCGGAGCAGCTTCTTAAAGTGGCGGCTGGCGGGAGGAGCAGCTCCCCGGGGACCCGCCCCCCACCCCCCAGCAGGGTGAGAGAGGCTGGCCCTGCTCCCTCCCGCCAGCCTGAAGGCCTGCGGAGCCATGAGTCCGGATTTGCGGGATCAGGAGGAGGTAAACTTCTCACCCCACCTCCCACCGCCTCCCACCTTACAATTCGCTCCCCTTTCCCCCAACGTGTTTGACTCTGGGACTGGGATGGTGACAAGAGAGACAGCCCATGCTGAAGGCTGTATGGGTCCTGCACATTGCATCCCTCCCTAGGCTTGCACGAGTTGGAAGTGCGACCACTGAGGACCTCGGCTCTAGGTCCTGTGTTCTCTGAGGGTGGAAGGTCCCCTTTAAACTACACTGACCATCAGGTGGTCGAGAACTGGAGGTTCCCTGTTTGCCAGATGCTGTAGCAGGTGCTAGGCTAAGCTTCAGATCCTTTCTGTGATATAATCCCCTTGGTTACCCTTACAATACGGACTGCCTGCCAGCATTGGCTGTTGTGATGGAGTCAGACATCAAGGAGGTGAAGTGAGGTGAGGTGACTTGCCCAAGGTCATCTAGCCAGGGAGGGAGGGATTGAGTCCTAGTTTATCCTTACTCTAGGCACTCTTTACCACTTCCTCTTGGTGCTTCGGGCAAGGGGCCCTAG